>NC_058087.1:670877-970877 GCF_014858855.1 Bufo gargarizans
ATACTGTATATAGAGAGGACTGTGTTATATATAATATATACTGTATATAGAGAGGACTGTGTATATATACACTGTATATAGAGAGGACTGTGTATACATATATACTGTATATAGAGTGGACTGTGTATACATATATACTGTATATAGAGAGGACTGTGTGTATATACATATATACTGTATATAGAGAGGACTGTGTGTATATACATATATACTGTATATAGAGAGGATTGTGTATACATATATACTGTATATAGAGAGGACTGTGTGTATATATACTGTATATAGAGAGGACTGTGTATATATACTGTATATAGAGAGGACTGTGTATATATATATATATATACTGTATATAGAGAGGACTTTGTATATATATATACACTGTATATAGAGAGGACTCTGTGTATATATACTGTATATAGAGAGGACTGTGTATATATATATACTGTATATAGAGAGGACTGTGTGTGTATATATATATATACTGTATATAGAGAGGACTGTGTGTATATATATATATATATACTGTATATAGAGAGGACTGTGTGTATATATATATATATACTGTATATAGAGAGGATTGTGTATACATATATACTGTATATAGAGAGGACTGTGTGTATATATACTGTATATAGAGAGGACTGTGTGTATATATACTGTATATAGAGAGGACTGTGTATATATATATATACTGTATATAGAGAGGACTGTGTGTACATATATACTGTATATAGAGAGGACTCTGTGTATATATACTGTATATAGAGAGGACTGTGTATATATACTGTATATAGAGAGGACT
Source organism: Bufo gargarizans (assembly GCF_014858855.1). Lineage (NCBI taxonomy): Eukaryota > Metazoa > Chordata > Amphibia > Anura > Bufonidae > Bufo > Bufo gargarizans. The sequence continues at coordinate 671,680 of NC_058087.1, forward strand.
GTGTGTACATATATACTGTATATAGAGAGGACTGTGTATACATATATGCTGTGTGTATATATATATGTACTAGGTATAGTATATATCTCACTCATCTCTGTGGATACGACTGCAGAGATTAAAATGTCAGCGTCCGGGATGAATTCCCTCATAAGACAAGCAGAGATCTCCGCAGACGAGGAGGAATGAGTCCCTCAGGCGTCCTGTAGAGACACAAGCACAATCGTTGCCTGAAGATTCCTCCAAGGGTCACAGAGAAAGAAATATGAGACAATTTCCGTAATTCAATCGTATTTTCAACACGCTGTCTGCAAACGTCGCCCGTCCTTCTGGATCTTGGTGCTGTTACGCCTGAGCTTTTTTATTTTGCGTGCAGCTCTGAGGGTTCCGGACATTTCTTAAGATAAATGGGCTGGAGAATGGAGTCTTCACTGCAGCCGCAACCTGTCCCCAAGAGTGACCATCGCTGCTTGTCCCTCTGGTGCCGTCTTCACTGTACGTGAGCTTACACCTCCTTAGGCTAGCCTGGAACAGAACCTTTCTCAATGGAAACCTTCTCCCTCACCCGGCTGACTTCCTGGGGCCAGCCTGGAACAGAACCTTTCTCAATGGAAACCTTCTCCCTCACCCGGCTGACTTCCTGGGGCTAGCCTGGAACAGAACCTTTCTCAATGGAAACCTTCTCCCTCACCCGGCTGACTTCCTGGGGCCAGCCTGGAACAGAACCTTCTCCCTCACCCGGCTGACTTCCTGGGGCCAGCCTGGAACAGAACCTTTCTCAATGGAAACCTTCTCCCTCACCCGGCTGACATCCTGGGGCTAGCCTGGAACAGAACCTTTCTCAATGGAAACCTTCTCCCTCACCCGGCTGACTTCCTGGGGCTAGCCTGGAACAGAACCTTTCTCAATGGAAACCTTCTCACTCACCCGGCTGACTTCCTGGGGCCAGCCTGGAACAGAACCTTTCTCAATGGAAACCTTCTCCCTCACCCGGCTGAAATCCTGGGGCTAGCCTGGAACAGAACTTTTCTATGTGGAGGCCTCCTCCCTCTTCTAGCAGACTTCCTGGGGCCAGCCTGAAACATAACTTTTCTCAGTTGAGGCCTCCTCCCTCACCCGGCTGACTTCCTCGACCTCAGCCATGTTAGCCCGCCCCCAACCCCTCATATCAAAATTTTTGAACAAAACATATGCAGTTGGTTAGATCTTTGTTAGATCAATTGTTGTTTGCGTTCGATCTCACACAGAAGTAGAGATATTAAAACAGTTATTTTCAGGGGGGCTAAGCCGTCATCAGCCCCCCCCTTATCAAAACATTGACCAATTAATTATGTGATTACAGAGATATTATGGATATTTATCATTACATAAGGGGGCGCTAGCCCCCCTATTTAATACTACCTAATATCTGTGATGTGAAATATCTCGGTAATTATATGAGATCTAACGTTGAAACCACTTGATCTTACCGGATCTAACGAAGGCCTATTAGTCTTCATCACATTTTACCAGAAAATAGCTAATTGTTTGGTCAATTTTTTAATAAGGGGGGGGGGCTGATGGGTTAGCCCCCCTGCAAATAACTGTTTTAATATCTCTACTTCTGTGTGAGATCTAACGCAAACAACAATTGATCTAATAAAGATCTAACCAACTGCATATGTTTTGTTCAAAAATGTTGATATGGGGGGGGGGGGGGGGCTAACATGGCTGAGGTACTTCCTTGGGCTGGCCTGGGACAGTGCCTCTCACTCTTTAGGCCCTCTCCCTCACCTGGCTGACTTCCTGGGGCTGGGCTGGTACTGAACTTACCCTTTGGAGGCCTCCTGCCTCACCAAGGCTGCCTTGGATGAAGTGTCTCCCCTCACCTGGCTGACTATCTTGGTCCGGCCTGGGATGGGGCTTCTCCCTTTGTAGGCCTCCTTCTCCTCCTCCACCTGGTTAACTAAGTGTGGCTGGCCTGGTTAGAGCTTCACCCCATGGAGGCCTCCTCCCTCACCTCATTTCCTGGCGCTGGCCTGGGACAGAGTTTCTCCTTGTTGAGGCTTCCTACCTGAAATGGCCGATTTCCTAGGGCTGGCCTGGGACATAGCTTTTCATCGTGTACGCCTCCTCCCTCACCTGGCTGACTTCCCGATGAACTTCTCCCCGTAGAGTCCTCTTCCCTTACCTGACTGACTTTCTGGGGTTTTTACACATGGAGGCCCCCTGCCTCACCTGGCTAACTTCCTGGCACAAGACCGGGACACAGCTTCTCCCCGTAGTGCCGTTCTCCCTCACCTAGCTGACTTCCTTGGGCTGGGCTGGAACTTCTCACTGTTTAGGCCTCCTCCTTCACCTGGCTGCCTGAGGCTTGCCTGGTATTGAGGCAATTGCGGACAAGAATAGGACATGTTCTATTTTTTTGCGGAAACAGAAGCACGGATGTGTAAGTGCGGATCCGCAAATGCGGATGAGGACAGCACATTCCAGCCCCATAAAAAATTTATGGCTCTGCACCCGTTCCGCAAAATTGCGGAACGGATGCGGACGTGTGAAGTGACCCTTAGGCTACATGCACACGACGTTGTTTTTCTCTGCGTCCGTTCCGTTTTTTTTTTTTTTGCCTGATCAGATGGTTACCCATGCATTTCTATTGAGCCGTTAAAATTGTGGTGTAGTCAACCATTTCTTTTCCGCGTCCGCTGTCCGTGTTTCCCATCCGCAAAAAAGGACTGCATGTCCTATTCTTGTCCGCAATAAACGTTTTGCGGACCCATTGAAGTCAATGGGTCCACAAAAAAATGTGGATGACCAACAGAAGCCATCCGTATGTCATTTGCATTACAGCCTTCAGGTTTTTTTGTGGACCGCAAAAACAAAAAACTAAAGACACATGGAAACACAACCTACAAAATTTGCAGACAAACGGAGCGAATGTGGATGTAAAAAAAAACAAAACAGGAACACGGATCCACTATTTGCGGACTGCAAAAAACATCTGTCGTGTGCATGTAGCCTTACCTGGCTGACCTCCTGGGGTGGGCTTGGAACACAGCTTTCACTGTGGAGGCCTCCACCCTCCCTTTGCTGATTTCCAGGGGCTGGCCTGCGACAAAGCTTCTCTTTGTGGAGGCCTCCTCCTTCACCTTTCTGACTTCCTGGGGCTGGCCTGGGACAGAGCTTCTCCTCTCTCACCTGGCTGATTTCCTGGAGCTGGCCTGGGACACAGCTTCTCCCCTTTGAGGTGTCCTCCCTCACCTGGCGGATTTCCTGGAGCTGGCTTTGGACAGAGCTTCTCACTGAGGAGGTGACCTCCCTCTCCTGGCTGATTTCCTGGAGCTGGTCTGGGACACAGCTTCTCCCCTTTGAGGTCTCCTCCCTCACCTGGTGGATTTCCTGGAGCTGGCTTTGGACAGAGCTTCTCACTGAGGAGGTGACCTCCCTCTCCTGGCTGATTTCCTGGAGCTGGTCTGGGACACAGCTTCTCCCCTTTGAGGTCTCCTCCCTCACCTGGTGGATTTCCTGGAGCTGGCTTTGGACAGAGCTTCTCACTGAGGAGATGACCTCCCTCTCCTGGCTGATTTCCTGGAGCTGGCCTGGGACACAGCTTCTCCCCTTTGAGGTCTCCTCCCTCTCTTGGCATAGTTTTTCAATCACATCTAGTAATTCCCACCTAGGAATCTGGTTAATATGTAACCACAGACAACTGGTGGAGACACCCTGTGTACAGCAGACTTTACAGGCAGCTCCCTCACTGTCGCCGGTTCTGTCTCCAGGCCCTCACCATGCTGCCCTGCCACTATGGGGGTACAACTGACCTTCCTTGATGACTGAGGTGCTGTATTTAAGCAGTGAAGATGGCTAAGGAGGATCCCTGTGGACAGCTCATTGACCATTCCCACATCCCTGACTTTGAGGTCCGGCTGGTGGTGAAAATCTCCTTGACTGTAATCTATGGGATTATTTTCCTGGCTGGCATTGTGGGGAACAGTGTAACAATCCAGACCACCAAGTTGCTGAGGGACAAAGGTTACCTTCAGAAGGGAGTGACGGACCACATGATCAGCCTGGCCTGCTCCGACCTGCTGGTCATTCTGCTGGGGATGCCAGTGGAGTTATACTCAGTCATTTGGTTTCCCTTTTCCTCCTCATATGGGAATATCACCTGTAAGGTGTACTGCTTCCTTTTCGAGGCCTGCAGCTATGCCACCATCTTCCATGTGGCCACTCTCAGTTTTGAGCGATACATGGCAATTTGTCATCCCTTCCGCTTCAAGGCTGTGTCAGGCACATGGATGGTGAAGCTGATGATTTGCTTTGCTTGGCTGACCTCTGTGTGTGTGGCACTGCCCTTGATTTTTGCCATGGGGGCAGAATATCCTCTGAGCCCTATGTCTGGTCGGCACTCACAATGCAACACGTCCACATCATTTCACATGAATGGAAACTTTACCCTGTGCACCAACCTCCATTCTAAGTGGCTTGCATTTCAGGCCAGCATCTTCAGCGCTTTTGCAGTCTACATAGTTGTGCTGGTCTCTGTGGCTTTTATGTGTCGGCGAATGATGGTCATTTTGATGGTGACGAAGAAAGGAACAATCACTGTGAAGGGTCAGCCTGGCACTAGTGTGACCACTGAAATGACCAAAAGTGACTGCTCCGAAGCCAGATCTGCCCGCAAACAGACAACAGTCTTCTTAGGTAAGAACTATTGGAACGTTTGCTTGTTTTTTATACTGGTACTTACTGGTCCGCTGGATTTCAGACAAAACTGGCTAATTATAGTAAAACTCTACTCCTGGCTATCCTACATATACCTGCACAGTAAATATCATTATATATATATATACATGGCCATGACTAGCCTGCAGATTTTACAAGACCTCTACACTCAGCTATCCTCAATAAACCTAGGCATAATAGTATATTATTATATATACACAGCTATGGCTATCCTGCAGGAGATACAAGTCCTCTATACCTGGCTATCCTCCATATACATGCGCATAATAGTATATTATTATATATTCACAGCCATGACTATCCTGTAGAAGATACGAGTCCTCCACACCTGGCTATCCTCCATGACCCTGCACGTAATAGTATATTATTATATATATACACAGCCATGGCTATCCTGCAGGTGATACAAGTCTTCTACACCTGGCTATCCTCCATATAACTGCACATAATAGTATATTATTATATATACACAGCCATGACGATCCTGTAAGAGATATGAGTCCTTCACACCTGGCTATCCTCCATATACCTGCACATAATAGTATATTATTATATATACACAGTCATGACTATCCTGCAGGAGATACAAATCCTCTACGCCTGGCTATCCTCCATATACCTGCACATAATAGTATATTATTATATATACACAGTCATGACTATCCTGCAGGAGATACAAATCCTCTACGCCAGGCTATCCTCCATATACCTGCACATAATAGTATATTATTATATATACACAGTCATGACTATCCTGCAGGAGATACAAATCCTCTACGCCAGGCTATCCTCCATATACCTGCAGGTGATACAAATCCTCTACGCCTGGCTATCCTCCATATACCTGCACATAAATATTATATATACACAGTGTGAGGCAGTGACAGGCCTCATATATGAAGAGGGAAGAGATGTGTATCTTAGGCCTCATACACACGACCGTTGTTTTGGTCCGCATCCGATCCGCAGTTTTTGTGGCTCAGGTGCGGACCCATTCACTTCAATGGGGCCGGAAAAGATGCGGACAGCACTCAGTGTGCTGTCCGCATCCGTTGCTCCGTTCCGTGGTCCGCAAAAAAAATATAACTTGTCCTATTCTTGTCTATTTGTCAGACAAGAATAGGCCGTTATATCAATGGCTGTCCGTGCTGTTCTGCAAATTGCGGAACACACACGGACGCCATCCGTGTTTTGTGGATCCGCAGTTTGCAGACCGCAAAACACACAACGGTCATGTGCATGATGCTTTAGAAGGTGCAGGAACCTGATAGAGATGTATGGGATGACTTTCTGGGTTTTCCCCACGATCACCGGGCCTGAGGTCAGGTGTGATAATCACTTGTGGATGCAGCAATCCTCAGTGGCTGAGAGGAGGAGGCAGGCCCCAGGAGGGCTGGGCGGCCACAAGGTGAGGAAGCCTGAGTTTGGGGCCGCGGGGGGACCCAGCAACGCCTGAAGAAACATGCGACACGCATGGTCAGAGTCAGGAGGACTGTGGGACCATACCCCCCCCAAGGCATTTCGCTGCTTCCACCAGGAAGACTGGAGGATTGCACTGGTAACAGCTAGGAGGCAGTCTAACTGAAGCCGAATACCGCAGTGTGAACACTGACCTAGAGGTGAGTTAGGGAGACCTCTGTATAGTGAGCGCCTAGCCGGCAAGCTTTTATTGCTTTGTGTTGATGTGAAGCTGTGACTTCATTGTACCGAGTGACGCCAAACTTGGAAGTGTCATGAGCTGTGTGACAAATAAAGCACCGTCTGAGCTGTCTGTGACTGCCGACCTCTGAGAGAGAGCGATCCCTTACAACAACCATGACTATCCTGCAGGAGATATGAATCCTCCACACCTGGCTATCCTCCATATACCTGCACATAATAGTATATTATTATTTATACACAGCCATGACTATCCTGTAGGATATAAGAGTCCTCCACACCTGGCTATCCTCCATATACCTGCACATAATAGTATATTATTATTTATACACCGCCATGACTATCCTGCAGGAGATATGAGTTCTCCACACCTGGCTATCCTCCATATACCTGCACATAATAGTATATTATTTATACACAGCCATGACTATCCTGTAGGATATATGAGTTCTCCACACCTGGCTATCCTCCATATACCTGCACATAATAGTATATTATTTATACACAGCCATGACTATCCTGTAGGATATATGAGTCCTCCACACCTGGCTATCCTCCATATACCTGCATATAATAGTATATTATTATTTATACACAGCCATGACTATCCTGTAGGATATACGAGTCCTCCACACCTGGCTATCCTCCATATACCTGCACATAATAGTATATTATTATTTATACACAGCCATGACTATCCTGTAGGATATATGAATCCTCCACACCTGGCTATCCTCCATATACCTGCACATAATAGTATATTATAATTTATACACAGCCATGACTATCCTGTAGGATATACGAGTCCTCCACACCTGGCTATCCTCCATATACCTGCACATAATAGTATATTATTATTTATACACAGCCATGACTATCCTGTAGGATATATGAATCCTCCACACCTGGCTATCCTCCATATACCTGCACATAATAGTATATTATTATTTATACACAGCCATGACTATCCTGTAGGATATACGAGTCCTCCACACCTGGCTATCCTCCATATACCTGCACATAATAGTATATTATAATTTATACACAGCCATGACTATCCTGTAGGATATACGAGTCCTCCACACCTGGCTATCCTCCATATACCTGCACATAATAGTATATTATAATTTATACACAGCCATGACTATCCTGTAGGATATACGAGTCCTCCACACCTGGCTATCCTCCATATACCTGCACATAATAGTATATTATTATTATTATTTATACACAGCCATGACTATCCTGCAGGAGATATGAATCATCCACACCTGGCTAGCCTCCATATACCTGCACATAATAGTATATTATTTATACACAGCCATGACTATCCTGCAGGAGATAGAAATCCTCTACCTCTGGCTATCCTCTGCACATTTATTATATGTACACAGTCATGACTAGAGGTGAGAGAACCTACCTTTTGTCAGGTCGAGTTTGGGTTTTAAGTGAATTACGTGATTCAATGCCGGCACGCCACATGATAGGTGTTTGGCCAGCTCGAGGGTTCCCTTGTATTTTGCGGCATTGAATTACGTGATGCATTCTGTGATAACGGCATTCATCACGTAATTCACCTAAAACCCAAACTCGACCTGACAAAAGGCAGGTTCTCTCACCTCTAGTCATGACTGTGTACATATAATAAATGCGCAGAGGATAGCCAGAGGTAGAGGATTTCTCTCACCTCTAGTCATGACTGTGTACATATAATAAATGCGCAGAGGATAGCCAGAGGTAGAGGATTTCTCTCACCTCTAGTCATGACTGTGTACATATAATAAATGTGCAGAGGATAGCCAGAGGTAGAGGATTTCTCTCACCTCTAGTCATGACTGTGTACATATAATAAATGTGCAGAGGATAGCCAGAGGTAGAGGATTTCTCTCACCTCTAGTCATGACTGTGTACATATAATAAATGTGCAGAGGATAGCCAGAGGTAGAGGATTTCTCTCACCTCTAGTCATGACTGTGTACATATAATAAATGTGCAGAGGATAGCCAGAGGTAGAGGATTTCTCTCACCTCTAGTCATGACTGTGTACATATAATAAATGTGCAGAGGATAGCCAGAGGTAGAGGATTTCTCTCACCTCTAGTCATGACTGTGTACATATAATAAATGCGCAGAGGATAGCCAGAGGTAGAGGATTTCTCTCACCTCTAGTCATGACTGTGTACATATAATAAATGTGCAGAGGATAGCCAGAGGTAGAGGATTTCTCTCACCTCTAGTCATGACTGTGTACATATAATAAATGTGCAGAGGATAGCCAGAGGTAGAGGATTTCTCTCACCTCTAGTCATGACTGTGTACATATAATAAATGTGCAGAGGATAGCCAGAGGTAGAGGATTTCTCTCACCTCTAGTCATGACTGTGTACATATAATAAATGTGCAGAGGATAGCCAGAGGTAGAGGATTTCTCTCACCTCTAGTCATGGGTATCCAGGCATCTGGCTGTTATTTGAGAAGTTGGTGGGCAACAGATATTAGCAGTTTTCTCTTTTGGTTTCACGACCTTTATGTTGCTTTTTATTATTATTATGGACCCATGACGTAGCTGCCGATCCCTAAACATGTCGCCCGCTCGCAGGGTTTCTGCTATTTTAAAAAGCAGAGACTCGCGGCACATGTATGCGATCAGCTCATAAGGCTGATCGCATACATCTTACCTTTCAGATGCCGTGGTCAAATGTGACCACGGCATCTGCGCAGACCGGAACCGGAAGTTGCACGCTTCTGGTCCGGTAACAGCGTTCCCCGGCTGAGATTGGGGAACCTGTTACCTTGCGCTAATTGAACGAAGCCTCCAGCAGGTGTATATATGAATGCAGGCCACTAGGGGGCAGCCTTGTATTGGTGTAGTGCAGATGATGTCTTCAATGGTGGCTATTTAACCATCACTGAATACTATGGGGAGTCCAATGATTGCCAGTTATTGTCACCCAAGGTGAAAAAAAAGGGGGGAAAAAAGGTTTTACAAATAAAAAACTTAAAGTTCAAATCGCCCCCATTTCCTTAAAATAAAAATACTTAACCAATAAAAAAAATAAACCTCATGGGCATCGCCACGTGTGAAAATGCCCATACTATTAAAATACAACAGTATTAATGGCATATGGCAAATGACGTAGCAGGGAAAAAAAATAAAAACTGCCAATTTACAATTTTTTGTCACTTCATTTTTTTTTAATAAAAGTGATCAAAAAGTCGCACACACTTAAAATCCGTATCATCGAAAAGAACAGATCGTCCTGCAAAAAATTAGCCCTCACACATGGCTACAAAAAAGTTTTATAGAGGTCAGAATATGGTTATCCCCCCCAAAATTTTTTTTTCCTCAAAAGGTTTAAAAAAAAGATTTCAGTATTAAAACGCAAAATGATACAAGTGTGGTATCGTTGGAACCGTACTGACCTGGAGAATGAAGATAACAGGTCAATTTTACCGCATAGTGTACAATGTAAAAATAAAAACCTTTATCAGAATTGCATTTTTTCCCAATTCTACCCCATTTGGAATTTTTTTCCTGCTCCCTACTACATGGTATGCAACCGTAAATGGTGCCATTAGAAAGTACTTGTCCTGCAAAAGCCCTCATATGTGAATGGAAGAATAAAAAAGTTAGGGCTATGGGAAGGCGGAGAGTGAAAAACGAAAATGCAAAAATGGAAAATCCCAGGGTCCTTAAGGGGTTATAGCACCATTCCTTCCCTGGCGCTGTACATATGATAAGCGGTGCACATACATAATACAGACAATTGCACTAAGCATGAACAAGACGAGTTACAGACTGGTACAGAAGGAGAGAGGGCCCTGCCCGCGAGGCTTACAATCTACACGGTATGGGAGAAGGACACAGTTGGTGCGGGTGAGGCTGGTCATGGCGGTATAGAGGCAGCAGGGTCACTGGTTGTCGGCTTGTCTGAAGAGGTGGGTTTCAGGTTTCTTTTGAAGGATTCCACTGTCGGTGAGAGTCTGATATGTTGGGGCAGCGAGTTCCAGAGTGTGGGGGATGCACGGGAGAAATCCTGGAGGAGATTGTGGGAAGAGGCGATAAGAGGAGAGAAGAGAAGGAGGTCCTGTGAGGATCGGAGAGTGCGTGTGGGGGTGTATCGGGAGCTCAGAGATGTAGGGAGGGGACAGGTGGTGGACAGCCTTGTATGTATTTGTTAGTATTTTGAACTGAATTCGCTGGGCAATGGGGAGCCAGTGAAGGGATTGGCAGAGGGGAGAGGCAGAGGAATAATAGCGTGAGAGGTGGATTAGTCGAGTTGAGGATAGATTGGAGGGGTGCGAGAGTGCTAGATGGGAGGCCACAGAGGAGAGTGTTGCAGTAGTCTAGGCGGGAGTTAATGAGGGCATCTACAAGCATTTTCACAGGCAGCGGACTTGGTTGACCGGGGATAGTGTGCAGCCTTTAATCGTCATAGATAGGTCTGTTGGGAGGGTTGAGCAAGATGGTGGAAAGATGATGAATTCTGTTTTATCCATGTTAAGTTTTAGAAAGCGAGAGGAGAAGGAGGATATAGAAGATAGACATTGTGGGATTGTGGTGATGTCTGGACCAGAGAGGTAGATTTGTGTGTCATCAGCATAAGAGTGATACTGAAAGCCATGGGACTCTATGAGCTGTCCCAGGCCAAAAGTGTAAATAGAGAAGAGCAGGGGTCCTAGGACAGAGCCTTGCGGGACACCAACAGAGAGGGAATGAGACGAGGAGGTGGTGCGGGAGTGGGAGACGCTAAATGTCCATTCTTTGAGGTATCATGTGATCCAGGAGAGGGCCAGGTCCGTGATGCCAAGAGATGAGATTGTTTGTAACATAAGGGAGTGCTCGACAGTGTCAAAGGCAGAGGACAGGTCAAGGAGAAGGAGGACAGAGTAATGGAGAAGGCAGAGGACAGGTCAAGGAGAAGGAGGACAGAGTAATGGAGAAGGCAGAGGACAGGTCAAGGAGAAGGAGGACAGAGTAATGGAGAAGGCAGAGGACAGGTCAAGGAAAAGGAGGACAGAGTAATGGAGAAGGCAGAGGACAGGTCAAGGAGAAGGAGGACACAGTATTTTTTCTTGGCTTTGGCGGTTAGTAGGTCATTGGTGACTTTGGTGAGGGCAGTCTCCGTCGAGTGGTGGGGTCGGAAGCCAGATTGTATGCGGTCAAAGAGGGAGCAGGAGGAGAGGCGAGAGGACAGTTCAGAATGGACATGCTGCTCAAGTAGCTTTGAGGCAAATGGAAGAAGGATTTTCTTCTTAACGTTACGTACACATAAGTCTACTTTCACACTCACGTTTTGGCTTTCCGTTTCCGAGATCCGTTCAGGGCTCAGCTGTCCAAATGGATCAGTTTTTGCCCTAATGGATACTGAATGGATAAGGATCCGCTCAGAATGCATCAGTTCCGCTCTGGATGCCGCCTGCAGCGTTTTGGTGTCCTGATAAAATTGAACAAAACGGATCCGTCCTGGCACACAGTAAGTCAATGGGGGCGGATCTGTTTTCACTGACGCAATCTGACACAATAGAAAACGGATCCGTCCTGGCACACAGTAAGTCAATGGGGGCGGATCTGTTTTCACTGACGCAATCTGACACAATAGAAAACGGATCCGTCCTGGCACACAGTAAGTCAATGGGGGCGGATCTGTTTTCACTGACGCAATCTGACACAATAGAAAACGGATCCGTCCTGGCACACAGTAAGTCAATGGGGGCGGATCTGTTTTCACTGACGCAATCTGACACAATAGAAAACGGATCCGTCCTCCATTGACTTTCAATGATGTTAAAGAAGGATCCATCTTACAGGTAATACAAACGGATCCGTTCTGAACAGAGGCAGACGGTTGTATTATCTGAGTGGGTGGCCAGACACGTTAATACTGTAATAGACGTACAATGGTGCTTACATTTACCGGGATAGAACGAGTTCACAAACCATTACGTGGGGGTGATTGGCATAGACGTATCTTGCAAAGAGAATGCTGGTGGCTTTTCGAGCTTGATACGTCTTGTCCCTGTGGCCTCAATGAGCAATTGAATTTTGGCTGCTTTATCTAAATCCCCCCACACTTCCCTCAATTTAGTCTTGTGCTCTTGTGTATGACCGTGGTGAAAATCAGGCCGAAATGTCCATTGGTATTCATGTTGTGTCCATTTGGACAGGATCCCATTAAGGATTCCTTTAATTGGGCAATTGCTGTAGGTATGTGTGATTAGAGATGGCCTTGCAGTTTGCCCGGCGGTCGTTTCGCAGTGACACATCCATCAGGTGGGACAGGACAGCCAATTGAGACGTTTCAGCACATGGACATACCCCCACCCTATCACAGAACCCGATCTGGCCGCCATTTTACATTCAGTCTTTTGCCAGTCAGGGACAGGCTGTTAGAGACACCAAACGCTGGCTAATAGGGCCACAAAGTCCTTGTAAGGACTGGTATAGGTGCGCTATCGATAGATGTGACTTACTGAGGGGCGTAATATACTTTTATAATGAGTCAAAAACACATAGATTTATGTAGTGATCACCTGGAAGTCAGGGGGCTAGGGGCTTACTAGGGTCAGGTTCTGGACAGGGTCGCTCTTATCGGGGCGGGTGGTCTGTGGTTAGGCTATCAGGGCCAGAATAGCCCCCCCTGTGGGGCAATATCAGGGACAGTTCTTTGCCCACCCTGTCCGTCAATACCAGCATCATCATCTAGCCCAGGGATGGATGGTGTTTGCTTTCCCCCGGGATTCATGGATGTGCACCGGAGCCCCCGGATTGTGGTAGGACGTATGGGTTCTGATTTGGTGCCGCCGAGCACCTGATTTAGTGCCGCCGAGCACCTGATTTAGTGCCGCCGAGCACTTGTTATTGCCGACCACATCTAGGCTTTTTGCTTAACTTTAAAAATGTAATTTATTTTCATTTTGAGGGATATCTTTTCCATTCACACGTCTGCAAAATGGGTCCGCATCCGTTCCGCAGTTTTGCGGAACGGGTGCAGCCCCATTCATTTTCAATGTGCTGTCCGCTACCACATTTGCGGATCCGGACTTCCGCATCCGTGCTTCCGTTTCCACAAAAAAATAGAACATGTCCTATTCTTGTCCGCAATTGCAGACAAGATTAGGCATTTTCTATTATAGTGCGGGCGATGTGCGGTCTGCAGATTGCGGAATGCACATCGCCGGTGTCAGTGTTTTGTGGATCCGCACAACACTTACGGATGTGTGAATGGACCCTCATAGTAACATTATTAAGGCCTCATGCACACGACCGTTGTTGTGTCCCGTGTCCGTTGTTCCGTTTTCCGTGATTTTCTGCAGACCCATTGACTTTCAATGGGTCAGTGGAAAATTCGGAAAATGCACCGTTTTTCATCCGCGTCCGTGATCCGTGTTTCCAGTCCGTGAAAAAAATAGGACCTGTCCTATTTTTTTCACGGACAACGGTTCGCGGACCCATTTAAGTAAACGGGTCCGTGAAAAAATACAGATGCACACAAGATTGTCATCCGCGTCTGTGATCCGTGTCCGTTTTTTTTCCTATCATTTGCAAGGCAAACTTGACTTAGATTTTTTTTCACTTTCCTTCATGTCTGGTGATCCTCCAAAAATCAAGGAAGACACAGGGAAACGGATCACGGAACAACGGAACCCCGTTTTGCGGACCGTGAAAAAATACTGTCGTGTGCATGAGGCCTAAAGGTTACGTTTTATCTTCATGTACATTCTAATGGATTGCCTTCCTTGTACAATGTTATAATATACTTTCCATGTTAGACGGTATATTATAGCGCATTCGTATTGTGCGGCAGTCGTGTGCGGTTCTGCTGCGATACTGCAGGTATATAGAGGGACAAGCGTTACTGGGGCAAATCATTTCTACTGGTGTGATATACCAGTCACCCCCCAAAAAAACTGATTGAAGCGGGGTGTTATATACCAATATACTTTCTCTATAGTGCATTTGCTCATGCGCGTACGCAAAAATTATATTGCCAATATTTTGCATTGAAAAAAATAATGAATGGAGATCGCAAATACGAACAATCCATCTGGTGTCGCTGTCCGTGTTGTGGGACGATCTGTGCGCTTCTAGTAATTATTTGGTGGCTGCAAATATCAGCTGAAGGTTTTTCAGGTTCGCCTGCCATTAAATGAATGGGACCCGCCGCAAACTTGCAGTTTGCGAACATTTGATTGCGTTTGCGAACCGTCCCGGCAGATGATCGTCCATCACTATGCGTGATATACTCCAGTACGGCATCGCGTCCCCTCATGTTATCTTCTATTATCAGTGTTGTACTGACCGTAAAGGACCTGGGCACTGGGGGTAACTTTCAGGACCTGTCAGCCATTGTCCCCGCCCTTTGGGTGTGACCGGCGGACCCACATGACGCTCCCCATGTGTGCAATGACGCGGCGACACACGGGCGGTGTGTGATGACGTCATCACACATCGGGAGGCGGTAGCTTCATTTTAAAAGGACGTGCGCCGTGAATCACGGTTGCTATGATGCCACACACAATATGGGACGCCATGTACCGCTAATGGCCTTTATCCCATGTGACAGTACCCTCATCCTGTAAGGGGTAACATATCGGAGGTGCGAGCACACATTCTCCAGGACGGCTACATCGCCCATATAGATGTAAGTGAGTGGTCTATTGGATGCCCTGAATGGTGATGATGGGCGATTGCCCCTAATTTTAAGTGTACATATAGGTTAATAAACAAATATATATTTTCCTTTGTTTTTGTTTTGTAGGCAGCACTAGCCCCGTGTCCCCGATGAATCTGGGCCTATATAAATTGATGAAACGCATAGGGACACGTATATCTATTTATCTGAGCACTAGTATTTCGGTTTCCTAGCACTCTGTAAACTATCAGTGGTCGGGCTCTCCCCTCCTGCGATTTCTGCAACATTACACATACACAGACCAGACGGTGAGAAATCGGTGAGCCACGGATTGTGGAATACAGCAGAATCCCCATGATTGGGGGTGAGACTCAAGCAAGGCCCTGTATTTATGAATGCTGGGTTATCCTTTTCAGGCATAACCACTCTCTTATAGTAGGGATATGTTTTTGGTATTGGCCCCGTGAGGGGTGGTGTCTATGAATAGAATTGTGGGCCTTTTGAATTTTAAGGTATAACATTAAAAGTTCCATTGTACTACTGCCCTTTTTATGGTTTTGGTTATTATCTGAACGGATCCGTCCATGGTGGAGCCGCACGAAACGCGAGTGTGAAAGTAGCCTTAGACAAAACTCTGTCCAGTATTTCATCGGTATTATTGCGTCCTAACCCCCCTCTCCCCCAAATAGCAGATTTTGGGGGAAAGGTGGCCCTGATGGATTTCACCGTGAGTGATGCTTTGTTCCTGGGAGCGATACATTGTTGCCAGAGTTGTCACTAGTGATATAGCCTTCATAAGAGTTTCATGTATCTCAGACTGTACATAATCTGTGTGTGGTATGATTCTGAATTATTATAATCTCCAGGTCTTGTGGATGGCAACCGTGGCACAAAATTCTGATCGCTTGTATCTAATGATCTCCTGTATCTAATGTGTCTGCTGGCCGCTGGCCTATGTCTGCTGGCCGCTGGCCTGTGTCTGCTGGCCGCTGGCCTGTGTCTGCTGGCCGCTGGCCTGTGTCTGCTGGCCGCTGGCCTGTGTCGGCTGGCCGCTGGCCTGTGTCTGCTGGCCGCTGGCCTGTGTCTGCTGGCCGCTGGCCTGTGTCTGCTGGCGGCTGGCCTGTGTCTGCTGGCGGCTGGCCTGTGTCTGCTGGCGGCTGGCCTGTGTCTGCTGGCGGCTGGCCTATGTCTGCTGGCCGCTGGCCTGTGTCTGCTGGCCGCTGGCCTGTGTCTGCTGGCCGCTGGCCTGTGTCTGCTGGCGGCTGGCCTGTGTCTGCTGGCGGCTGGCCTGTGTCCGCTGGCGGCTGGCCTGTGTCTGCTGGCGGCTGGCCTGTGTCTGCTGGCGGCTGGCCTGTGTCTGCTGGCGGCTGGCCTATGTCTGCTGGCGGCTGGCCTATGTCTGCTGGCCGCTGGCCTGTGTCTGCTGGCCGCTGGCCTGTGTCTGCTGGCGGCTGGCCTGTGTCTGCTGGCGGCTGGCCTGTGTCTGCTGGCGGCTGGCCTGTGTCTGCTGGCGGCTGGCCTGTGTCCGCTGGCCGCTGGCCTGTGTCCGCTGGCCTGTGTCCGCTGGCCGCTGGCCTGTGTCCGCTGGCCGCTGGCCTGTGTCCGCTGGCCTGTGTCCGCTGGCCGCTGGCCTGTGTCCGCTGGCCTCTGTCCGCTGGCCGCTGGCCTGTGTCCGCTGGCCGCTGGCCTGTGTCCGCTGGCCTGTGTCCGCTGGCCGCTGGCCTGTGTCCGCTGGCCGCTGGCCTGTGTCCGCTGGCCGCTGGCCTGTGTCCGCTGGCCTGTGTCTGCTGGCCGCTGGCCTGTGTCTGCTCGCCGCTTTCCTTTAGCAATTAAATGTTCTTGTTACTTCTCCACACTTTATTATTGCTCTGAGGAGTATGTTGGCTCCATCATATAATTCACCTAATACCACCTGTGTGAATGATGAGAGAAACCCTTAGAGCCAGAGAGAAACTCATCCCTGAAGCCTTTACTGAGACAACACACTGGAAGCCAATGGAGAGCAGCAGTCATTGTCCTTCCCACTATTGTAAGCCATAGAGAAGACTGAAGCTGTGCAATGCCAAAAACTATACCCAGATCGAATGCATCATTTCAGCAAATGAAAGCCCCTTAGGAAGAGGTGCACACTCCATCTCTTCGCAGCCAATCAATGCCAAGATAATGACCTGATGATGATAAAACTTTAGAGGGTTTTATCTGACGGCTCTTGTCCATTTCACACACTTCACATGGACAGCAGTTCCATGCCAATGCAGGAGGCAATGTGGAGAAGTCTGCACCAGGTGGATGTGTCAGGAATTCATGGGGAGTCTCACCTGACCATCCAAATACAGTCCAGTTGAAGCCTGAGAAATGGCCCCTACAAAAGCAGACTTCTAGATCAGGAGGCGTATGCAGAGGTCAATTGCTTCTCCATCCTGGCTAGAGGATTCCTTTAGAGATGAGTGAATTAGTTTGTTATGAACTTCCCAAAAATTTGTAAAGCTTTTCAGTTTTGCTTTAGACGAATCCAGTGAAACTATGCTCAGCGCCATTTTAGTGCACATGTTGGCGGGAAGAAGGGTGCTCACATATGACCCTGAGAGAGAGTGGGGGAGGGCTTGCCCTGATTGGCTCCCAGGCCAAAAGTCTGGATGAGATCAGGCAGGGAGGTGCCCTAGCAGAGCGAGCAGAACCTCATTCTGTGCTGGGCTGTGCATGAGGGCCGATGGGTCTTACAGTGATTGACAGAAATTGATCTTAGGGACAGTGTACAGTCACTGTCATGGGGTGTCCATTTTAGGGTCCTTCCTACAGCAGCTTGAGGATCCAGATGGAGCTCAACTCTCATTTATAATCTAATATAATAGGAATATCACAGACCCTTCCAGTACACATGGCAACTACCACACCCAACTTCTTCACTTTGTATTCTCATCATTCCCCTTAGCCCATAGGTAGGCAGGGGTGTGAACAACGACCAGCCCCCAACCATCCAGCATCTCCTGAAGGGTCCATGCTGTCCTGCCTCCCCCACCACATTCCAAGAGGATCTGTCTCCAGACAGTGTAAAAAATGTTTTTTCCGTGAGAACCCCAACAGGACAGCAACACCTCTCATCCCCGTACCCCTGAATGTTTGTAAGAGATGACAGTGTGGCATGCCAGAACCGCAGGGGCTACACGTGAGGTGCACGGTGGGCCGATGAGGGGCCAATAATAATACAGTTCATCGGTTTACTCACGGTCAGCAGAAAGCCTCCCTGGGCCAGCAGAAAGCCTCCCTAGGCCAGCAGCACAGTGATGAGGTGGACAGCACGAAATCCTCCGGGGCACACTCTGTGGTAGGGAAGCACCAGCCTAGATGGAGGTTGAGGTGCCCTTGATGGCAGTGGTGTTTAGGGTGCTTGTGACGGCTGGGTCCCTTGGTGTTATTTGTCGTGACGCCAGTACCGTTAATGGTGGTACAACTAGTTGTAGTAATATTGAAGAATGAAGTGGACAGTGGTAGGATACAACTCACAACTTTTACTGATGTTGGTTCCAGTTGCGGCATATACATCCAGACAGAATACAGTCTATTGTTCTTTAGAGGAGTTCTGTTGATCCACTGTTAATAGGTTTGGCTGGATTTTGACTTTGTTTCAAGGTCCCTTTTGAACCAGAGTAATTTGGTGAGGCTGCCTGTAGCTAGATTGTCCTCCACCAAGGTGCCCTTTAAGCCTTAGGTAGTGGTTGTTATCACCGATGTCTCTCTTTTAGCTTGGATTTCTTCCAGGGATGCAACACTATCCTCTGGTTGTAGGATGTAGGAACTAAGAGGATCACAGGAGGAAAACGCTCTCCTGCCCCTCATACCTCGGCTCTACCTCATTGCTGCATCTGACTTCACCCACTACTCTGTGGTGTGTAGCCTCAGCTTAACAACTCACTCTACTCCTCTCAACACCCCCCCCCCCCACCACACTAAGTCTAACCTAAGTATTTACAGACGTGGACAAAATTGTTGGTACCCTTTGGTCAATGAAAGAAAAAGTCACAATGGTCACAGAAATAACTTTAATCTGACAAAAGTAATAATAAATTAAAATTCTATAAATGTTAACCAATGAAAGTCAGACATTGTTTTTCAACCATGCTTCAACAGAATTATGTAAAAAAATAAACTCATGAAACAGGCATGGACAAAAATGATGGTACCCCTAACTTAATATTTTGTTGCGCAACCTTTTGAGGCAATCACTGCAATCAAACGCTTCCTGTAACTGTCAATGAGACATCTGCACCTCTCAGCAGGTATTTTGGCCCACTCCTCATGAGCAAACTGCTCCAGTTGTGTCCGGTTTGAAGGGTGCCTTTTCCAGACTGCATGTTTCAGCTCCTTCCAAAGATGCTCAATAGGATTGAGGTCAGGGCTCATAGAAGGCCACTTTAGAATAGTCCAATTTTTTCCTCTTAGCCATTCTTGGGTGTTTTTAGCGGTGTGTTTTGGGTCATTGTCCTGTTGCAAGACCCATGACCTGCGACTGAGACCAAGCTTTCTGACACTGGCTAGTACATTTCTCTCTAGAATTCCTTGATAGTCTTGAGATTTCATTGTACCCTGCACAGATTCAAGACACCCTGTGCCAGACGCAGCAAAGCAGCCCCAGAACATAACAGAGCCTCCTCCATGTTTCACAGTAGGGACAGTGTTCTTTTCTTGATATGCTTCATTTTTTCGTCTGTGAACATACAGCTGATGTGCCTTGGCAAAAACTTCGATTTTTGTCTCATCTGTCCACAGGACATTCTCCCAGAAGCTTTGTGGCTTGTCAACATGTAGTTTGGCATATTCCAGTCTTGCTTTTTTATGATTCGTTTTCAACAATGGTGTCCTCCTTGGTCGTCTCCCATGTAGTCCACTTTGGCTCAAACAACGACGGATGGTGCGATCTGACACTGATGTTCCTTGAGCATGAAGTTCACCTTGAATCTCTTTAGAAGTCTTTCTAGGCTCTTTTGTTACCATTCGGATTATCCGTCTCTTAGATTTGTCATCAATTTTCCTCCTGCGGCCACGTCCAGGGAGGTTGGCTACAGTCCCATGGATCTTAAACTTATGAATAATATGTGCAACTGTACTCACAGGAACATCTAGTTGCTTGGAGATGGTCTTATAGCCTTTACCTTTAACATGCTTGTCTATAATTTTCTTTCTGATCTCTTGAGACAGCTCTTTCCTTTGCTTCCTCTGGTCCATGTCGAGTGTGGTACACACCATATCACCAAACAACACAGTGATTACCTGGAGCCATATATATAGGCCCAATGGCTGATTACAAGGTTGTAGACACCTGTGATGCTAATTAGTGGACACACCTTGAATTAACATGTCCCTTTGGTCACATTATGTTCTGTGTTTTCTAGGGGTACCATCATTTTTGTCCATGCCTGTTTCATGAGTTTATTTTTTTACATAATTCTGTTGAAGCATGGTTGAAAAACAATGTCTGACTTTCATTGGTTAACATTTATAGAATTTTAATTTATTATTACTTTTGTCAGATTAAAGTTATTTCTGTGACCATTGTGACTTTTTCTTTCATTGACCAAAGGGTACCAACAATTTTGTCCACGTCTGTATATGGACTAAGTGCTATCCCCATCTAGTGGTGGGATGTATAAAATGCACCTAACCAGTCTATGAAGGATACAACAGGTGATGTAATGCAGAATGACATGCAACACCGTAATGCAGTTTTACATTAATTTTTCAGTTCCCAAGTGTCCTGAGTGGGACGCTGCAACAGCAATACAGGGTGACAATGAAGATGGGTCGGACACAGGGGGGAATCACAGATAGTCACCAACATAACAGCACATCATGAGGAGAAATGAGCTGGATATGAGGCCCCATCACAATCTCTCTCCCCTTCCAATAATTGAGCAGGCCATGTGGCCTACACAGGCCCTGGCCATCTCACTTGTAGTCCATATCGATCCACTTGCTTTAGTCAATTTTTATAATTGTCTATTATCTGTATAGTCCATGGCTCAGTGATTTCCTGGGGCAGCTCACTGTCTGGAAAAATCATCATAAAGCACCAAGAATCTCAATATGTCTTTCAGACAGACCCCCAGCAGTTCCTCTGTGAGCAGGTCGGTTCACGGGCCCATTCAGGTGGCTTCTAAGACAGTCCTCAGGACACTTCACAACATGTTTCTTAGCACATTCTACAGCACTCACCTCAGGACACTTCACAACATGTTTCTTAGCACATTCTACAGCACTCGCCTCAGGACACTTCACAACATGTTTCTTAGCACATTCTACAGCACTCGCCTCAGGACACGTCACAAGATGTTTCTTAGCACATTCTACAGCACTCGCCTCGGGACACTTCACAACATGTTTGTTAGCACATTCTACTGCACTCGTCTCGGGACACTTCACAACATGTTTGTTAGCACATTCTACAGCACTCGCCTCAGGACACTTCACAACATGTTTCTTAGCACATTCTACAGCACTCGCCTCGGGACGCTTCACAACATGTTTCTTAGCACATTCTACAGCACTCACCTCGGGACACGTCACAACATGTTTCTTAGCACATTCTACAGCACTTGCCTTGGGACACTTCACAACATGTTTCTTAGCACATTCTACAGCACTCGCCTCGGGACACGTCACAACATGTTTCTTAGCACATTCTACAGCACTCGCCTCAGGACACTTCACAACATGTTTCTTAGCACATTCTACAGCACTCGCCTCGGGACGCTTCACAACATGTTTCTTAGCACATTCTACAGCACTCACCTCGGGACACGTCACAACATGTTTCTTAGCACATTCTACAGCACTTGCCTTGGGACACTTCACAACATGTTTCTTAGCACATTCTACTGCACTCGTCTCGGGACACTTCACAACATGTTTGTTAGCACATTCTACAGCACTCGCCTCGGGACACTTCACAACATGTTTCTTAGCACATTCTACAGCACTCGCCTCAGGACACTTCACAACATGTTTGTTAGCACATTCTACAGCACTCACCTCGGGACACTTCACAACATGTTTCTTAGCACATTCTACTGCACTCGTCTCGGGACACTTCACAACATGTTTCTTTGCACATTCTACAGCACTCGCCTCGGGACACGTCACAACATGTTTCTTTGCACATTCTACAGCACTCGCCTCGGGACACTATGGAGCTGGAGCAGCAGCTCACTTCTTAACAGACTGAGGTGGCGGTACATTCCGTACTTGTCAGATGGCAGACAAGTGGTGGACTATTATAGTCTTTAAATGAGGTGATACTGGTGTCCATGCGCCATAACCCCATTCCCCTGACAAAGCCACAATCGTGGAGAATCATGTCGGGAGGGGTGTGTGTCTGATTTTAAGAACAGCTGACTTATAGTGGTCTTCTCAGAAAGTGAGCCAAATCGACTTGAACCTAGGCAGTTAATTTCAATAGGGTGAGTGGCTGTAGGCAGGGACGGCGAGGGCTTATAACGGGTGCAGACGATACTATCCGCTAGTATGGAGATACACTGTACCGCCGGCTGAGTCCTGTGGCTGCATGTACATTGGTTTACATGGGCATTCCAGCAGTGGCAGATTATACATCATCTAACCTACTATCTGACTATATATCTACAAACTACAATTATCCCAGGTGCAACGTGCGCTGCGTCCCAGGTGTAGTAAGAATGCCAAGTGGTGTAGTGTGGCCTAAGTGTCTTCTTATGTGTTATGGAGCTCCTACCTGGATGCTGCTGGATCACAAGCTTTGGCTCTCAAGCAATAGAAAGGGGGTGGTAATTGAGGGATTGGAAAGAAAGATTGATTCCAGACCTTGTATGTAGTTGAACATTCGCTTTACTTGAATAAACGTTCGTCAAAAACTATCTTCATGTTCTATCTTGGTCCCTGCAGGCGTTGGCATAAACTGGCAGGCTTGCTCAATAACTCTGCTTGCTCTCTCTGCTGTACTGACAGGCTTGCTTAATACTTTGCTTTACCTCTTTATGCTGCCCTAAATTCTGCTTAAGAATCTTCAGCCAAAGAACTCTTCCTCTTGCTGATTTATGGTGGCCGAAGAACTATTGCTGATTTTTCTAATTGTGGCCGAACACTTCCTCTGGCCCCGATGGCTTCCAGACATCCTTCTTCATGGCCAGCAGAGCTTAGGGTGCTCTGGCTGGTGTCGGCACCCCTGAGCATGCCCCTGCTCACACTCCTCTCCTGTCTAGAACTAGACTAACTCCAACTAACTGGAAAACTTCTGCCTCACCCTTCTGGCAGGAAGCATGACAGGCCCACTTCTGCCCAAAGAGGGAGATGGAATGCAGAGCTTCATTATCTCTAACTATAGCTCTGCCATTTGCACTGCCACCTGCTGGTGCACCCAGCACATTACATGTAATAAACAGTTGCTTAGAAATATTATCATTGCACAATGTAGAGGACCTGGACAGAAATACTTAAGTTTTAGTTTAGCCCATTAGAGATAGTAGCAGGGTGTAGGAATGGTAACACCACTCCAGGGTGTTACACAGGCGGGGAAAATGTGTGCCCTTAATATACACAGTCGCCACAGTCACTCAACATTTATACATAGAGCATCGCAGGATACGGACCCTCAGACTTCTCGATCTTGGGGTTATATATAACTATTCGATATCCTCAGAATATTGCATTGTGGCCACAGCTTGTTGCTGCACTGGGATAACTCATCCCTCCGCTCAATACATAAAGAGCAGACTGAAGCCGCCAGCGACCTCTGATTTTCTTCGATAGTAGTGGAATATTGCGCTGCTGTGACCTACCAAACAGCCTGCATGGTATAGTGGGCAAGAACTTTAAAGCCCGGCAAAAGGGTCTACCACAAGGGGGGCATCTAAGGCCTCAAATATTGTCCCGTGTAACAAAAAGCCCGCTGATTTTAATTCACAAACAGTGGGCACATTTTTTGTATTTATATAATATATTTAATAAAAGTTAAGTTTTAAATAGAAATTTGAGAGGATCCCTAGTGGGAATTTTTCTGGCCTTCTGACCAGTACGTGCCTTATGATTATTTAGGCTCCTACTCAAGGGATTAGATTTGTTCTTTACATTCCATACATGAAGCACCTCTCGCTCTGCTCCTCATCCACTCTGGTCCAAGACAGTCCATTGACGCTTCGCATATTTCCTTGGCTTGCAAAATAACTTCCTCACGTCTGGTGTCTTGCAGAGTCAGGTCTCAAGCCGAGAGCTCATCTTCCTCTCTAGCTTTAAGTTAGGGGTGGGCGATATGGCCTAAAATCTATATTGAGATATCATTTTAAGCATGTGCGATATATTCTATATTTCGGGGGGGGGGGGGGGTAAACTTTTTTATTTAATAACTATTAGCCTCCTTAGGGGCTAGCCCTTGTCCTATTCACCCTAACAGAGCTCTATAAGAGTGAATAGGACTTTTACACTCTCCCTGCTGTCCTGTGCATAGTACACACAGCAGCAGGGAGCTGACCATGGCAGCCAGGGCTTCAGTAGAGTCTGATAGAGATCTATCAGGGTGAATAGGACCTCACACTCTCCCTGCTGCCCTGTGCATAGTGCACACAGCAGCAGGGAGGTTACCATGGCAGCCAGGGCTTCAGTAGAGTCTGATAGAGATCAATCAGGGTGAATAGGACCTCACACTCTCCCTGCTGCCCTGTGCATAGTACACACAGCAGCAGGGAGGTTACCATGGCAGCCAGGGCTTCAGTAGTGTCTGATAGAGATCTATCAGGGTGAATAGGACCTCACACTCTCCCTGCTGTCCTGTGCATAGTACACACAGCAGCAGGGAGCTGACCATGGCAGCCAGGGCTTCAGTAGTGTCTGATAGAGCTCTATCAGGGTGAATAGGACCTCACACTCTCCCTGCTGTCCTGTGCATAGTACACACAGCAGCAGGGAGCTGACCATGGCAGCCAGGGCTTCAGTAGTGTCTGATAGAGATCTATCAGGGTGAATAGAACCTCACACTCTCCCTGCTGTCCTGGGCTCTGTACACACAGCAGCAGGGAGCTGACCATGGCAGCCAGGGCTTCAGTAGTGTCTGATAGAGATCTATCAGGGTGAATAGGAGCTCACACTCTCCCTGCTGTCCTGTGCATAGTACACACAGCAGCAGGGAGCTGACCATGGCAGCCAGGGCTTCAGTAGTGTCTGATAGAGATCTATCAGGGTGAATAGGACCTCACACTCTCCCTGCTGTCCTGGGCTCTGTACACACAGCAGCAGGGAGCTGACCATGGCAGCCAGGGCTTCAGTAGAGTCTGATAGAGATCTATCAGGGTGAATAGGACCTCACACTCTCCCTGCTGTCCTGTGCATAGTGCACACAGCAGCAGGGAGCTGACCATGGCAGCCAGGGCTTCAGTAGAGTCTGATAGAGATCTATCAGGGTGAATAGGACCTCACACTCTCCCTGCTGTCCTGTGCATAGTACACACAGCAGCAGGGAGGTTACCATGGCATCCAGGGCTTCAGTAGAGTCTGATAGAGATCTATCAGGGTGAATAGGACCTCACACTCTCCCTGCTGTCCTGTGCATAGTACACACAGCAGCAGGGAGCTGACCATGGCATCCAGGGCTTCAGTAGCGTCTGATAGAGATCTATCAGGGTGAATAGGACCTCACACTCTCCCTGCTGTCCTGGGCTCTGTACACACAGCAGCAGGGAGCTGACCAGGGCAGCCAGGGCTTCAGTAGTGTCTGATAGAGATCTATCAGGGTGAATAGGATCTCACACATCTCCCTGCTGTCCTGGGCTCTGTACACACAGCAGCAGGGAGCCGACCATGGCAGCCAGGGCTTCAGTAGAGTCTGATAGAGGTCTATCAGGGTGAATAGGACCTCACACTCTCCCTGCTGTCCTCGGCCCTGTACACACAGCAGCAGGGAGGTTACCATGGCAGCCAGGGCTTCAGTAGAGTCTGATAGAGATCTATCAGGGTGAATAGGACCTCACACTCTCCCTGCTGTCCTGTGCATAGTGCACACAGCAGCAGGGAGCTGACCATGGCAGCCATGGCTTCAGTAGTGTCTGATAGAGATCTATCAGGGTGAATAGGACCTCACACTCTACCTGCTGTCCTGGGTTCTGTACACACAGCAGTAGGGAGCTTACCATGGCAGCCAGTGCTTCAGTAGAGTCTGATAGAGATCTATTAGGGTGAATAGGACTTAACACTCTCCCTGCTGTCCTGTGCATAGTACACACAGCAGCAGGGAGGTTACCATGGCAGCCAGAGCTTCAGTAGAGTCGGATAGAGCTCTATCAGGGTAAATAGGACCTCACACTCTCCCTGCTGTCCAGTGCATAGTACACACAGCAGCAGGAAGCTGACCATGGCAGCCAGGGCTTCAGTAGTGTCTGATAGAGATCTGTCGGGGTGAATAGGACCTCACACTCTCCCTGCTGTCCTGGCCTCTGTACACACAGCAGCAGGGAGCCAACCATGGCAGCCAGGGCTTCAGTAGAGTCTGATAGAGATCTATTATGGTGAATAGGACTTCACACTCTCCCTGCTGCCCTGTGCATAGTGCACACAGCAGCAGGGAGCCGACCTTGGCAGCCAGGGCTTCAGTAGCGTCCTAGCTGCCATGGTAACTGATCGGAGCCCCACAATTACACTGCTGGGGCTCCGTTCAAAAGCTGCCACCCTGGGGCCACTGCCACCAATGACTTAATCGTATGGAGGGGGGCGCCACAATTAATATAATACTTAGAAGAGGGGGAGTAGAAGGGAAGGGCTGTGGCCACTGCACCACCGATGAATATAATTAATATGCCTGAATACAAACGTAGCATGCATGTGCCGGCCATATTCGATACCCGGCCTCTATTGGTGCACGCCGTGATCTGCTGCAAATAACCCCTCAGGACCTGTGGGGTTAATTGCGGTGGATCACAGCGTGCAGTAATAGAGGCCGGGTATCGGATATGGCCGGCACATGCAGGCTACGTTTGTATTCAGGCATATTAACTATATTCATTGGTGGCGCAGTGGCCACAGTCCCTCCCCCTCCTCCTCTCTGTTCTCATTGGTGGCGCAGTGGCCACAGCTTCTCCCCTCCTCCTCCTCTCTGTTCTCATTGGTGGCGCAGTGGCCCCAGTCCCTCCCCTTCCCCTCCTACTCTGTTCTCATTAGTGGTCAGCAGCAGCCGCACACAGTGGGGAGGGAGGGACTCCACTGTGCCGACTCAGGATCACATGGTGCGCACCGAGAGCGGTGCATGCCATGTTCTACCGCGATATGACAATATAAATGAAATCTCTATTGTTGGCCAAATTTATATATTTATATTGCATATCGTCTATGTCGCCCACCCCTACTTTAGGTCCAAAACAATACATTATCTCCTTGTACAGCTTTGGTTGGATCGCAACGGCTGTTTATGTAATATACATCTGAATCTTCTGTCTGTCTCTGGATCCTGTGTCTGGTGATCCTTGCTATATCCAGAGGATATGTCATCAGTAGGGTTTAAGTAGTGTAACGATTACACTGCTGGGCCTCCGTTCCAAAGCTGCCACCCTGGGGCCACTGCCACCATAGGCAGGGAAAAGGGAGCTGGTCACCTCCTAAAGCTTCCCTAAAATAGCCCTAGTCTACTGGCTGTATGAGCCCCCTTCAATGGTAAGGGGGCTCATACCCACGAACCTAGAAGTCTAGGAATCCCTGCATCGCCCTCAACATCGTGACAGGGCAGAGACCTCCTGTTCATCCATCACCACGGATGAAAGGCGTCTCCAACGGCCCAGTAGTAGACAGTGAGAAAGACAATACAGGAACTGCACGGCAGGTAAGTACACAATGTAACAACGGAACATCAAACACTTACCTGTCGCAGCTAAGATGGAATAACCACACAACAACAACCTGGACCCCCATGCGGACACTGAAGCAAGGTGGTTCCAGGCAAGGCTGCTAATGTGTTTAGGTTCACCCCTCCGGGAAACCAATGGGACCCCCTTTAGGAGGTAACACGCACAAGGGAGACGTCTTGCACACATGAAGGGACAAACACCAACAACATCCCAGACATGCAACCACAAACAAGACTGCATTATTCCCAAAGTAAACTGTCAGTAGCAGTGTCTTTAGTTTTTGTAGAACGGGAAGGACATTGTATTGTGCCTCCCTGTCTTTAAGTTCCAGGAATTAGACTTGCAAACCATTCCATACTTTGTGTGACTGGGTACATTAGGCCAAATGTCAGGAATACAGAATGATTTCAAACGAAGACCCTGAGCGTTCATAATAGCAGCACTAGGTATCTGGCCAGAAGAAGTAGTAGTAGCTGCACTTGTCCCAGGCTTCGGAAATCTGCAAGACTATTGTTTAGGATAAAGAGGATCAGTTGCAGCAAGATGACGTGGAGGTGACTTTGGAGTCCGACAACATTCCATGGAGCCAGATGTCACAGCGTTCCTCCTGCTATGTCTCCTTGCAGCCCCAGAGAAGGCTTTCAGTGCAGTCTTCCCAGTCCTCACTGCCCCTCTTTGTGGGACACCTTTTTTCTAAGAGCCAGCAACAAAACCCCACCATGCCCTATGGCACATAGTCAAGAGAGTCTCCCTGTTGATGACTTGTGTAAGAGAAGTCAGCATTTGTACTACTCTGAGGAGGTTCAGGCGGAGGCATGGTACCCCGTGCATATTGCTGTTGGCGGCAGTAGTAGCTGCAACTGTATGCCCAGTGGTGGCAGTAGGGACAGTGGTAGCAACAGTGCCACTCTGGGCAAACCAAATCAAGCAATTGGGAGAGGGACCAAGGAGCCCACCATGAAATATCACAGTCTGATAAAAGTGGCAGGAAGGGAGAGGACTATGACAATGATTGTGTGTTGGGCAGGGCATGGGAGCCAGAATAGGGTGCAGAGCAAAGTGAATATTAGACTGTTCAAAAAAATAGCAGTGTTTGTCTTCTTCTTTACAATCTCAAATACTCACTATATAAACCGAGTAATGTCTGAGGATTTTCTTTCCTCTGAATCCCGTCACTGATACTTAGTTGTAAAACCGCTGTCTCTGACACCTGCTGGACGTCTGTGCTGCTCAGAGTCACCACCTTCTGCCCCTGTGACCAGGTTCTCCAGCCCCGGATGATTGGACCACATCCCACAGTTCTTCTCTATTTCTTGGTTTTGCCTCAGAAACTGCATTTTTGAGGTCACCCACAAGTTTTCTATTGGATTAAGATCCGGGGATCGGGCCGGCCGCTCCATAACATCAGTCTTGTTGGTCTGGAGCCGAGATGTTGCCCGTTTACTGGAGTGTTTGGGGTCGTTGTCTTGTTGGAACACCCATGTCAGGGGCATTTCCTCTTCAGCATAAGGCAGCAGGACCTCTTCCAGTAATCTGATGGATTCAGACTGATCCATGATCCCTGGTCTGCGATAAATAGGCCCCACACCGTAGTCTGAGACACATCCCCATATCATGATGCTTGTCCACCATGCTTCACTGTCTTCACAGTGCACTGGGGCTGAATTCAGTGTTTGGGGGTCGTCTGACAAACTGTCTCCGGCCACTAGACTCAGAAAGAACCATCTTACTTTCATCCGTCCACAGAATGTCTCTTCAGACCGTCACTGGGCTCTTTGGCAGATTGTAAGCTCTTCAGCCCATGTCTTTATTCCAGCAGTGGGACTTTGTGGGGGCTTCTTGCAGATCGCTCGGCTTCACATCGGCGTCTTCTCATTGTAACAGGACTCACAGGGAACTTTACCTTTTCCTCAGAATTTCAGAGAGAAATGCAGTGTAACCGGCATGTACAACATTTGCTGCCTTCCTTCCTTAAATAAGGGCAATAATTGCCACTTGTTTTGCAAAGAATGAATGACCTCACTCGTTGAACTCCACACTGCTATTATTTTGAACATGTCCCTTTCAATAAGTGATTGAATTTCAGAGAATCAGCAGCAGCAGGTCCTGACTGTAGGGTCTGTTGGGCTTCTATTACTCTACTACACCTGCTAGTAAATTATTTGCCATGTAGAAAAATCATTTCTACCAAAAACAGTGATTGATCAGGTTAGTGATGTCTGACTGCTATTATTTTGAACACAACTGTAAGTCTGTTAGAACACAGCCAGAGATCCTAGGGTTGCCAACTGGCCAATAATTCACTGTCCCTTGCTGCTCACTGGATGCACTGGACCTGCGCTCCAGGGTAACATAGTATATCACATCATATATTAGGCCCAAAAAAGACATCTGTCCATCCAGTTCTGGCTGTTATCCTGTAAGTTGATCCAGAGGAAGGCAAAAAACCCTGTGAGGTAAAAGCCAATTTTCCCCACTTAAGGGAAAAACAATTCCCTCCCAACTCCAATCAGGCATCAGAATAAATCCCTGGCTCCACGACCCCTCTCTAGTACCTATATCCTGTAATATTATTACACTCCGGAAATACATATAGGCCCCTCCTGAACTTATAGTGAATTCACCATCAGCACCTCCTCAGCCAGCGAGTCCATAGTCTCCCTGCTCTTACCGTAAAGAGTCCATAGTCTCACCGCTCTTACAGTAAAGAGTCCATAGTCTCACTGCTCTTACAGTATAGAGTCCATAGTCTCCCTGCTCTTACCGTAAAGAGTCCATAGTCTCACTGCTCTTACAGTATAGAGTCCACAGTCTCACTGCTCTTACAGTAAAGAGTCCACAGTCTCACCGCTCTTACAGTATAGAGTCCATAGTCTCACTGCTCTTACAGTAAAGAGTCCATAGTCTCACTGCTCTTACCGTAAAGAGTCCATAGTCTCGCTGCTCTTACCGTAAAGAGTCCATAGTCTCACTGCTCTTACAGTATAGAGTCCATAGTCTCACTGCTCTTACAGTAAAGAGTCCATAGTCTCACTGCTCTTACCGTAAAGAGTCCATAGTCTCACTGCTCTTACAGTAAATAGTCCATAGTCTCACTGCTTTTACAGTAAAGAGTCCATAGTCTCACTGCTCTTACAGTAAAGAGTCCATAGTCTCACTGCTCTTACAGTAAAGAGTCCATAGTCTCACTGCTCTTACAGTATAGAGTCCATAGTCTCACTGCTTTTACAGTAAAGAGTCCATAGTCTCATTGCTCTTACTGTAAAGAGTCCATAGTCTCACTGCTCTTACAGTAAAGTCCATAGTCTCACTGCTCTTACAGTAGAGTCCATAGTCTCACTACTCTTACAGTAAAGAGTCCATAGTCTCACTGCTCTTACAGTATAGAGTCCATAGTCTCACTGCTCTTACAGTAAAGAGTCCATAGTCTCACTGCTCTTACAGTAAAGAGTCCATAGTCTCACTGCTTTTACTGTAAAGAGTCCATAGTCTCACTGCTCTTACAGTAAAGAGTCCATAGTCTCACTGCTCTTACAGTAAAGAGTCCATAGTCTCACTGCTCTTACAGTACAGAGTCCATAGTCTCACTGCTCTTACAGTAAAGAGTCCATAGTCTCACTGCTCTTACAGTAAAGAGTCCATAGTCTCACTGATCTTACAGTATAGAGTCCATAGTCTCAGTGCTCTTACAGTATAGAGTCCATAGTCTCACTGCTCTTACAGTAAAGAGTCCATAGTCTCACTGCTCTTACAGTAAAGAGTCCATAGTCTCACTGCTCTTACAGTAAAGAGTCCATAGTCTCACTGCTCTTACAGTATAGAGTCCATAGTCTCACTGCTCTTACAGTATAGAGTCCATAGTCTCACTGCTCTTACAGTATAGAGTCCATAGTCTCACTGCTCTTACAGTAAAGAGTCCATAGTCTCACTGCTCTTACAGTAAAGTCCATAGTCTCACTGCTCTTACAGTAAATAATCCATAGTCTCACTGCTCTTACAGTAAAGAGTCCATAGTCTCACTGCTCTTACAGTAAAGAGTCCACAGTCTCGCTGCTCTTACCGTAAAGAGTCCACAGTCTCGCTGCTCTTACAGTAAAGAGTCCATAGTCTCGCTGCTCTTACAGTAAAGAGTCCATAGTCTCGCTGCTCTTACAGTAAAGAGTCCATAGTCTCGCTGCTCTTACAGTAAAGAGTCCATAGTCTCGCTGCTCTTACCGTAAAGAGTCCATAGTCTCGCTGCTCTTACCGTAAAGAGTCCATAGTCTCACTGCTCTTACCGTAAAAAGTCCATAGTCTCACTGCTCTTACCGTAAAAAGTCCATAGTCTCACTGCTCTTACAGTATAGAGTCCATAGTCTCACTGCTCTTACAGTAAAGAGTCCATAGTCTCACTGCTTTTACAGTAAAGAATCCTCTTCTATCTTTGTGTAGAAACCTTCTTTCCTCCAGACGCAGAGGATGTCCCCTCGTCACAGTCCTGGGAATAAATAGATGATGGGAGTGATCTCTGTACTGACCCCTGATATATTTATACATAGTAATTAGATTTCCCCTCAGTTGTCTTTTTTTCTAAAGTGAATAACCCTAATTTTGATAATCTTTCTGGGTACTGTAGTTGCCCCATTACAGTTATTACTTTAGTTGCCCTCCTCTGGACCTTCTCCAGCTCTGATATGTCTGCCTTGTTCACTGGAGCCCAGAACTGTACACAGTCCTCCATGTGTGGTCTGACTAGGGATGTGTAAAGTGGTAGGACTATGTTCTCATCACGGACATCTATGCCCCTTCTGATGCAACCCATTATCTTATTGACCTTGGCAGCAGCTGCCTGACACTGGTTTCTACAGCTTAGTTTGCTGTTTATTAAAATTCCTAGGTCCTTTTCTATGTCAGTGTTAGCCAGAGTTTTACCATTTAGTATGTACGGGTGACTTGCATTATTCCTACCCATGTGCATAACCTTACATTTGTCAGTGTTAAACCTCATCTGCCACCTCTCTGCCCGATTCTCCAATCTATCCAGATCCCTCTGTAGTAGTATACTGTCCTCTGTAGTGTATAGTGACAGTGACCCCTCCAGTACTGACCCCTGAGGTACCCCACTAGTGACAGTGACCCAATCTGAGTGTGTACCGCTAATAACCCCCCTCTGTTTTCTATCACTCAGCCAGTTAGTTACCCACATATGATATGATGTTACTTGCTTGTTTTCATGGAGATCCTCCAAGATAGCATCTCCTAGAAAACCTTCAAACAATTTACCCACAACAGATGTTAAACGTACTGGCCTATAGTTGCCGGGGTCTGTTTTTGCACCCTTTTTGAATATAGGCACCACATTTGCTATGCGCCAATCCTGTGGAACACTCCCTGTCGGTATAGAGTCCGCAAATATCATAAATAAGGGTCTGGCTATGACATTACTTAATTCCCTTAGAATACAGGGGTGTGTGCCATCTGGTCCCGCTGATTTGTCTATTTTAATCTTTTTAAGTCGCTGTTGTACTTCTTCCTGGGTCAGACAGGACACTTTTAATAGGGAATTAACTTTTACATTCTGCATTTCATCTGACAGTTTATTTTCCTCAGTGAATACAGTGGAGAAAAAATATGTAATAGCTTTGCTTTCTCCTCCTCACTTTTTGAAACTCTCCCCTCATTGCTCTGTAGAGGGCCGACACCTTCAGATTTATACTTTTTACCATTTATATAATTAAAGATCATTTTAGGGTTAGTTTTACTATCTTTACTAATTAATCTCTCGGTCTCTAGTTTGGCTGCTTTCATTTGTTTTTTACATATTCTATTTTTTTCCTTTATAGTTTTTCAGTGCTTACTCGCATTCCCTCCTGTTTTAGTGATTTTTAAATGCCTTCTTTTTGTCATTTATTGCCTTCTTTACAGGTCTAGTTATCTACATTGGTTTCTTTTTGTTCCTTAACCCTTTATTCCCATACGGTATGTACCTCTCACAATGAGATTTTAGGATGTTTTTAAAGATATCCCATTTTGTGGCTGTATTTTTATTTTTGAGGACTTTGTCCCAGTTAGTTTGGCCGATGGCTTCTCTTAGTTGTCTAAATTTAGCTTTTTTGACGTTTGGTATTTTTGTTCCTCCCTGTAGAAACGCTCTTTTGAAGGATAATTGAAAGGTTATTACTTTCTGGTCACTATTTCTGGTCACTGTTGTTCTGTCAGGTCTATTGGTTAATACTAAGTCCAGTATGGCCGTCCCTCTAGTCGGGTCCCGAACCAGTTAGGAAAGGTAATTGTCTTTGGTTATTGCCAAGAACCTGTTTCCTTTATGAGATGTGCAGGTCTCAGTTTCCCAGTCTATATCTGCAGAGTTCCCCCATAATAACCACCTCATTACGATTTGCCGCCTCGTCTGTCTCGTTTAGTAGTAGATTTTCTGTGGACTCTGGTATAATAGGTGGTTTATAATAAACTCATATTAGTAATTTATTATTGGTTTTAGCTCCATGTATTTCTACCCACAGCGACTCCACATGTCCATGTCCCTCACTTATATATTCCCGGACTGTGGGCTTTAGACAGGACTTACATAAAGGCGAACCCCTCCTTCTCTCCAGTTTTGGCGATCCTTTCTAAACAGACTGTAACCTTGTACATTGTCCACCCAGTCATAGCTATCATCCATGTCGTGTCTCAGTAATTTTACTAGGGGCCACTAATGAAGACATTATTAATACAGGGGGCCAGTAATGGAGGCAAAATAATACTGGGGGCACTAATGGGGGCATTAATATAACTGGTGTCCACTAATTGGCGCATTATTAATACTGTGGGCCACTAACTGAGGCACAATACAGGACGAGTCAAAAGTCAGGATGCGCTTTTATTTCAGAAACACAAGGGAAAATGAAATATCTGAAGTAATGGGTGAGGTGGCTATTTTTTTGGATATCGCCGCCATGTTGGATTAAGGGCAAGTTTTGTGGTAATCAGGGTGAGCCCAGAGACTTTTGACTAACCCTGTAATACTAGGTCGGCATTAAGGGGGCATTAATATTATTTGGGGAAACTAATGGGGGCAGAATAATACTGGAGGAAGCACTAATGGGAGCATTAATATAACTGATTGCCACTAATGGGGGCATTATAAATACAGGGGCACTATGGCGGCATTATGCAGGGAAAAAAAAAAAAGTTCTTTATTTTGAGCACCCGTTACGCTCATTTTACATCAGTTTGTGTCAGTTCCATCCTCCTTGCAGGACTTTTTAACCCGTTAAAAATGACGGAACTGACACACACGAGCATAGCGGGTGCTCAAAATAAAGAAACTGTTTTATTAAAAATATTTTCCTTTTCTTTTGACTGATCAGAAGAAAGGAAAACAAACCAGTGATGTGAACTGTTTACTTTCCTACCCCATACACATTGGCATAGAGCCACCAATTACTTTAAATTACACCCCCCCCCTTTTCCACCAAGTGCAGGTGTCCGTCAGCCCCATGCTACCCCAATTGTCCTCCTTTTTAAAAAAACCAAAATATGTTCACTCTAGGTTTCTCCCTGATCAATAGCCTCAGGCCGAGAATTATAATCTGACCAGATCACACAGGATGAGAAGCACTGGGCAGCAGCAATAGACATCAGCAGCCGTACTGAGCCCATAAGAAGCCAGCTCCACACGTGTGCCCGCTGACTGACGCTGCCCAGCAGTCCTGCCCTGCGTTCACAGGAGGAAGCACGCAAAGGTCAGGAAGAAAAGACCTGTGCATGCCATCAGCTAGTGTACTCTTGCCCTCTCCACTGCCTCCTGACCACTACTCTCTTTCCCTCTGCAGTGGCTCCAGACCGTTCCTCTACTGCCCTCTACAATGGCTCCAGACTGCTCCTGTCCTCCGCATTGCCTTCAGACCGCTACTCTCCTGCCCTCCGCACTGCCTTCAGACTGTTCCTCCCCTGCCCTCCGCACTGCCTCCAGACCGCTCCTCTCCTGCCCTCCGCACTGGCTTCAGAACACTCCACTACAGCTCTCCCCACTGCCTCCAGACCGCTCCTCTCCTGCCCTCCGCACTGCCTCCAGACTGCTTTTCTCCTGCTCTCTGCACTGCCTCCAGACTGCTTTTCTCCTGCCCTCCGCACTGCCTTCAGACTGTTCCTCCCCTGCCCTCCGCACTGCCTCTAGACCGCTCCTCTCCTGCCCTCCGCACTGGCTTCAGAACACTCCACTACGGCTCTCCCCACTGCCTCCAGACCGCTCCTCTCCTGCCCTCCGCACTGCCTCCAGACTGCTTTTCTCCTGCCCTCCGCACTGCCTTCAGACCGCTCCTCTCATGCTCTCCCTACTGCCTTCAGACTGCTTTTCTCTTGTCCTCTGCACTGCCTTCAGACTATTCCTCCCCTGCCCTCCGCACTGCCTCCATACCGCTCCTCTCCTGCCCTCCACACTGCCTCCAGACTTCTTTTCTACTGCCCTCCGCACTGCCTTCAGACTGTTCCTCCCCTGCCCTCTGCACTGCCTCCAGATCGCTCCTCTCATGCCCTTTGCACTGGCTTCAGAACACTCCACTACTGCTCTCCCCACTGCCTCCAGACCGCTCCTCTCCTGCCCTCTGCACTGCCATCAGATTGTTCCTCCCCTGGCCTTTGCACTGCCTCCAGACCGCTCCTCTCATGCCCTTTGCGCTGGCTTCAGAACACTCCACTACTGCTCTCCCCACTGCCTTCAGACTGCTCCTCTCCTGCCCTCCACACTGCCTCCAGACCGCTCCTCTCCTGCCCTCCACACTACCTCCAGACCGCTCCTCTCCTGCCCTCCACACTACCTTCAGACTGTTCCTCTCCTGCCCTCCGCACTGCCTCCAGACTGCTCCTCTCATGCCCTTCGCACTGACTTCAGAACACTCCACTACTGCTCTCCCCACTGCCTCCAGACCGCTCCTCTCCTGCCCTCCGCCCTGCCTTCAGACTGTTCCTCCCCTGCCCGAGTGGTACCCGGTGGGGTCTTCTGCTGTTGTAGCCCATCCGCATCAAGGTTGTGCGTGTTGTGGCTTCACAAAAATGCTTTGCTGCATACCTTGGTTGTAACGAGTGGTTATTTCAGTCAGCTCTTCTATCAGCTTGAATCAGTCGGCCCATTCTCCTCTGACCTCGAGCATCAACAAGGCATTTTCTCCCACAGGACTGCCGCATACTGGATGTTTTTCCCTTTTCACACCATTCTTTGTAAACCCTAGAAATGGTTGTGCATGAAAATCCCAGTAACTGAGCAGATTGTGAAATACTCAGACCATGCCACGCTCAAAATTGCTTAAATCACCTTTCTTTCCCATTCTGACATTCAGTTTGGAGTTCAGGAGATTGTCTTGACCAGGACCATTAATGAGAAATAGAACAGGTGTTCCTAATAATTCTTTAGGTGAGTGTATGTGCAGTCTGTAGCTGTGTTAGGAAACACTGACATCTTGTGGCCAAACAGCAGAATGTCAGTCCAGAACATTTAATTTAATCACACAGTGTTCAGACAAGGAGAGCTGTTTTCCCATCTCAGATGCACACTGCCTCCAGACTGCTCCTCTCCTGCCCTCTGCACTGCCTCCAGACTGCTTTTATCCTGCCCTCCGCACTGCCTCCAGACTGCTCCTCTCCTGCCCCCCCACTGCCTCCAGACCTCTCCTCTCCTGCCCTCCGCACTGGCTCCAGACCTCTCCTCTCCCACCCTCTGCATTGGCTCCAGACTGCTCCTCTGCTGCCCTCTGCACTGCCTCCAGACCGCTCGTCTCCTGCCCTCCGCACTGCCTCCAGACTGCTCCTCTCCTGCCCTCCGCACTGCCTCCAGACTGCTCCTTTCCTGACCCCCCACTGCCTTCAGACAGTACCTCTACTGCCCCCCCCCACTGCCTCCAGACCTCTCCTCTCCTGCCCTCCGCACTGGCTCCAGACCTCTCCTCTCCCACCCTCTGCACTGGCTCCAGACTGCTCCTCTGCTGCCCTCCGCACTGCCTCCAGACCGCTCCTCTCCTGCCCTCCGCACTGCCTCCAGACTGCTCCTCTCCTGCCCTCCGTACTGCCTCCAGACTGCTCCTCTCCTGCCCTCCGCACTGTCTCCAGACTGCTCCTCTCCTGCCCTCCGCACTGCCTCCAGACTGCTCCTCTCCTGCCCTCCGCACTGCCTCCAGACTGCTCCTCTCCTGCCCTCCGCACTGCCTCCAGACTGCTCCTTTTCTGCCCCCCACTGCTTTCAGACAGTACCTCTCCTGCCCCCCACTGCCTCCAGACCTCTCCTCTCCTGCCCTCCGCACTGGCTCCAGACCTCTCCTCTCCCACCCTCTGCACTGGCTCCAGACTGCTCCTCTGCTGCCCTCCGCACTGCTTCCAGACCGCTCCTCTCCTGCCCTCCACAGTGCCTCCAGACTGCTCCTCTCCTGCCCTCCGCACTGCCTCCAGACTGCTCCTCTCAAGCCCCCCCACTGCCTCCAGACTGCTCCTCTCCTGCCCCCCCACTGCCTCCAGACTGCTCCTCTCCTGCCCTCTGCACTGGCTCCAGACCTCTCCTCTCCCACCCTCTGCACTGGCTCCAGACCACTCCTCTCCTGCCCTCCGCACTGCCTCCAGACCGCTCCTCTCCTGCCCTCCGCACTGCCTCCAGACTGCTCATCTCCTGCCCTCCACACTGCCTTCAGACAGTACCTCTCCTGCCCCCCCTACTGCCTCCAGACCTCTCCTCTCCTGCCCTCCGCACTGGCTCCAGACCTCTCCTCTTCCAGCCTCTGCACTGGCTCCAGACCGCTCCTCTCCTGCCCTCTGCACTGCCTCCAGACCGCTCCTCTCCTGCCCTCCGCACTGCCTCCAGACTGCTCCTCTCCTGCCCTCCGCACTGCTTCCAGACCGCTCCTCTCCTGCCCTCCACAGTGCCTCTAGACTGCTCCTCTCCTGCCCTCCGCACTGCCTCCAGACTGCTCCTCTCCAGCCCCCCCACTGCCTCCAGACTGCTCCTCTCCTGCCCCCCCCACTGCCTCCAGACTGCTCCTCTCCTGCCCTCTGCACTGGCTCCAGACCTCTCCTCTCCCACCCTCTGCACTGGCTCCAGACCACTCCTCTCCTGCCCTCCGCACTGCCTCCAGACCGCTCCTCTCCTGCCCTCCGGACTGCCTCCAGACTGCTCATCTCCTGCCCTCCACACTGCCTTCAGACAGTACCTCTCCTGCCCCCCCCACTGCCTCCAGACCTCTCCTCTCCTGCCCTCCGCACTGGCTCCAGACCTCTCCTCTTCCAGCCTCTGCACTGGCTCCAGACCGCTCCTCTGCTGCCCTCTGCACTGCCTCCAGACCGCTCCTCTCCTGCCCTCCCCACTTCCTTCAGACTGCTCCTCTCCTGCCCTCCGCACTGCCTCCAGACCGCTCCTCTCCTGCCCTCCCCACTTCCTTCAGACTGCTCCTCTCCTGCCCTCCGCACTGCCTCCAGACCGCTCCTCTCCTGCCCTCCCCACTTCCTCCAGACCGCTCCTCTCCTGCCCTCCACACTGCCTCCAGACTGCTCCTCTCCTGCCCTCCCCACTGCCTCCAGACCATTCCTCTCTTGCCCTCTGCACTGCCTCCAGACCGCACCTCTCAATCCTTACCAGGGGCATCTGAATGCAGAAAACCCGGGAAGTGCACGCTTCTGGTGTGCCTCGGCTCCCCCCGGCAAGGATCGCAGCAGTCCCTGTCCTTCTGTGAGACAGGAGGCCGCTGCTTAGTAGTTTCTATGGAGCCCCTGCCTGCAGCTCCATAGAAATACAGTAAAATACTCATAGAATCCAATGATAATGCAGAAAAGCAATCCAATGATTGCTTGTTATAGTTCCCTATGGAAACTATAAAAAAAAGTGTAAAAACATGTTTTTAAATTGTAAAAATGTAAAAAATATAAAAATTCAAATCACCCCCATTTTCCAAAATGAAAAAAAAAAAAAAATACACTTCATAGGTATCATTACGTACTATTAAAATGTAATCCCATACTGAAAATTGCGAAATGGAAAAAAGTCTAAATGGCTGATTCGTTATTTTTTGGTCGCTTCTTCTCTCACAAAAAATGAAATAAAAAGCGATCAAAAAGTCATACACACCCTAAAATGGTATCGCTGAAAAGTACAGTTTGGCCTGCAAAAAATGAGTCTTCACACAGCACCGCACACCTAACTACCAAAAAGTTATAGCAGTCAGAATTTGGAGACTAAAAGAAGAAATATATATATTTTTAAGGTTTTTATATTTTTTCAGTATAAAATTGCAATAGAAAATATACATACGTGGTATTGTCAGAATCGTATTGACCTGGCGAATGAAAGTAACTGGTCAGTTTTATGGTAAAGGTAACGCCGTGAAAACAAAACCCAACACACTGTTGTGGAATTGCGTTTTTTTTTTCCAATTTCACCTCATTTATAATTTTTTCCCAGCTTCCCACCATATTGCATGCAACTGTAAACAGTGCCAATAGAAAGGGCATCGCCCCCAAAATAAGCCATTATACAGTTTGGGAGGGCTGAAAGTAGAAAACGGGAAAAAAACAAAAACGGACGGACATCAACCCCTTTAAAGGGAAACTGTCCCCCTGATTTTGTTGCCTGCAGTATGAGTAGTCCACATCACTGTTTACTGTCCTGGTGCCCCCGTCCGGTCAGAACTGCCGCTCCGTTAGTACAGCACTCTGGACTGCGGGGAGGAACTGGGGGCAGGAGGAAGAGGGTTATCTGCATGCCTACTCATGTATTACTTCAAGTAACAGCACAAAATTGGGGGGATTAGGGTATGGGTTGGGGGATTCCCTTTAAAAACAGGAGTTTTATTTAAAAAAATAAAGGGGTAAGACTCAATATGATCAAATATTGGTGTCAAATGAGGGCTGGTGTCAAGCCACGCCCCAAGGCACACCCATGTTGGGGGTGTGGCTTAATTTGGCCAGTAGCTTTTGTTGGGAAAGGTGGCAGCGCTAATAGATCCACGTGTGGAGTCCTGAACCCCCCCCAGTAATAGAGATCATCCAGAACGTTCTGGTCGTACAGAACCCCCTAATACAAGTCGCTGTGGTCCAGGACAAGCTGTCTGGGAGGAGTTCCCGCCATTCGCTGCCGAGCACACAGGCTTAGCCATCGGGTGAATTCCGTGGGC
Source organism: Bufo gargarizans (assembly GCF_014858855.1). Taxonomy (NCBI): domain Eukaryota; kingdom Metazoa; phylum Chordata; class Amphibia; order Anura; family Bufonidae; genus Bufo; species Bufo gargarizans. The sequence continues at coordinate 712,678 of NC_058087.1, forward strand.
CCCAGGCCCTGTCAGCGGGCCCCCTGTAGGGCCCTGATGGCCCAGCGCTAGGCATGCAGATTGTCCTCCATTATACCAGTCTCTCCTGCCGCTCAGACATTTCCTTCCCGCATCTTTCGGAATGTATTATCAGGGAGTAATGCTAATTTCTGCATTTCTATTCATTCATTTCCATTTTAAAGCCGCTTGGCCATTCCTGAAGCGGAGAATTTATTAAACGCGAGCGTGAATAATTATCAGGCTGAATCCATCCTCAGAAGAAAAATGGCTGACAGAAGCGTGACCCTCTGCAGTTGCTGGGGCTTTTCTTCTCCTCAGCCTGTGCCTAGAAGCCACTGAAGCGCAGCTCTGGAGGACAAATGCCATGTGGATGTTAAGCATCACAGACGTATGGGGTGGGGGCTGAATGCACAGTCCTTACTGAGGAGCATCTCTTCTCGTGGCCACGTCCACATGATGGAGAGTCATGGAGTAGGGCCCCTTCATGTCTGCATCCAGGCCTGTCTGTGTAAAGGGGTGATGACTGCCGTTAGATGACCTTATTCTGGAGGCACTCTGGCCCTGGCAGACATCAGGATGAAGCCTCAGCAGAAGGACCACATGTTCAGGTGCTAATACCAGGAGCTTTCACTCCTTTATGGCAGCGAGAATCCTATCTGCCATCTTCCCATCACCAGGAGACTATAAAAACGCACGCTTGGCGGCCCCCGAGTTGTCGCACCACCATCCCATAACATAATGTTTTGTGATGATACAGAACATGAATTTTAGTGTGCACGGACAATGACAGAGAGCCGCGTGTAACGGTCGGAGATTGGGTTTGTGCGGTTTGATGGCTGCAATGCTTCACACCGCAGCAGCCGCACTTCGTGGTTTTCCCTCGCGCTCCACATGCATGTTGGCTCCACTTCTTAATTACACGATTCATTTCTTCCTCTTCTGTCTCATCATTTGCTGTGATTTGCTTTGTGTTCCAGGGAGAACATTTATTCCTATCATATGGCGCCAGCATAAGGTGCAGCGATGTATAATAAGGACTGGAAAATGACCGGTCACCGTCCCTCCATTGATGCATCCTCGTATCTACTGGTCAGGTTCTGTGTTCTGTCCAGTCACTGCCCCACTTTCTTCTTTCCCTGCTTTTCAGGGGGCTGCTTAACCCTTCTACTGCCACATCACTGCCCTGGGTGAAGTCCTTCTGCTGGTAAGGTGGAGGCAGTGTCTCCAGAACATCTGATTTGGTAGCGGAGCCCTGGACACTCCTTGGAGCTGAGATTAAACGTGTACATGGCCTCCTAGCCGTGCCCAGGTCTAATGGATGTCCCACACTCTGGTAAGCATCCAGCTCTGAGCCGTCCTCGCTCCCCTGGAGAATCATCTGTTGGAATGATTTGCATTTGCCATTCCTCCACTGTTTTGCTATTTAATTCTTAATTTACATTTTTAATGTGCTGTGTCCTCATTTGTATGACGACTTCCACTCATCTGCATTTCTATCTAATTGAACGGAGTTTCCGACAAATAATTCTGTGTGATAAGCGGCAGTTAAGGCCACGCGCTGGAGCGGGAGCCGGTGCAGTTGGTACATTTTCAATATGTTCCTCTCCCGCTTTATGCTTCAGGCAGCAGCTTTTTCTGTTGTTCTTCTTGCTGAATCAGAATCAGCAAATATTCTTTCTGGAGACATTTCTCCCTGGAGAGACCTGTGTGTTCAGCTCCAGCATTGCATGATCTTAATGCCCAGTATGAAGGGTGATGTGTGTTTTTTGCAACGCCTGTACGTGCGACTAGGGTCCATTTAGTATGTGGTAAATGTAATTTTTCGTTACACCAGTTGCATTTGAGCAAGAGGAAATGGAGTCCCCTTAAGTAGATGGTGTTGGTATTAGGTGGGACCCAGGTGTAGGATTGCCAGAGTGGTGTAAGGGTTGCATATAGTGTCCCTTTAGGTGTGACTTGGCACTTGTCACGGTGCTCCTACCTGGATATCCAGAACCCCAGGTGTCTCCGGACGAAGCAGAGCAAATAGGGTGAGTAGGTGATGGAGAGGATGATGAAAAAGATTGAGTCCAGACCTTTTGTATATAGTTTAACTGCAGCTTTACTTTGCAGAAACATTTCTTCAAACAGTTTACAGACTTGGTCTTGGTTTCCAGCAAGTTTTAGCATGACAATGGCAGGCAAAGAACTTCAGCTCTGCTACATCTGACAGGATTAAACATGAACTTTTGCTTTCTGCTGCAACTTCACTCTTTCTGTCTGACTCTATGGCAAGGCACAGGGAAACTTCTTCCTGGCTGATGAGACTTCTAGAAGTGGTCTCTCTGCTCCAGCAGAACTGGAGGTTTTCTGGCTGGTGTGGGCAGCACACGTCCAGGAGGGACGCAGCCCCGCAGACCTGATCCCTTAGCAGGGGTCAGCTACCACTCACTAACTGGAACTAACTGGTCCCAACCGTTTCTGCAGGAACTAGGACTCGCGCACTCCTCCATGGGGAGGCAGGGGGGGTTAGAATGTACTGGAAGGTTCCATTCTATTCTACATACTACTATGTTTACTGCCACCTACTGAAGAACAAGACACATTACATTTGAACATAAACAGATGCATAACAGGAAATGCACAATATATGGGACCTGGAATTAAATTACATTGAGATTGCATATCCAGATAGAAACAGGGCATAGGTTTGGTAATGCCACTCGGGGCGTTACATTTTCCAGATATCCATTTATTCCTACTCATTACATTAGATCATTCTTAGACACAAGGGTTGTGCAGTAGGAGAGTTATACCCTGTCACCATCCGGATAAGCAGTATCATGTACACAATAACAGGAGAAGCTTCTCAATCTAATCCATAGGTCTGGATATAAGGGTGTAGAGGTAACAGTCAGGGGTGTAGATATAGAGGTAACAGTCAGGGTGTAGATGTAGGAGGTGTAGAGGTAACAGTCAGGGGTGTAGATATAGAGGTAACAGTCAGGGTGTAGATATAGAGGTAACAGTCAGGGTGTAGATATAGAGGTAACAGTCAGGATGTAGATATAGCGGTAACAGTCAGGGTGTAGATATAGCGGTAACAGTCAGGGTGTAGATATAGAGGTAACAGTCAGGGTGTAGATATAGAGGTAACAGTCAGGGTGTAGATATAGAGGTAACAGTCAGGGTGTAGATATAGAGGTAACAGTCAGGGTGTAGATATAGAGGTAACAGTCAGGGTGTAGATATAGAGGTAACAGTCAGGGTGTAGATATAAAGGTAACAGTCAGGGTGTAGATATAGGAGGTGTAGAGGTAACAGTCAGGGGTGTAGATATAGAGGTAACAGTCAGGGGTGTAGATATAGAGGTAACAGTCAGGGGTGTAGATATAGAGGTAACAGTCAGGGGTGTAGATATAGAGGTAACAGTCAGGGTGTAGATATAGGAGGTGTAGAGGTAACAGTCAGGGGTGTAGATATAGAGGTAACAGTCATGGTGTAGATATAGAGGTAACAGTCAGGGTGTAGATATAGAGGTAACAGTCAGGGTGTAGATATAGAGGTAACAGTCAGGGTGTAGAAATAGAGGCAACATTCAGGGTGTAGATATAGAGGTAACAGTCAGGGTGTAGATATAGAGGTAACAGTCAGGGTGTAGATATAGAGGTAACAGTCAGGGTGTAGATGTAGAGGTAACAGTCAGGGTGTAGATATAGGAGATGTAGAGGTAACAGTCAGGGTGTAGATATAGAGGTAACAGTCAGGGTTTAGATATAGAGGTAACAGTCAGGGTGTAGATATAGGAGGTGTAGAGGTAACAGTCAGGGGTGTAGATATAGGAGATGTAGAGGTAACAGTTAGGGGTGTAGATATAGAGGTAACGGTCAGGGTGTAGATATAGAGGTAACAGTCAGGGTGTAGATATAGAGGTAACAGTCAGGGTGTAGATATAGAGGTAACAGTCAGGGTGTAGATATAGAGGTAACAGTCAGGGTGTAGATATAGAGGTAACAGTCAGGGTGTAGATATAGAGGTAACAGTCAGGGTGTAGATATAGGAGGTGTAGAGGTAACAGTCAGGGTGTAGATATAGAGGTAACAGTCAGGGTTTAGATATAGAGGTAACAGTCAGGGTGTAGATATAGGAGGTGTAGAGGTAAAAGTCAGGGGTGTAGATATAGGAGGTGTAGAGGTAAAAGTCAGGGGTGTAGATATAGGAGATATAGAGGTAACAGTTAGGGGTGTAGATATAGAGGTAACAGTCAGGGTGTAGATATAGAGGTAACAGTTAGGGGTGTAGATATAGAGGTAACAGTCAGGGTGTAGATATAGAGGTAACAGTCAGGGTGTAGATGTAGGAGGTGTAGAGGTAACAGTCAGGGGTGTAGATATAGAGGTAACAGTCAGGGGTGTAGATATAGAGGTAACAGTCAGGGGTGTAGATATAGAGGTAACAGTCAGGGTGTAGATATAGGAGGTGTAGAGGTAAAAGTCAGGGGTGTAGATATAGGAGGTGTAGAGGTAAAAGTCAGGGGTGTAGATATAGGAGATGTAGAGGCAACAGTTAGGGTGTAGATATAGAGGTAACAGTTAGGGGTGTAGATATAGAGGTAACAGTCAGGGTGTAGATATAAAGGTAACAGTCAGGGTGTAGATATAGGAGGTGTAGAGGTAACAGTCAGGGGTGTAGATATAGAGGTAACAGTCAGGGGTGTAGATATAGAGGTAACAGTCAGGGGTGTAGATATAGAGGTAACAGTCAGGGTGTAGATATAGGAGGTGTAGAGGTAACAGTCAGGGGTGTAGATATAGAGGTAACAGTCATGGTGTAGATATAGAGGTAACAGTCAGGGTGTAGATATAGAGGTAACAGTCAGGGTGTAGATATAGAGGTAACAGTCAGGGTGTAGAAATAGAGGCAACATTCAGGGTGTAGATATAGAGGTAACAGTCAGGGTGTAGATATAGAGGTAACAGTCAGGGTGTAGATATAGAGGTAACAGTCAGGGTGTAGATGTAGAGGTAACAGTCAGGGTGTAGATATAGGAGATGTAGAGGTAACAGTCAGGGTGTAGATATAGAGGTAACAGTCAGGGTTTAGATATAGAGGTAACAGTCAGGGTGTAGATATAGGAGGTGTAGAGGTAACAGTCAGGGGTGTAGATATAGGAGATGTAGAGGTAACAGTTAGGGGTGTAGATATAGAGGTAACGGTCAGGGTGTAGATATAGAGGTAACAGTCAGGGTGTAGATATAGAGGTAACAGTCAGGGTGTAGATATAGAGGTAACAGTCAGGGTGTAGATATAGAGGTAACAGTCAGGGTGTAGATATAGAGGTAACAGTCAGGGTGTAGATATAGAGGTAACAGTCAGGGTGTAGATATAGGAGGTGTAGAGGTAACAGTCAGGGTGTAGATATAGAGGTAACAGTCAGGGTTTAGATATAGAGGTAACAGTCAGGGTGTAGATATAGGAGGTGTAGAGGTAAAAGTCAGGGGTGTAGATATAGGAGGTGTAGAGGTAAAAGTCAGGGGTGTAGATATAGGAGATGTAGAGGCAACAGTTAGGGTGTAGATATAGAGGTAACAGTTAGGGGTGTAGATATAGAGGTAACAGTCAGGGTGTAGATATAGAGGTAACAGTCAGGGTGTAGATGTAGGAGGTGTAGAGGTAACAGTCAGGGGTGTAGATATAGAGGTAACAGTCAGGGTGTAGATGTAGAGGTAACAGTCAGGGGTGTAGATATAGGAGGTGTAGAGGTAAAAGTCAGGGGTGTAGATATAGGAGATGTAGAGGTAACAGTTAGGGGTGTAGATATAGAGGTAACGGTCAGGGTGTAGATATAGAGGTAACAGTCAGGGTGTAGATATAGAGGTAACAGTCAGGGTGTAGATATAGAGGTAACAGTCAGGGTGTAGATATAGAGGTAACAGTCAGGGTGTAGATATAGAGGTAGCAGTCAGGGTGTAGATATAGAGGTAGCAGTCAGGGTGTAGATATAGAGGTAGCAGTCAGGGTGTAGATATAGAGGTAACAGTCAGGGTGTAGATATAGAGGTAACAGTCAGGGTGTAGATATAGAGGTAACAGTCAGGGTGTAGATATAGAGGTAACAGTCAGGGTGTAGATATAGAGGTACCAGTCAGGGTGTAGATATAGAGGTAACAGTCAGGGTGTAGATATAGAGGTAACAGTCAGGGTGTAGATATAGAGGTAACAGTCAGGGTGTAGATATAGAGGTAACAGTCAGGGTGTAGATATAGAGGTAACAGTCAGGGTGTAGATATAGAGGTAACAGTCAGGGTGTAGATATAGAGGTAACAGTCAGGGTGTAGATATAGAGGTAACAGTCAGGGTGTAGATATAGAGGTAACAGTCAGGGTGTAGATATAGAGGTAACAGTCAGGGTGTAGATATAGAGGTAACAGTCAGGGTGTAGATATAGCGGTAACAGTCATGGTGTAGATATAGAGGTAACAGTCAGGGTGTAGATATAGGAGGTGTAGAGGTAACAGTCAGGGGTGTAGATATAGAGGTAACAGTCAGGGTGTAGATATAGCGGTAACAGTCAGGGTGTAGATATAGAGGTAACAGTCAGGGTGTAGATATAGAGGTAACAGTCAGGGTGTAGATATAGAGGTAACAGTCAGGGTGTAGATATAGAGGTAACAGTCAGGGTGTAGATATAGAGGTAACAGTCAGGGTGTAGATATAGAGGTAACAGTCAGGGTGTAGATATAGAGGTAACAGTCAGGGTGTAGATATAGAGGTAACAGTCAGGGTGTAGATATAGAGGTAACAGTCAGGGTGTAGATGTAGGAGGTGTAGAGGTAACAGTCAGGGTGTAGATGTAGGAGGTGTAGAGGTAACAGTCAGGGTGTAGATATAGAGGTAACAGTCAGGGTGTAGATATAGGAGGTGTAGAGGTAACAGTCAGGGGTGTAGATATAGAGGTAACAGTCAGGGTGTAGATATAGAGGTAACAGTCATGGTGTAGATATAGAGGTAACAGTCATGGTGTAGATATAGAGGTAACAGTCAGGGTGTAGATATAGAGGTAACAGTCAGGGTGTAGATATAGGAGGTGTAGAGGTAACAGTCAGGGTGTAGATATAAAGGTAACAGTCAGTGGTGTAGATATAGAGGTAACAGTCAGGGGTGTAGATATAGAGGTAACAGTCAGGGTGTAGATATAGAGGTAACAGTCAGGGTGTAGATATAGAGGTAACAGTCAGGGTGTAGATATAGAGGTAACAGTCAGGGTGTAGATATAGAGGTAACAGTCAGGGTGTAGATATAGAGGTAACAGTCAGGGTGTAGATATAGAGGTAACAGTCAGGGTGTAGATATAGAGGTAACAGTCAGGGTGTAGATATAGGAGGTGTAGAGGTAACAGTCAGGGTGTAGATATAAAGGTAACAGTCAGGGTGTAGATATAGAGGTAACAGTCAGGGTGTAGATATAAAGGTAACAGTCAGTGGTGTAGATATAGAGGTAACAGTCAGGGTGTAGATATAGAGGTAACAGTCAGGGTGTAGATATAGAGGTAACAGTCAGGGTGTAGATATAGAGGTAACAGTCAGGGTGTAGATATAGAGGTAACAGTCAGGGTGTAGATATAAAGGTAACAGTCATGGTGTAGATATAGAGGTAACAGTCATGGTGTAGATATAGAGGTAACAGTCAGGGTGTAGATATAGAGGTAACAGTCAGGGTGTAGATATAGAGGTAACAGTCAGGGTGTAGATATAGCGGTAACAGTCATGGTGTAGATATAGAGGTAACAGTCAGGGTGTAGATATAGGAGGTGTAGAGGTAACAGTCAGGGGTGTAGATATAGAGGTAACAGTCATGGTGTAGATATAGCGGTAACAGTCAGGGTGTAGATATAGCGGTAACAGTCAGGGTGTAGATATAGAGGTAACAGTCAGGGTGTAGATATAGAGGTAACAGTCAGGGTGTAGATATAGAGGTAACAGTCAGGGTGTAGATATAGAGGTAACAGTCAGGGTGTAGATATAGAGGTAACAGTCAGGGTGTAGATATAGAGGTAACAGTCAGGGTGTAGATATAGGAGGTGTAGAGGTAACAGTCAGGGTGTAGATATAAAGGTAACAGTCAGGGTGTAGATATAGAGGTAACAGTCAGGGTGTAGATATAAAGGTACCAGTCAGGGTGTAGATATAGAGGTAACAGTCAGGGTGTAGATATAGAGGTAACAGTCAGGGTGTAGATATAGAGGTAACAGTCAGGGTGTAGATATAGAGGTAACAGTCAGGGTGTAGATATAGAGGTAACAGTCAGGGTGTAGATATAGAGGTAACAGTCAGGGTGTAGATATAGAGGTAACAGTCAGGGTGTAGATATAGAGGTAACAGTCAGGTGTAGATATAGAGGTAACAGTCAGGGTGTAGATATAGGAGGTGTAGAGGTAACAGTCAGGGTGTAGATATAAAGGTAACAGTCAGGGTGTAGATATAGAGGTAACAGTCAGGGTGTAGATATAGAGGTAACAGTCAGGGTGTAGATATAGAGGTAACAGTCAGGGTGTAGATATAGAGGTAACAGTCAGGGTGTAGATATAGAGGTAACAGTCATGGTGTAGATATAGAGGTAACAGTCAGGGTGTAGATATAGAGGTAACAGTCAGGGTGTAGATATAGAGGTAACAGTCAGGGTGTAGATATAGAGGTAACAGTCAGGGTGTAGATATAGGAGGTGTAGAGGTAACAGTCAGGGTGTAGATATAAAGGTAACAGTCAGGGTGTAGATATAGAGGTAACAGTCAGGGTGTAGATATAGAGGTAACAGTCAGGGTGTAGATATAGAGGTAACAGTCAGGGTGTAGATGTAGAGGTAACAGTCAGGGGTGTAGATATAGAGGTAACAGTCAGGGTGTAGATATAAAGGTAACAGTCAGGGTGTAGATATAGAGGTAACAGTCAGGGTGTAGATATAGAGGTAACAGTCAGGGTGTAGATATAGAGGTAACAGTCAGGGTGTAGATATAGAGGTAACAGTCAGGGTGTAGATGTAGGAGGTGTAGAGGTAACAGTCAGGGGTGTAGATATAGAGGTAACAGTCATGGTGTAGATATAGAGGTAACAGTCAGGGTGTAGATATAGATGTAACAGTCAGGGTGTAGATATAGAAACCTTGACGTGGTGCCCGGGCTTAGACATGTTCTACACCGTAGGACATGTTGACTAATCTCTCAATTTTAAAATCAGTTTGAGGGTTTAGTGAGACTGCAGAGGGCACCTGTATTTGTTATTGTTTTGTTATATTGATTATGACATCCGCACTTGTTACCGTGTGAGATGTCTATTGTGGTACTTGTGGTTCGCCGCGGGCATCCTCCACCGCATGCATTTTGCTGGGGATCGCCATTAGCAACGGGCCACAAGTGCAGGATTTGCTCCCCTGTATATATGCACGACTGCATGTGGGTTTGAGCACCTCCTGCTAATGCCACCTTGTCTTTTTGGTTTGTATGTGTAGATATAGAGGTAACAGTCAAGGTGTAGAGCACGAATTCGCTGCCGGTGGGGGCACGAATTCAGTGGATGAATTTTTTTTAGCCCTGGGTCAGTCATATGATGATCCGGATCGAGTCTAGACTACGTCTCCTATGCCAGGGTAAACAGTCCGCAGAGATATACTGTTCAGAATTTCAGAAATGGGCAGCTGATACTAGTTGGAATGATGCTGCACTCACACACAATTTTGCCATGGTCTTTCAGAGGGATTGAAAGATGCATTTGCCTTTCATGAGAGGCCTACCTCCTTGGACTCTGCCATGTCTCGGGCTGTTCGTATGGACAGGCGTCTTAGAGAGAGAGATCACTCCTGTCATACTCAGTCCAAGTACAGTGCGGCGGTCTCATTCAGTGTGCAGGGGTCTCAGTCGCTCTCAATCCCCTCTGAGCAGGAGCCCATGCAGCTGGGTTTGTTTGCCTCTGACAATAGAAGATTTAGCTCTCAGAGGAGGGTTTGTTTCTGTTGTGGAGGTATAAATCATTTGGCAAATGTTTGTCCCTCTAGGAGACTCAGGCATTTTTTTTTTTAGAGTAATAAAGAAACAAAAAGAAAAAAATCCTCTAAAAACGTTCCATCTGTTACTATTAGCAAGGTTGATGGGGAAATTGAAGGTTTTCCGTTTGCTTGTAGTTCCCGTTTTTTCCTACCTGCCAGGGTGGCGCTAGAGAGCAAGAACATTTTTTGTGAGATTTTTGTAGATAGTGGAGCAGCTGTCAATCTCATTGATAATCAATTTGCGATAACTCATGGTTTCCAGGTATGCACTTTGGGAAAGGATATTCCTGTTTTGCTATTGATTCCGCTCCACTTTCTCAGAATCCGTTAAAGGGCATAGTTCACAATATCCGTTTGATTGTGAGTGATACTGATGTTGAGGATGTGTCATGTTTCGTCCTAAGCGGGTTGCCTACTCCTCTAGTTTTGGGGCTACCCTGGCTCACTAAGCATAACCCCACCATTGATTGGCAAGCGAGGCAAATAAATGGTTGGAGTGACTTTTGCAGAGAGAATTGCCTCACGACATCTGTTTCTGAGGTTTCTACTAAGACTGTACCACCTTTTCCCTCAGAATTTTCAGATGTGTTTTCTGACAGTGGAGTTCAGGATTTGCCCCCGCACAGGGAGTACGATTGCCCTATTAATCTCATCCCAGGCGCCAAGCTGCCTAAATCTCGTTTATACAATCTCTCCCAACCTGAAAGGGTCGCTATGCGTGCTTATATCTCTGAGAGCCTGAGAAAGGGACACATATGACCCACGAAGTCACCTGTTGCCGCTGGTTTTTTCTTTATTAAGAAAAAAGATGGTTCTTTAAGACCATGTCTGGATTTCAGGGAGCTGAACAGTATCACAATTCGCGACCCTTATCCGCTTCCTCTGATCCCGGACCTGTTTAACCAGATTGTTGGGGCTAAAGTTTTTTCCAAGTTGGATCTAAGAGGGGCATACAACCTGGTCAGGGTCAGAGAAGGAGACGAATGGAAAACGGCCTTCAATACCCCTGAGGGCCATTTTGAGAATTTGGTCATGCCTTTTGGTTTGATGAATGCTCCAGCCGTCTTTCAGCATTTTGTGAACAGCATTTTTTATCATTTAATGGGGAAATTTGTACTAGTGTATCTAGATAACATTTTGATTTTTTTCTCTTGATTTCAAAACTCATAAGGAACACTTACGTCAGGTCTTGCTCATCCTGCGGGAGAATAAATTGTACGCTAAACTGGAAAAATGTGTGTTTGCAGTTCCAGAAATTCAATTTCTGGGGTTTCTTCTCTCCGCTTCTGGTTTTCGCATGAACCCCGAGAAGGTCCGCGCTGTGCTTGAGTGGGAGCTTCCTGAGAATCAGAAGGCGCTGATGCATTTTTTGGGTTTTGCCAATTATTACAGGAAGTTTATTTTAAATTATTCCTCTGTTGTTAAACCACTCACTGATATGACTAGAAAGGGGGTAGATTTTTCCTCCTGGTCGGTAGAGGCGCGTCAGGCCTTTTCTAGTATCAAGAAGAGTTTTGCTTCCGCTCCCATCTTGGTACAACCTGATATCTCTCTGCCCTTCATAGTTTAGATGGACGCTTCTGAGGTAGGTGTGGGTGCCGTCTTGTCTCGGGGTCCCTCTCCTGCCAATGGCGACCGTTTGCCTTTTTCTCGAAGTAACTCTCCTCCGCAGAGAGAAATTACGATGTGGGAGATAGGGAGTTGTTGGCCATCAAGTTAGCTTTTGAGGAATGGCGCCATTGGCTAGAGGGAGCCAGACACCCTATTACCGTGTTTACCGACCATAAGAATCTGGCCTACTTGGAGTCAGCCAAGCGTCTGAACCCGAGACAGGCCAGATGGTCTTTGTTCTTTTCATGGTTTAATTTTGTTGTCACGGTCCGCCCTGGGGTTAAGAATGTGAAGGCGGATGCCCTGTCACGTTGTTTTCCGGGAGGTGGGAATTTTTAAAGACCCGGGTCCTATTTTGGCTGAAGGTGTGGTGGTCTCTGCTCTTTATCCTGAATTGGAGCAAAGGTTCAGGCAGCCCAGGCAGAGGCTCCTGATCTTTGTCCTCCTGGGAGGTTGTTTGTGCCTCTCGCTTTAAGACACAAGGTTTTTAAGGAGCACCACGATACTGTCCTTGCTGGGCACCCGGGGGTAGAGCCACAGTGGATCTCATCGCTCGGAGATTCTGGTGGCCGACGCTTCGTAAGTCGGTTGAGGGTTTTGTGGTAGCCTGCGAGACCTGCGCTCGTGCCAAAGTCCCTCATTCACGGCCATCAGTTCCTCTCCTCGCGTTACCCATTCCTTCCCGTCCTTGGACACATCTGTCCATGGACTTCATTATGGATCTGCCTCGTTCCTCGGGGAAGACTGTGATTCTGGTGGTGGTGGACCGTTTTAGCAAAATGGCGCATTTTATTCATTTTCCTGGGTTGCCCAATGCTAAGACGCTGGCGCAGGCATTTATTGATCACATTGTCAAATTGCACGGTATTCCTTCAGACATAGTATCTGATAGGGGCACGCAGTTTGTTTCCAGATTCTGGAAGGCTTTCTGTTCTCGCTTGGGGGTTCGGTTGTCATTCTCTTCTGCTTTCCACCCGCAGTCGAATGGCCAGACAGAGTGCGTCAATCAGAATCTGGAGACATATCTGTGCTGTTTTGTGGCGGAGAATCAGGAGGATTGGTGTTCTTTTTTGTCTCTTGCTGAGTTTGCTTTAAATAACCGTCGTCAGGAGTCCTCTGATAAGTCACCATTTTTTGGTGCATATGGGTTTTATCCGCAGTTTGGGACATTCTGTGGAGAGGGGGCTTCTGGTTTACCTGATGAGGAGAGATTCTCCTCGTCTTTGTCATCTATTTGGCAAAAGATTCAGGATAATCTAAAGAGCATGAGTGAGAGATATAAGCGTGTGGCAGATAAGAGACGTGTGCCTGGTCCGGACCTGAATGTTGGTGATCTGGTGTGGTTGTCCACTAAGAATATCAAATTGAAGGTTCCCTCCTGGAAGTTGGGTCCTAAGTTTATTGGGCCTTACAAAATCTTGTCCGTCATCAATCCTGTTGCCTACCGTCTTGATCTTCCTCAGACTTGGAAGATCCATAATGTTTTTCACAAGTCCTTATTAAAACCTTATGTCCAACCCATTGTACCCTCGCCTTTGCCTCCTCCTCCGATTGTGGTTGATGGTAATCTTGAATTTCAGGTCTCTAGGATTGTGGATTCTCGTGTTGTCCGCGGTTCTCTCCGGTACCTCGTTCATTGGGAGGGTTATGGTCCTGAGGAGAGGATGTGGGTCCCAGTGACGGACATTAAGGCCACTCGTCTCATCAGGGCTTTCCATAGGTCCCATCCTGAGAAGGTGGGCTCTGAGTGTCCGGAGTCCACTCGTAGAAGGAGGGGTACTGTCACCACCAGACATCTGAGAAGCTCTGTCAGACGTTCTTCAGAACCTCCTGCTTGAGGTTCCTTTTGTTTTGCTTTCATTTTGTCATCTCGCTTCCCTCTCTCAGCTGTCATCTAGTTGCACTGATTGCATTCCTTTAAATCCCCTCCCATGCTGCATCACTTTGCGGTTTATACAGCTTCCTGGAGTGTGTGCATGCTGGATGCTACAACTGATGCTTCTACAGATAAGTCTGTTCATTTATTTGTGTTTTCCTGTTTGCTTGATCCCAGGTGACCCTGACTCCCTCCATATTAAGTGTAGGAAGCCGGTGGTCGTGTCCCCTCACTATTATAGGGTGTTCAGGTATCATACAGTCGAGGAACGAGGGTATGCAATTATCTACCATAGAGATTTTTGCATAGGCTGAGCAGTCAGGGAGAGAGCTAGGGCTGTTATAGGGCTTAAGCTTTGGTTCCTTAGTTTTGGATCAAGTCAGTCGGATCTCCATTTGTGTCTTCTAGTTTTCTGTAACACCTTCCGTGACATCGTTCCTGCACACACGTTATTCTGTACGGTTTCAGGTTCAGAGATTTCTGCGCTCGCTGACACCTCGTTCCTGCACACACGTTATTCTGTACGGTTTCAGGTTCAGAGATTTCTGCGCTCGCTGACACCTCGTTCCTGCACACACGTTATTCTGTACGGTTTCAGGGTCAGAGATTTCTGCGCTCGCTGACACCTCGTTCCTGCACACACGTTATTCTGTACGGTTTCAGGTTCAGAGATTTCTGCGCTCGCTGACACCTCGTTCCTGCACACACGTTATTCTGTACGGTATCAGGGTCAGAGATTTCTGCTCTCGCTGACACCTCGTTCCTGCACACACGTTATTCTGTACGGTTTCAGGTTCAGAGATTTCTGCTCTCGCTGACACCCCGTTCCTGCACACACGTTATTCTGTACAGTATCAGGGTCAGAGATTTCTGCGCTCGCTGACACCTCGTTCCTGCACACACGTTATTCTGTACGGTTTCAGGTTCAGAGATTTCTGCGCTCGCTGACACCTCGTTCCTGCACACACGTTATTCTGTACGGTATCAGGGTCAGAGATTTCTGCTCTCGCTGACACCTCGTTCCTGCACACACGTTATTCTGTACGGTTTCAGGGTCAGAGATTTCTGCGCTCGCTGACACCTCGTTCCTGCACACACGTTATTCTGTACGGTATCAGGGTCAGAGATTTCTGCTCTCGCTGACACCTCGTTCCTGCACACACGTTATTCTGTACAGTATCAGGGTCAGAGATTTCTGCTCTCGCTGACACCTCGTTCCTGCACACACGTTATTCTGTACAGTATCAGGGTCAGAGATTTCTGCGCTCGCTGACACCTCGTTCCTGCACACACGTTATTCTGTACAGTATCAGGGTCAGAGATTTCTGCGCTCGCTGACACCTCGTTCCTGCACACACGTTATTCTGTACAGTATCAGGGTCAGAGATTTCTGCTCTCGCTGACACCTCGTTCCTGCACACACGTTATTCTGTACAGTATCAGGGTCAGAGATTTCTGCGCTCGCTGACACCTCGTTCCTGCACACACGTTATTCTGTACGGTTTCAGGGTCAGAGATTTCTGCTCTCGCTGACACCTCGTTCCTGCACACACGTTATTCTGTACGGTATCAGGGTCAGAGATTTCTGCGCTCGCTGACACCTCGTTCCTGCACACACGTTATTCTGTACGGTTTCAGGTTCAGAGATTTCTGCGCTCGCTGACACCTCGTTCCTGCACACACGTTATTCTGTACGGTTTCAGGTTCAGAGATTTCTGCTCTCGCTGACACCTCGTTCCTGCACACACGTTATTCTGTACAGTATCAGGTTCAGAGATTTCTCCTCTCGCTGACACCTCGTTCCTGCACACACGTTATTCTGTACGGTTTCAGGGTCAGAGATTTCTGCGCTCGCTGACACACCGTTCCTGCACACACGTTATTCTGTACGGTATCAGGTTCAGAGATTTCTCCTCTCGCTGACACCTCGTTCCTGCACACACGTTATTCTGTACGGTTTCAGGGTCAGAGATTTCTGCTCTCGCTGACACCTCGTTCCTGCACACACGTTATTCTGTACGGTTTCAGGGTCAGAGATTTCTGCTCTCGCTGACACCCCGTTCCTGCACACACGTTATTCTGTACGGTTTCAGGTTCAGAGATTTCTGCGCTCGCTGACACCTCGTTCCTGCACACACGTTATTCTGTACAGTATCAGGGTCAGAGATTTCTGCGCTCGCTGACACCTCGTTCCTGCACACACGTTATTCTGTACGGTTTCAGGGTCAGAGATTTCTGCTCTCGCTGACACCTCGTTCCTGCACACACGTTATTCTGTACGGTATCAGGGTCAGAGATTTCTGCTCTCGCTGACACCTCGTTCCTGCACACACGTTATTCTGTACAGTTTCAGGTTCAGAGATTTCTGCTCTCGCTGACACCTCGTTCCTGCACACACGTTATTCTGTACGGTATCAGGGTCAGAGATTTCTGCTCTCGCTGACACCTCGTTCCTGCACACACGTTATTCTGTACGGTTTCAGGGTCAGAGATTTCTGCGCTCGCTGACACCTCGTTCCTGCACACACGTTATTCTGTACAGTATCAGGGTCAGAGATTTCTGCGCTCGCTGACACCTCGTTCCTGCACACACGTTATTCTGTACAGTATCAGGGTCAGAGATTTCTGCGCTCGCTGACACCTCGTTCCTGCACACACGTTATTCTGTACGGTTTCAGGTTCAGAGATTTCTGGTCTCGCTGACACCTCGTTCCTGCACACATGTTATTCTGTACGGTTTCAGGTTCAGAGATTCCTGCGCTCGCTGACACCCCGTTCCTGCACACACGTTATTCTGTACGGTTTCAGGGTCAGAGATTTCTGCGCTCGCTGACACCTCGTTCCTGCACACACGTTATTCTGTACAGTTTCAGGTTCAGAGATTTCTGCTCTCGCTGACACCTCGTTCCTGCACACACGTTATTCTGTACGGTATCAGGTTCAGAGATTTCTGCGCTCGCTGACACCTCGTTCCTGCACACACGTTATTCTGTACGGTTTCAGGTTCAGAGATTTCTGCGCTCGCTGACATCTCGTTCCTGCACACACGTTATTCTGTACGGTTTCAGGGTCAGAGATTTCTGCGCTCGCTGACACCTCGTTCCTGCACACACGTTATTCTGTACGGTTTCAGGGTCAGAGATTTCTGCGCTCGCTGACACCTCGTTCCTGCACACACGTTATTCTGTACGGTTTCAGGTTCAGAGATTTCTGCTCTCGCTGACACCTCGTTCCTGCACACACGTTATTCTGTACGGTTTCAGGTTCAGAGATTTCTGCGCTCGCTGACACCTCGTTCCTGCACACACGTTATTCTGTACAGTATCAGGGTCAGAGATTTCTGCTCTCGCTGACACCTCGTTCCTGCACACACGTTATTCTGTACGGTATCAGGTTCAGAGATTTCTGCGCTCGCTGACACCCCGTTCCTGCACACACGTTATTCTGTACGGTTTCAGGGTCAGAGATTTCTGCTCTCGCTGACACCTCGTTCCTGCACACACGTTATTCTGTACAGTATCAGGGTCAGAGATTTCTGCTCTCGCTGACACCTCGTTCCTGCACACACGTTATTCTGTACGGTATCAGGGTCAGAGATTTCTGCTCTCGCTGACACCTCGTTCCTGCACACACGTTATTCTGTACGGTTTCAGGTTCAGAGATTTCTGCGCTCGCTGACACCTCGTTCCTGCACACACGTTATTCTGTACGGTTTCAGGTTCAGAGATTTCTGCGCTCGCTGACATCTCGTTCCTGCACACACGTTATTCTGTACGGTTTCAGGGTCAGAGATTTCTGCGCTCGCTGACACCTCGTTCCTGCACACACGTTATTCTGTACGGTTTCAGGGTCAGAGATTTCTGCTCTCGCTGACACCTCGTTCCTGCACACACGTTATTCTGTACGGTTTCAGGGTCAGAGATTTCTGCGCTCGCTGACACCCCGTTCCTGCACACACGTTATTCTGTACAGTTTCAGGTTCAGAGATTTCTGCGCTCGCTGACACCTCGTTCCTGCACACACGTTATTCTGTACAGTATCAGGGTCAGAGATTTCTGCTCTCGCTGACACCTCGTTCCTGCACACACGTTATTCTGTACGGTTTCAGGTTCAGAGATTTCTGCGCTCGCTGACACCTCGTTCCTGCACACACGTTATTCTGTACGGTTTCAGGTTCAGAGATTTCTGCTCTCGCTGACACCTCGTTCCTGCACACACGTTATTCTGTACGGTTTCAGGTTCAGAGATTTCTGCTCTCGCTGACACCTCGTTCCTGCACACACGTTATTCTGTACGGTTTCAGGTTCAGAGATTTCTGCGCTCGCTGACACCTCGTTCCTGCACACACGTTATTCTGTACAGTATCAGGGTCAGAGATTTCTGCTCTCGCTGACACCTCGTTCCTGCACACACGTTATTCTGTACGGTATCAGGTTCAGAGATTTCTGCGCTCGCTGACACCTCGTTCCTGCACACACGTTATTCTGTACGGTATCAGGTTCAGAGATTTCTGCGCTCGCTGACACCTCGTTCCTGCACACACGTTATTCTGTACAGTATCAGGGTCAGAGATTTCTGCGCTCGCTGACACCTCGTTCCTGCACACACGTTATTCTGTACGGTATCAGGGTCAGAGATTTCTGCGCTCGCTGACACCTCGTTCCTGCACACACGTTATTCTGTACGGTATCAGGGTCAGAGATTTCTGCTCTCGCTGACACCTCGTTCCTGCACACACGTTATTCTGTACGGTATCAGGGTCAGAGATTTCTGCTCTCGCTGACACCTCGTTCCTGCACACACGTTATTCTGTACGGTATCAGGTTCAGAGATTTCTGCTCTCGCTGACACCTCGTTCCTGCACACACGTTATTCTGTACGGTATCAGGTTCAGAGATTTCTGCGCTCGCTGACACCTCGTTCCTGCACACACGTTATTCTGTACGGTTTCAGGTTCAGAGATTTCTGCGCTCGCTGACACCTCGTTCCTGCACACACGTTATTCTGTACGGTTTCAGGGTCAGAGATTTCTGCGCTCGCTGACACCTCGTTCCTGCACACACGTTATTCTGTACGGTTTCAGGGTCAGAGATTTCTGCTCTCGCTGACACCTCGTTCCTGCACACACGTTATTCTGTACGGTTTCAGGGTCAGAGATTTCTGCGCTCGCTGACACCCGTTCCTGCACACACGTTATTCTGTACGGTTTCAGGTTCAGAGATTTCTGCGCTCGCTGACACCTCGTTCCTGCACACACGTTATTCTGTACAGTTTCAGGGTCAGAGATTTCTGCGCTCGCTGACACCTCGTTCCTGCACACACGTTATTCTGTACGGTTTCAGGGTCAGAGATTTCTGCTCTCGCTGACACCTCGTTCCTGCACACACGTTATTCTGTACGGTATCAGGGTCAGAGATTTCTGCGCTCGCTGACACCTCGTTCCTGCACACACGTTATTCTGTACGGTATCAGGGTCAGAGATTTCTGCGCTCGCTGACACCTCGTTCCTGCACACACGTTATTCTGTACGGTTTCAGGGTCAGAGATTTCTGCGCTCGCTGACACCTCGTTCCTGCACACACGTTATTCTGTACGGTTTCAGGGTCAGAGATTTCTGCGCTCGCTGACACCTCGTTCCTGCACACACGTTATTCTGTACGGTTTCAGGGTCAGAGATTTCTGCGCTCGCTGACACCTCGTTCCTGCACACACGTTATTCTGTACGGTTTCAGGGTCAGAGATTTCTGCGCTCGCTGACACCTCGTTCCTGCACACACGTTATTCTGTACGGTATCAGGGTCAGAGATTTCTGCTCTCGCTGACACCTCGTTCCTGCACACACGTTATTCTGTACGGTTTCAGGGTCAGAGATTTCTGCTCTCGCTGACACCTCGTTCCTGCACACACGTTATTCTGTACGGTTTCAGGGTCAGAGATTTCTGCGCTCGCTGACACCTCGTTCCTGCACACACGTTATTCTGTACGGTATCAGGTTCAGAGATTTCTGCGCTCGCTGACACCTCGTTCCTGCACACACGTTATTCTGTACGGTTTCAGGGTCAGAGATTTCTGCTCTCGCTGACACCTCGTTCCTGCACACACGTTATTCTGTACGGTATCAGGTTCAGAGATTTCTGCGCTCGCTGACACCTCGTTCCTGCACACACGTTATTCTGTACGGTATCAGGTTCAGAGATTTCTGCGCTCGCTGACACCTCGTTCCTGCACACACGTTATTCTGTACGGTTTCAGGTTCAGAGATTTCTGCGCTCGCTGACACCTCGTTCCTGCACACACGTTATTCTGTACGGTTTCAGGTTCAGAGATTTCTGCGCTCGCTGACACCCCGTTCCTGCACACACGTTATTCTGTACGGTTTCAGGGTCAGAGATTTCTGCGCTCGCTGACACCCCGTTCCTGCACACACGTTATTCTGTACGGTATCAGGTCAGAGATTTCTGCGCTCGCTGACACCTCGTTCCTGCACACACGTTATTCTGTACGGTTTCAGGGTCAGAGATTTCTGCTCTCGCTGACACCCCGTTCCTGCACACACGTTATTCTGTACGGTTTCAGGGTCAGAGATTTCTGCGCTCGCTGACACCTCGTTCCTGCACACACGTTATTCTGTACGGTTTCAGGGTCAGAGATTTCTGCTCTCGCTGACACCCCGTTCCTGCACACACGTTATTCTGTACGGTTTCAGGGTCAGAGATTTCTGCGCTCGCTGACACCTCGTTCCTGCACACACGTTATTCTGTACGGTTTCAGGTTCAGAGATTTCTGCGCTCGCTGACACCTCGTTCCTGCACACACGTTATTCTGTACGGTTTCAGGGTCAGAGATTTCTGCGCTCGCTGACACCTCGTTCCTGCACACACGTTATTCTGTACGGTTTCAGGGTCAGAGATTTCTGCGCTCGCTGACACCTCGTTCCTGCACACACGTTATTCTGTACAGTATCAGGGTCAGAGATTTCTGCTCTCGCTGACACCTCGTTCCTGCACACACGTTATTCTGTACGGTTTCAGGTTCAGAGATTTCTGCGCTCGCTGACACCGCTCTCCTGAGAGAGTCTTCCAGTTGATTTTTTTGGGGCTACGTGTAATCCGCTGCTAAATTTTGTGCACAACTTTAGCCGTCCTGATTGATGGAGGCCTCGGATTTTTCATATTTGAATCCATTTCTGAACCAGACTCAGACGGCGTTCAGCTGGTGGTTTTGTTCCTGGGTAATTGCCAGCAAAGGTCTATTGCGTTTCCGTAATTGATCTGCTTTGCACTTAGTCTTTTACAATCACTATTCCCTGTTCCAGGGAGAACACCATCTTTCTGACACTTTAGGTGACTTTTATCAAACTGAATAATAAATCAGTCTTAGTTGCCCATAGCAACTAATAAGAGCTCAGCTTTCAGTTCCTACAGGGCTCTGAAGAAATGAAAGCTGAGCTTTGATTGGTTGCTACGGACAACGAAGAAAAGATTTACTATTAGGCAGTTTGATGTGAAGATATTGGAGGCGGTTACTTTTTCATGGCAAACCCTGTATTGTGTAGAGAGGGGGGTACGTGGTCTTTGTATGTGTAGGCTGTTTGGATGCTTGGTCCTTGTATGTTTAGGCTGGTGGATACGTGGTCCTTGTATGTTTAGGCTGGATGATACGTGGTCTTTGTATGTGTAGGCTGTTTGGATACTTGGTCCTTGCATGTTTAGGCTGGTGGATACGTGGTCCTTGTATGTTTAGGCTGGTGGATACGGGGTCATTGTATGTTTAGGCTGGTGGATACGTGGTCCTTGTATGTGTAGGCTGGTGGATACGTGGTCCTTCTATGTTTAGTCTGGTGGATATGTGGACCTTGTATGTTTAGGTTGGTGGATACGTGGTCCTTGTATGTTTAGGCTGGTGGATACGTGGTCCTTCTATGTTTAGTCTGGTGGATATGTGGACCTTGTATGTTTAGGTTGGTGGATACGTGGTCCTTGTATGTTTAGGCTGGTGGATACGTGGTCCTTGTATGTTTAGGCTGGTGGATACGTGGTCCTTGTATGTTTAGGCTGGTGGATACGTGGTCCTTGTATGTTTAGGCTGGTGGATTCATGCCTTTTGTGAGGTCATGGCAGACATTTTGGTGCACTTGAGCACCGGGACCCCTATTGTGACTCTGGAGCAGGGGTGCAGTGACACACAGTGTCTTCTCCATGGACGTGGTCTCTCAGGAGAAGTGATTCTATTTGTCTCGTTTCTTCACCGTTTACTTTCCGACTGCATTGAGTGTAAACACGTCCCTGTCTCTCGCTGCAGTCATTAATCCAGCACACGCTCCACCGCAGTCATCTGCACAGTGC
Organism: Bufo gargarizans; assembly: GCF_014858855.1. Lineage (NCBI taxonomy): Eukaryota > Metazoa > Chordata > Amphibia > Anura > Bufonidae > Bufo > Bufo gargarizans. The sequence goes on from NC_058087.1 coordinate 734,526, forward strand.
AAGCGCCGCACTTCATCACTTGATTTATCAGTTTGTAACCAGGTGGGAAATAAATGTAAACATATATAGTAAATCACTTCATCCTTCAGATGGATCCGGAGATGCAGGCAGCGAGCTCGGAATATGGGAAATGTGAGTGGGGAATTCTGTCCGCATGTGAGAAGCTCAACCCCGTCCAACAATTTCCCACTCATTTCTGTCCTTTTCGTGCTTGTGATCGCTCAGCCGAGAGATAACACTAATTACAGGAAGGGGATAAGGCGGCAGGGGCACCCTAAACCTGTGGTGATGTGTCACAAAAGTAATAGTTCATTCTTTACTTATAGGGGTTGTGTACCTTTGGGGGGTTTTGTCACCTTCCCTCACCTCCTGCTCAGTCCTGTGAAGGGAGGCATATTCCTCCGCTTCCTCCCTGGCTTCAGCTGCTCCGCTGTGCCCTCTGGTTGTAAACTTCCTTAGGATGATGCTCCCCTTGTCATGTGGCCATTATTGGCTGGATCGGTGACAGAAAGTTTTCATACCTGGGGTGGAGTGGAGGAGCCGGGAGAAAGCACCAAGAAGCAGGTAATTCCGCTTCTCTTCGCAGGTCTGCCCAGGAGCGGTTGTTGACCCCTGGGTGCCTTTTGGCAAGACTTCGCAGCGTGGTTGGACCTGAGGCGAGATCATATTCATTTGAGCCCTGACGCTAGATTCTGGCTCCTTTGCTCTCTTGCTGTGGCCTCCACTCTCCATACATCAAGACCTGGTGTGAAGCAGGTCACACGGCCACTGGAGCTAATGACTGGTTGCAGTGGTGATATGTTCCTCACGTGTCACTGCCGCCAATGACCTGTGTCAAACCAGATTTTGATGCGGGGAGAGTGGAGGCCACAGCAAGGGAGCAAAGGAGCCAGAACCAAGCAGCAGGGTTCAGGTAAGTCTCATTCTCCCTGCAGGTTTGGCCGCCATGATGGGGAATCTGCCCAAATGGCCCCCTGGATAAACAACCCCTTTAACTCACTGAGAGTCATTTATTATAGGGGTTTGCATCTGTTTTAGTCTAATTCTTCCTATTTTAGAGTAGACAAATTTACTAATGACAGTGAGACTGTTTTGGAGGCATTTGTGCCTTCTTTGACCATTTTCAGTTGAGGGTTAGGGTTTCAAACAGTAGGGGTGGTCTATGTGGCTACATGTATTTGCCAAAAACAATATGTAGGCAAAACCAAGAGGGAGTTCAGGAGACGCATTGGAGAACATATGTTGAACATTACTAACGAGGCTGATACGCCTATTGCTCAACATGTCACGGAATGTCACCCAGGAGTGAAACAATGCATTTCTTTTCAGGGCCTTGAGCATGTTAAAGGATCTCCGAGAGGTGGGGATATAGATCATCTGTTACTGAGGAAAGAGGCCCAATGGATTTTTACACTAAGAACAGTAAAACCATTTGGTCTAAATGACTATATATCCTACACCTGTTTCATTTAAAGGATTTTCTCCCAAAACTTCAGTTTATACAACTACGCGTGATGGGAATAACATGACAGTGATTTGATAGTCACTATACCATCTAGACATGGAGATATATGGCAAACCTGAAATACCACCTCAGTAATATGGGTTGATGTTGGTGACCGCATGCATATGCAGTTATGTGGGTCTGGAGATCCAAAACCCCTATATCTATCTGGTATTCCCTATATCCTCTAACCATCACATTGTCATTTAATATATCACTAGTGTTTTCAAGGGACGATACATGATATTGGCAATGTGATTATATTCACTTTTGTATTGGCTATATTTGTCTTATAGTCACCTCTGGAGTTGGCGCTCATTTTCAGGGTTCCCCTTATATGGCAGGCGATTCTTGCCCATGAAAGTTTACCCACGATAGCGGTTAGCAGATGAGATTAGGCAGAGCGGAACAACAGTACGTCTCACCCCTTTTGGTGACGTAACCGCATGCCGAGGAAGCTCCGCCCAGTGGGAGTGGCGATTTTAATATCCGCAAACAAGTGCCGGAGGCTGTGTCTCTTGAGCTGCACGCGCGCAAACAGGAGCGCGCAGCGTTCTCTACCAGCAAGCATAGTGCAAGTTCTGAGAGATTAGATGAACTGCACTAATGCTTATTGTAACTCTGCTCCTGAAGACATGTCACTGGATTACAGTGATATAGAAACGCGTCGAGCAGACGCATGAATAGGCAAGGACAGTCCATTTTTGTTTGAGATAGTGATGGGATATTAGAGGTTAAGAGAAGCAGGGTTGTAAGTAGAGCTTAAAGGGAACCTGTCACCAGGATTTTGCGCATAGAGCTGAGGACATGGGTTGCTAGATGGCCGCTAGCACATCCGCAATACCCAGTCCCCATAGCTCTGTGTGCTTTTATTCTGTTAAATATTTTTTTTATCCATATGCAAATGACCTGATATGTGTCCTGTATCCGGAGAGGAGTCCAGCACCGCCCCGCGTCCTCCTAATCTCCTCCTTGCTGGCTGACGTCACAGAGCTGGAGCGCCGAAAACCTCGCGATGCGCAAGCTAGCGCATGCGCAGTGTCGGCATCATGTTCATTCCCTGTGCTGGCATCAGCACAGGGAACGAACTACGCATGCGCTATCTCGTGCATCGCAAGATTTCTGCGTTCCAGCTCTGTGACGTCAGCCAGCAAGGAGGAGATTCGGAGGACGCGGGGCGGTGCTGGGCTCCTTTCCGCTGGACTCATCTCCGGATACAGGACACATATCAGGTTCATTTGCTTATAGATCAAAACATTTTTTTCCCCACAATAAAAGCACACAGAGCTATGGGGACTGGGTACTGCAGATGTGCTAGCGGCCATCTAGCAACCCATGTCCTCAGCTCTATACACAAAATCCTGGTGACAGGTTCCCTTTAAATAAAACTACTTATCTATCCCAATCACTACTATATATACTTGCTAGTTGAACTATACTGTTGCAACAAATTGTTACAGTTGCCACTGGTGACTTAGCGGTGATATTGCTGCACTCTGAACAGATCCAGCATCTAGCAAGTGTTCTCAGTGTGTCTGGGCCACGCGGCAATATAATCCTGATATGTCCACATTTACACACTGTTTTTCATGTGTGGAGGCAGTGGCTGCACCCATACAATTGTGGGGTGAGCATCCTTCCAGACTTGGCCTGATGAGTTCATCATGTGGTAGATTGCCACGAGTTTAATAAATACCTAAATATAGTTCTTTTTAAGCGTTTATTCAGGCAGTTAAATACATTTTCAGTTTAGACTAATTCTGGTGCCGTTGACATGTGTGGACATTGGCCTGTTTCCCCATGCAAAGTTATAAACGCCTTACTTTGTTTCACTGGTTAGGCTAGTTAGTGGCAGCCTTCTCCAGCAGGCAGTTTTAGCAGGGGAACAGCCTGCCGGATCCATGCTACCGCTAGTGCACCGTGCCGCCGGAAGTCTGCTATATTCACTAGAATGGGGGTCAGGCCGCAGCACGGCAGACATGCAGAGAGGCGGCCGGAATAAAACTACGACATGCCGGGGAAGGCTGCTGCTAGTGTTTAAGTAGCCTTATACTGTTTATTACTGTGTGACTGCATTTTATATGTTGTGATATAAATATCCTGTTCATTATCACTGTATTTACAAGGCTCGGTGGAAAGGGTTAATAAATATGCAACAGGCGCCTCCCCCTAGGGCCCTCTATAACGCGACCTAGGTGTAGGAATGCCAAGCAGTGTAGTGCGGCCTAAAATGTCCCTTTGTGTCTCCCAGTGCTCATACCTGGATATGGCTGGACCCCAGGCTTTGGCTCTGAAGCAATAAATAAGGGGAATAATGGAGAGATTTGAAGAAATTACTTGAGTCCAGACCTTAAGATAAAGTTCAATGGCGGCTTTACTTGAATAAACATTTCTCCAAAGAGTTTCAGGCTTTGCCTTGGTCCCAGCAGGCTTTAGTATTACACTGGCAGGAAAACTCAACTCTGCTATGTCTTTCTCTCGCTCTGCTGTACTGACAAGCTAACTTGGGTCTGTGTTTCCTCTTTATGCTGCACTTCACTCTTCTAGTCGGACTTATGTTCAGCCAAAAAGTAGGTTAGAATCCTGGCAACTCCAACATGGAGTCTCAATCAGAACAAACTAGAACTGCCCCACCTCCATAGGTGTGAGCACCGGGTGTGCCGGGGCACACCCTAATAAAGCCTTCTGGCCGGCGAATACTAATGAAACCTTCCATTTTGGAAGCGCTCATTAGTACCGGAGGACCAGAAAGCGGTCAACGCTATGTACTTACCGCTTTCTGGCTGTGCAGGGCTGCGCACAGCGTGAGGCGCTTTGTGAGGTCACGTTGTGGGCGCCAGTTCAGAGCACAGCCGACAGAAGGAAGAGGATTGCGGGTGGCAAGAAGCGGCGGTGTCCAGGAGCAAGGAGGTAAGTGTTTTTTTTTTTTTTTTTTAATTAAGCTGCTGGTGGCATAATGGAGCCTAATGAGACATAATGGGGGCTAATTAGACAAAATGGGGGATAATGAGAGGCATAAGGGCTGATAATGGGGGCTAATGAGACATTAGGGCTGATAATGGGGGCTAATGAGGCATAAGGGCTGATGATGGGGGCTAATGAGAGGCACAATGGGGGCTAATGAGGCATAAGGGCTGATAATGGGGGCTAAAGGCTCTCTATCTCTCTATCTCTCTGTCTCTCTATCTCTCTATCTCTCAAAGTTTGGACCCACCTTCTCATTCAAAGAGTTTTCTTTATTTTCATGACTATGACAATTGCAGATTCTCACTGAAGGCATCAAAACTATGAATTATCACATGTGGAATTATATACATAACAAAAAAGTGTGAAACAACTGAAAATATGTCATATTCTAGGTTCTTCACAGTAGCCACCTTTTGCTTTGATTACTGCTTTGCACACTCTTGGCATTCTCTTGATGAGCTTCCAGAGGTAGTCACCTGAAATGGTCTTCCAACAGTCTTGAAGGAGCTCCCAGAGATGCTTAGCACTTGTTGGCCCTTTTGCCTTCACTCTGCGGTCCAGCTCACCCCAAACCATCTCGATTGGGTTCAGGTCCGGTGACTGTGGAGGCCAGGTCATCTGGCGCAGCACCCCATCACTCTCCTTCATGGTCAGATAGCCCTTACACAGCCTGGAGGTGTTTGGGGTCATTGTCCTGTTGAAAAATAAATGATAGTCCAACTAAACGCAAACCGGATGGAATAGCATGCCGCTGCAAGATGCTGTGGTAGCCATGCTGGTTCAGTATGCCTTCAGTTTTGAATAAATCCCCAACAGTGTCACCAGCAAAGCACCCCCCACACCATCACACCTTCTCCTCCATGCTTATGGAAAATATATATGGAAAATGAAGACGCAGCACACTAACGGTCGGTTGCAAAATCAGGCCATTACGAACCGGCACTAAGGTCCCATTTAATGGAGAAAATTCAAAAAGCCAGCAGCACTCCAGTAAAGTCAAAAAATCAACGTGGTTTATTCACCCAGTGTCCAATAGCAGATATATATATATATATATATATATACACACACACACGCGCACGCGCGTGGTGTGTGTGTTTGTGCTTTAGGGTGCACACCCTAATGCAATAGGCTGCGCACCCATATGCCCACCTCATTCAGGTAGCAAGCAGGACTGGCCCACTTCTGACCAAGGGGGGAAGAATGGAATGGGGTGTTCCATTCTATCTAACTATAGCTCTGTCTGTGTTTGCTGCCACCTGCTGGTGAACCAGGCAAATTACATATGAACAATTGCATAACAAGATTATGAATGCACATTGTGGAGGACCTGGAAAGACATACATAAGACGACGTTTTGTTAGCTTATTAGAGATAATAGCAGGGAGACTGCTACTACTGAGAGACTGTTAGGACTTTGAATGAAAAGCTTGTAATTTTCCACAGCTACCATCTAATATATAAAGCTGAGTCTATGTATGTGTGTATGTCCGCTAACGGAATCTGTACCGTCGCATTTACAATCACAGGTACATCAGGTGTCCGGGAAGGTTTTAGACCAGGTCTCGGCTCTCTAGGATGTACCATTCCTGAGATATTCCCAAAAAATGCATTAGCCAATATAAGCCTGGTCACATGACCATTATCAGCCAATAGAAGCTCGCAGGCCTTTAGTTTCCACATACACACTGTTTTACACCAGGTTTTCATAACAACCCAGCCATTTTTCTTGACTGCTGTAGGTCAGCTTTAGAGGGGCAGGGCGCTGTGGATGACACTGTTAAGGGAGCGGAGTGCTGTGGAGGTCACAGTTCAGGGGGGCAGGTATGGCGGCCATACAGGCCACGCTCGAAAGACGAACTTAAAAACTCTGTTCCCAACCGACGGGCATTGAAAAAATGAAGGTAAAAATCAACTTGTGTCAGCTGCAGGGGTGGGAGGGAGGGTGACTTTCTCCCTGCAGCTCACGCTCAAACAGCACAGTGCTGCTGTCTGAGAGTGAGCTGTTCAAAAGGACATCCCTGTGTTCGTCCAGGCCCTGTGCCAGACGGAGGACAGTGAGTCTGAAAGCCGGACTGTCCAGCCTAAAACCGGACCTCTGGCAACCTGAGGGGCAGGTTACTGTGGAGGTCACAGTTAAGGGGATGGTCCGCTATGGAGGTCAGTGTTAAGGGGCAGATCGCTGTAAAGGCCACTGTCAAGGGGACGGGTGTTGTGGAAATCACTGTTAAGGAAATGGGGTACTTAAAGGAGTGGACTACTGTGGAGGTCACTGTTAAGGGGGTGGGATGCGGTGGAGGTCACTGTTGTAACGCTTCAATGGGTGTGGAGATGTGGGCAGAGATAATGGATAAACCCTTCCGCGAGGTGGAGAAGTCCCAGGAAGCAGATTGATCGTGCAGTCATAAGACCGATGAGGTGGTAGGTTCCAGCCCTCTTCTTACAGAAAACGTCCTCATATGCCACATATTGCATAGGGACGTTGGTCGAACCACCGACAGACAGGAAGAATGGCACTGAGGACCCCAGTGGAGAATATCCCCCGTACGCCAGTCTAAGACGGGAGAATGCTGCTGTAGCTAGGGCAATACCAGAATCACTGGGTCCGTGGAATCCGACAAGACATAGAAAGATATTTCTTCAGAATGAAGCACCCCGACTTGGAGTTTAACAGGAACCGTGATGAACTGAATAGGTCTGGGCAGGGGTTGTCCATTAACAATAGTTGCCACCAGAGGCTTCGCCAGACGAATGGTGGATAACTGGCACTGGCTGCTCCGGAATCCAGGAAGGCAGGTACATATATAATGGTTTTCCCAGAGGACAAGATAAAAGAATTGTCTCTTTCGCCTAGGGTCACTTCTTCCATAGAGCCTAGGAGCAGAAGTTTCCCGCCTTCTGGGGACAGGTGCGAAAAACATGACGCTTTCCGCCACAGTAGAGGCACAAGTCTTCTGCTCGTCGTCGCTGGCGTTCCTGGTCCGAGTGCTTTAGGCGTTCCACCTGCATAGGCTCTTCAGGCGGAACCGCAGCCGGAGTCTGAAAAGTCCTCTGGAAGACAGGTGCGAGTCTAGATGTCCGTCTCACCCTTGCAGCTTGAGAGAAACGTTCTGAAAATTGCACGTCAGTACATGTGGCCAATGTGACCATAGCGTCCAGAGAGACAGGAAGATCCCTTCCCGCAAGTTCATCTTTAATACGGTCACTAAGACCCTCCCAGAATACAGCTTGTTGGGCTTCATCATTCCAGGACAATTCTGCGGACAGGGTACGGAAGTGAATTGGGTATTTTCCCACTGTCATTGCGCCTTGACGCAGATAAAGGAGCGCAGAGGCTGCAGACGAGGCACGACCTGGTTCCTCAAAGGAAAACAGTTAGGAAGGTCTGGAGGTTTGCAGTCTCTGGTTCGCTTCGCTCCCATATAGGATCTGCCCAGGCTAGAGCCTCTCCAGAGAGCAGAGAGACTATGAAAGCTACTTTCACTTGGTGAGACTGGAACTTGTCTCCATGTAGTTCAAAGTGGATCAAGCACTGATTCAGGAACCCTTTGCAGGTTTTCGGATCACCACTGTAGCGTGGAGGCAAAGGCAGCTGGATAGCAGTTGTGCAATGGTATGAATATGACGCAACAGGATTTGCCGGGACTTGTGGTACAGCAGGAGCAGATGTACAGTCCTGGCCAAAAGTTTTGAGAATGACACAAATATCAGTTTTCACAAAGTTTGCTGCTAAACTGCTTTTAGATCTTTGTTTCAGTTGTTTCTGTGATGCAGTGAAATATAATTACTCGCACTTCATACGTTTCAGAGGCTTTTATCGACAATTACATGACATTTATGCAAAGAGTCAGTATTTGCAGTGTTGGCCCTGCTTTTTCAGGACCTCTGCAATCCGACTGCGCATGCTCTCAATCAACTTCTGGGCCAATTCCTGACTGATAGCAACCCATTCTTTCATAATCACTTCTTGGAGTTTGTCAAAATTAGTGGGTTTTTGTTTGTCCAGCCACCTCTTGAGGATTGACCCCAAGTTCTCAATGGGATTAAGATCTGGAGAGTTTCCAGGCCATGGACCCAAAATGTCAACGTTTAGGTCCCCGAGCCACTTAGTTATCACTTTTGCCTTATGGCACGGTGCTCCATCGTGCTGGAAAATGCATTGTTCTTCACCAAACTGTTGTTGGATTGTTGGAAGAAGTTGCTGTTGGAGGGTGTTTTGGTGCCATTCTTTATTCATGGCTGTGTTCTGGGGCAAAATTGTGAGTGAGCCCACTCCCTTGGATGAGAAGCAACCCCACACATGAATGGTCTCAGGATGCTTTACTGTTGGCATGACACAGGACTGATGGTAGCGCTCACCTTTTCTTCTCCAGACAAGCCTTTTTCTGATGCCCCAAACAATCGGAAAGAGGCTTCATCGGAGAATATGACTTTGCCCCAGTCCTCAGCAGTCCATTCACCATATTTTCTGCAGAAGATCAATCTGTCCCTGATGTTATTTTAGAGAGAAGTGGCTTCTTTGCTGCCCTTCTTGACACCAGGCCATCTTCCAAAAAGTCTTCTCCTCACTGTGCGTGCAGATGCGCTCACACCTGCCTGCTGCCATTCCTGAGCAAGCGCTGCACTGGTGGCACTCCGATCCCGCAGCTGAATCCTCTTTAGGAGATGATCCTAGCGCTTGCTGGACTTTCTTGGACGCCCGAAGCCTTCTTAACAAGAATTGATTCTCTTTCCTTGAAGTTCTTGATGATCCTATAAATTGTTGATTGAGGTGCAATCTTAGTAGCCACAATATCCTTGCCTGTGAAGCCATTTTTATGCAACGCAATGATGACTGCACGCGTTTCTTTGCAGGTCACCATGGTTAACAATGGAAGAACGATGATTTCAAGCATCACCCTCCTTTCAACAGGTCAAGTCTGCCATTTTAACCTAATCAGCCTGACATAATGATCTCCAGCCTTGTGGTCGTCAACATTCTCACCTGAGGTAACAAGACGATTACTGAAATGATCTCAGCAGGTCCTTTAATAACAGCAATGAAATGCAGTGGAAAGGTTTTTTTGGGATTAAGTTAATTTTCATGGAAAAGAAGGACTATGCAATTCATCTGATCACTCTTCATAACATTCTGGAGTATATGCAAATTGCTATTATAAAAACGTAGGCAGCAACTTTTCCAATTTCCAATATTTATGTAATTCTCAAAACTTTTGGCCACGACTGTAGATAGCGCGTCCAGACGGGCAGATATCGTGTTCAGACACTGCAGCAGAACATCTTGGCGTTCGCTCTGGTGTTGTAGATTTTGGTATAAATCTTGCGCTACAGGCTTGGGCTTGCCAGTGGGGTCCATGGCCTGAGAAAACGAACGCTCCAACGGATGTGGACCCGCTGTGCCACTTGCCGGTTTGGCTTTGGGCCAAACTTGGAAGCGGAATCTAGGAGTTCCCCTGGTTTTCAGCCTTTATACCGCTCCATAATGCGAAAGCTGGTCTTAGCTGCAGGGGAGACACCAGGTCGCTACCGCAAGAGTGGTCCCGGTTAAGTGCAAGCACTGGGGATACAGGCAGGTGGAGCGAGCTGTCACTGGATGGAAGGAGCGCAGCACCAGAGTCAGATGAAACAGAGCTGAGTTAGTGATTTAGCAGAGCTGGAGCTGTTAGAACAGCAAAGCTGAATAGCTCAGGTCCAGCAGCTGTAACAAGCTGAACAGCAGACAGAGGCGTGGTCGACAATCTGAATCATACACTTGAGAGCAGCGAGGTACAGGAGGATCAGGCAGAGACTAGGTCAGGATATAAACACAGGAACAACAAGCTGGAACCTTCGCTGTAGAAAACTACACTATTGCTCAGGCATCACAGGAAGGGGGAAGCACCCTTATAAAGGTGGTGCCTGGCCGGGATTGGAGAAAAGGCGGAATCGGGGGCGTGCACGAACCCTTAAAGAAACAGGACGCGTGCGGCTCCTACAAGGTGCAACTGAAGCTGTCGCCGCCAGCGACAGTGCAGTAAAGCGGGTCCGGAGCCTGCAGTGGAGAAGAGAAGCCTTGTGTGCAGTTCGACTGAGGTACATAGCAGGATGCGCTGCACGCTGGCGGCTGCCAGCTGCCATTGTTAAAACTGTTAAAGTGGCGGGCGCTGTGGAGGGCTCTGTTAAGGGGGCAGGGAACGGTAGAGGTCACAGTAAAGGGGACAGTCCACTATGGAGATCAATGTTAAGGGGCAGATTTCTGTAGAGGCCACTGTTAAGGGGATGGGGTACTATGGAGGTCACTAATAAAAGGGCAGCCTCTGTGGAGGTCACTGTTAAAGGGACGGGGTACTGTTGATGTAACTGTTATAGTGGATACTGTCAATATCTGTTAACGACACACACAAACATTAAATGAAATAGATGAAATATACCCGAGGGAAGCCGCGTCCTTCTGCTAGTAGAGTTTAACCACTTCAACCCCGCTAACTGAAACCCCCTTAATGACCAGGCCACTTTTTACACTTCTGCACTACACTACTTTCACCGTTTATTACTCGGTCATGCAACTTACCACCCAAATGAATTTTACCTCCTTTTCTTTTCACTAATAGAGCTTTCATTTGGTGGTATTTCATTGCTGCTGACATTTTAACTTTTTTTGTTATTAATCTAAATTTAACGATTTATTTGCAAAAAAATGACATTTTTCACTTTCAGTTGTAAAATTTAGCAAAAAAAAACGACATCCATATATAAAGTTTTCGCTAAATTTATTGTTCTACATGTCTTTGATAAAAAAAAATGTTTGGGTAAAAAAAAAATGGTTTGGGTAAAAGTTATAGCATTTACAAACTATGGTACAAAAATGTGAATTTCCGCTTTTTGAAACAGCTCTGACTTTCTGTCCTGTTTCCTGAGGTTCTACAATGCCCAGACAGTAGAAACCCCCCACAAATGACCCCATTTCGGAAAGTAGACACCCTAAGGTATTCGCTGATGGGCATAGTGAGTTCATAGAACTTTTTATTTTTTGTCACAAGTTAGAGGAAAATGATGATTTTTTATTTTATTTTTTTCCTTTCAAAGTCTCATATTCTACTAACTTGTGACAAAAAATAAAAACTTTCATGAACTTACTATGCCCATCATGAAATACCTTGGGGTGTCTTCTTTCCAAAATGGGGTCACTTGTGGGGTAGTTATACTGCCCTGGCATTTTAGGGGCCCAAATGTGTGTGAAGTAGTTTGAAATCAAAATCTGTAAATAATGCCCTGGGAAATCCAAAAGGTGCTCTTTGGAATGTGTGCCCCTTTGCCCACCTAGGCTGCAAAAAAGTGTCACACATCTGGTATCGCCGTACTCAGGAGAAGTTGGGGAATGTGTTTTGGGGTGACTTATTACATATACCCATGCTGGGTGAGAGAAATATTTCGGCAAAAGACAACTTTTCCAATTTTTTTATTCAAAGTTGGCATTTGACCAAGATATTTATCTCACCCAGCATGGATATATGTAAAAAGACACCCCAAAACACATTCCCCAACTTCTCCTGAGTACGGCGATACCACATGTGTGACACTTTTTTTTGCAGCCTAGGTGGGCAAAGGGGCCCAAATTCCAAAGAGCACCTTTCGGATTTCAGAGGCCATTTTTTACACATTTTGATTGCAAAGTTCTTCTCACACATTAGGGCCCCTAAATTGCCAGGGCAGTATAACTACGCCACAAGTGACCCCATTTTGGAAAGAAGACACCCCAAGGTATTCCGTGAGAGGCATGGCGAGTTCCTAGATTTTTTTATTTTTTGTCGCAAGTTAGTGGAATATGAGACTTTGTAAGGAAAAAAATAAATAAAAAATCATCATTTTCCGCTAACTTGTGACAAAAAATAAAAAATTCTAGGAACTCGCCATGCCCGTCACGAAATACCTTAGGGTGTCTTCTTTCCAAAATGGGGTCACTTGTGGGGTAGTTATACTGCCCTGGCATTTTAGGGGCCCATATGCGTGAGAAGTATTTTGAAATCAAAATCTGTAAAAAAAAATGCCCTGTGAAATCCGAAAAGTGCTCTTTGGAATGTGAACCCATTTGCCCACCTAGGCGGCAAAAAGGTGTCACACATGTGGTATCGCCGTACTCAGGAGAAGTTGGGGAATGTGTTTTGGGGTGTCATTTTACATATACCCATGCTGGGTGAGATAAATATCTCGGCAAAAGACAACTTTTCTCTTTTTTTTTTATACAAAGTTGGCATTTGACCAAGATATTTATCTCACCCAGCATGGGTATATGTAAAATGACACCCCAAAACACATTCCCCAACTTCTCCTGAGTACGGCTATACCACATGTGTGACACTTTTTTGCAGCCTAGATGCGCAAAGGTGCCCAAATTCCTTTTAGGAGGGCATTTTTAGACATTTGTATCCCAGACTGCTTCTCACGCTTTAGGGCCCCTAAAAAGCCAGGGCAGTATAAATACCCCACATGTGACCCCACTTTGGAAAGAAGACACCCCAAGGTATTCAATGAGGGGCCTGGCGAGGTCATAGAATTTTTTTTTTGGGGGGCATAAGTCTCGCGAGATGACACGTATATGTGTGACTGTGCGCAGCGCTGCCGCCTCTGGACCGCGATCCTGCATTAGGCGGTCCGGAGGCGGTTAAATAGTCCCAATAGTAAATCTGTCTAGATATTCATTTACATAAGAAAACACGCCCACTTTCAGAAAACTGGCGAGCATAGTGCAGAGCACATTGTGCGCAGTTTTAGCATTTGGGACTTTTTCACTCCATTATTCTGACCCGAGCTAATGATAAATCTGGCCCATAGTCTCTCAGGGTTCTCAATAATCAGGCATTTACCCTGTCTTCAGCCGCACTCCTGTGTAAGGGGAGTCTCCCTCTCCCTCTCACGTCGTCTCTCAGGGTTTACAATAATCAGACATTTACCCTGTCTTCAGCCGCTCTCCTGTATAAGGGGAGTCTCCCTCTCCCTCACACGTGGTCTCTCAGGGTTTACAATAATCAGACATTTACCCTGTCTTCAGCCGCACTCCTGTGTAAGGGGAGTCTCCTTCTCCCTCACACGTTGTCTCTCAGGGTTTACAATAATCAGACATTTACCCTGTCTTCAGCCGCACTCCTGTGTAAGGGGAGTCTCCTTCTCCCTCACACGTGGTCTCTCATGGTTTACAATAATCAGACATTTACCCTGTCTTCAGCCGCACTCCTGTGTAAGGGGAGTCTCCTTCTCCCTCACACGTGGTCTCTCAGGGTTTACAATAATCAGACATTTACCCTGTCTTCAGCTGCACTCCTGTATAAGGGGAGTCTCCCTCTCCCTCTCACGTCGTCTCTCAGGGTTTACAATAATCAGACATTTACCCTGTCTTCAGCCGCACTCCTGTGTAAGGGGAGTCTCCCTCTCAGTCACACGTAGTCTCTCAGGGTTTACAATAATCAGACATTTACCCTGTCTTCAGCCGCACTCCTGTGTAAGGGGAGTCTCCCTCTCAGTCACACGTAGTCTCTCAGGGTTTACAATAATCAGACATTTACCCTGTCTTCAGCCGCACTCCTGTGTAAGGGGAGTCTCCCTCTCCCTCACACGTCGTCTCTCAGGGTTTACAATAATCAGACATTCACCCTGTCTTTAGCCGCACTCCTGTGTAAGGGGAGTCTCCCTCTCCCTCACACGTCGTCTCTCAGGGTTTACAATAATCAGACATTTACCCTGTCTTCAGCCGCACTCCTGTATAAGGGGAGTCTCCCTCTCCCTCACACGTAGTCTCTCAGGATTTACAATAATCAGACATTTACCCTGTCTTCAGCCGCACTCCTGTGTAAGGGGAGTCCCCCTCTCCCTCACACGTCGTCTCTCAGGGTTTACAATAATCAGACATTTACCCTGTCTTCAGCCGCACTCCTGTGTAAGGGGAGTCTCCCTCTCCCTCACACGTAGTCTCTCAGGTTTTACAATAATCGGACATTTACCCTGTCTTCAGCCGCACTCCTGTGTAAGGGGAGTCCCCCTCTCCCTCACACGTCGTCTCTCAGGGTTTACAATAATCAGACATTCACCCTGTCTTTAGCCGCACTCCTGTGTAAGGGGAGTCTCCCTCTCCCTCACACGTCGTCTCTCAGGTTTTACAATAATCAGACATTTACCCTGTCTTCAGCCGCACTCCTGTGTAAGGGGAGTCTCCTTCTCCCTCACACGTAGTCTCTCAGGGTTTACAATAATCAGACATTCACCCTGTCTTCAGCCGCACTCCTGTGTAAGGGGAGTCTCCCTCTCCCTCACACGTTGTCTCTCAGGGTTTACAATAATCAGACCTTCACCCTGTCTTCAGCCGCACTCCTGTGTAAGGGGAGTCTCCCTCTCCCTCACACGTCGTCTCTCAGGGTTTACAATAATCAGACATTCACCCTGTCTTCAGCCGCACTCCTGTGTAAGGGGAGTCTCCTTCTCCCTCACACGTAGTCTCTCAGGGTTTACAATAATCAGACATTTACCCTGTCTTCAGCCGCACTCCTGTGTAAGGGGAGTCTCCCTCTCCCTCACACGTAGTCTCTCAGGATTTACAATAATCAGACATTTACCCTGTCTTCAGCCGCAGTCCTGTGTAAGGGGAGTCTCCTTCTCCCTCACACGTCGTCTCTCAGGGTTTACAATAATCAGACATTCACCCTGTCTTCAGCCGCACTCCTGTGTAAGGGGAGTCTCCCTCTCCCTCACACGTCGTCTCTCAGGGTTTACAATAATCAGACATTTACCCTGTCTTCAGCCGCACTCCTGTGTAAGGGGAGTCTCCTTCTCCCTCACACGTCGTCTCTCAGGGTTTACAATAATCAGACATTTACCCTGTCTTCAGCCGCACTCCTGTGTAAGGGGAGTCTCCCTCTCCCTCACACGTAGTCTCTCAGGGTTTACAATAATCAGACATTTACCCTGTCTTCAGCCGCACTCCTGTGTAAGGGGAGTCTCCCTTCTCCCTCACACGTCGTCTCTCAGGGTTTACAATAATCAGACATTTACCCTGTCTTCAGCCGCACTCCTGTGTAAGGGGAGTCTCCCTTCTCCCTCACACGTCGTCTCTCAGGGTTTACAATAATCAGACATTTACCCTGTCTTCAGCCGCACTCCTGTGTAAGGGGAGTCTCCCTCTCCCTCACACGTAGTCTCTCAGGGTTTACAATAATCAGACATTTACCCTGTCTTCAGCCGCACTCCTGTGTAAGGGGAGTCTCCCTCTCCCTCACACGTCGTCTCTCAGGGTTTACAATAATCAGACATTTACCCTGTCTTCAGCCGCACTCCTGTGTAAGGGGAGTCTCCCTCTCCCTCACACGTAGTCTCTCAGGGTTTACAATAATCAGACATTCACCCTGTCTTCAGCCGCACTCCTGTGTAAGGGGAGTCTCCCTCTCCCTCACACGTAGTCTCTCAGGGTTTACAATAATCAGACATTTACCCTGTCTTCAGCCGCACTCCTGTGTAAGGGGAGTCTCCTTCTCCCTCACACGTCGTCTCTCAGGGTTTACAATAATCAGACATTCACCCTGTCTTCAGCCGCACTCCTGTGTAAGGGGAGTCTCCCTCTCCCTCACACGTCGTCTCTCAGGGTTTACAATAATCAGACATTTACCCTGTCTTCAGCCGCACTCCTGTGTAAGGGGAGTCTCCCTCTCCCTCACACGTCGTCTCTCAGGGTTTACAATAATCAGACATTTACCCTGTCTTCAGCCGCACTCCTGTGTAAGGGGAGTCTCCTCTCCCTCACACGTCGTCTCTCAGGGTTTACAATAATCAGACATTTACCCTGTCTTCAGCCGCACTCCTGTGTAAGGGGAGTCTCCCTCTCCCTCACACGTCGTCTCTCAGGGTTTACAATAATCAGACATTTACCCTGTCTTCAGCCGCACTCCTGTGTAAGGGGAGTCTCCCTCTCCCTCACACGTCGTCTCTCAGGGTTTACAATAATCAGACATTTACCCTGTCTTCAGCCGCACTCCTGTGTAAGGGGAGTCTCCCTCTCCCTCACACGTCGTCTCTCAGGGTTTACAATAATCAGACATTTACCCTGTCTTCAGCCGCACTCCTGTGTAAGGGGAGTCTCCTTCTCCCTCACACGTCGTCTCTCAGGGTTTACAATAATCAGACATTTACCCTGTCTTCAGCCGCACTCCTGTGTAAGGGGAGTCTCCTTCTCCCTCACACGTCGTCTCTCAGGGTTTACAATAATCAGACATTCACCCTGTCTTCAGCCGCACTCCTGTGTAAGGGGAGTCTCCTTCTCCCTCACACGTCGTCTCTCAGGGTTTACAATAATCAGACATTTACCCTGTCTTCAGCCGCACTCCTGTGTAAGGGGAGTCTCCCTCTCCCTCACACGTCGTCTCTCAGGGTTTACAATAATCAGACATTTACCCTGTCTTCAGCCGCACTCCTGTGTAAGGGGAGTCTCCCTCTCCCTCACACGTCGTCTCTCAGGGTTTACAATAATCAGACATTCACCCTGTCTTCAGCCGCACTCCTGTGTAAGGGGAGTCTCCCTCTCCCTCACACGTCGTCTCTCAGGGTTTACAATAATCAGACATTTACCCTGTCTTCAGCCGCACTCCTGTGTAAGGGGAGTCTCCTTCTCCCTCACACGTCGTCTCTCAGGGTTTACAATAATCAGACATTTACCCTGTCTTCAGCCGCACTCCTGTGTAAGGGGAGTCTCCTTCTCCCTCACACGTAGTCTCTCAGGGTTTACAATAATCAGACATTTACCCTGTCTTTAGCCGCACTCCTGTGTAAGGGGAGTCTCCCTCTCCCTCACACGTAGTCTCTCAGGTTTTACAATAATCAGACATTTACCCTGTCTTCAGCCGCACTCCTGTGTAAGGGGAGTCTCCTTCTCCCTCACACGTGGTCTCTTAGGGTTTACAATAATCAGACATTTACCCTGTCTTCAGCCGCACTCCTGTATAAGGGGAGTCTCCTTCTCCCTCTCACGTCGTCTCTCAGGGTTTACAATAATCAGACATTCACCCTGTCTTCAGCCGCACTCCTGTGTAAGGGGAGTCTCCCTCTCCCTCACACGTAGTCTCTCAGGTTTTACAATAATCGGACATTCACCCTGTCTTTAGCCGCACTCCTGTGTAAGGGGAGTCTCCCTCTCCCTCACGCGTCGTCTCTCAGGTTTTACAATAATCAGACATTTACCCTGTCTTCAGCCGCACTCCTGTGTAAGGGGAGTCTCCTTCTCCCTCACACGTAGTCTCTCAGGGTTTACAATAATCAGACATTCACCCTGTCTTCAGCCGCACTCCTGTGTAAGGGGAGTCTCCTTCTCCCTCACACGTAGTCTCTCAGGGTTTACAATAATCAGACATTTACCCTGTCTTCAGCCGCACTCCTGTGTAAGGGGAGTCTCCCTCACACGTCGTCTCTCAGGGTTTACAATAATCAGACATTTACCCTGTCTTCAGCCGCACTCCTGTATAAGGGGAGTCTCCCTCTCCCTCACACGTCGTCTCTCAGGGTTTACGATAATCAGACATTTACCCTGTCTTCAGCCGCACTCCTGTGTAAGGGGAGTCTCCCTCTCCCTCACACGTCGTCTCTCAGGGTTTACAATAATCAGACATTTACCCTGTCTTCAGCCGCACTCCTGTGTAAGGGGAGTCTCCCTCTCCCTCACATGTCGTCTCTCAGGGTTTACAATAATCAGATATTCACCCTGTCTTCAGCCGCACTCCTGTGTAAGGGGAGTCTCCTTTTCCCTCACATGTCGTCTCTCAGGGTTTACAATAATCAGACATTTACCCTGTCTTCAGCCGCACTCCTGTGTAAGGGGAGTCTCCCTCTCCCTCACACGTAGTCTCTCAGGGTTTACAATAATCAGACTGTGGCGAAACCAACCTCGCCACTGGGTTTTGGAGAGGGCTGTTTAAAAGCCTCTTGCCTCAGGATTATGGCCCATAGTAACTGTAAAGGAGAAGACAGGCCGGCCGCACAGCTTAAATCTGTCTGTAGAATTGTATTTTATGTTATTATGCGTTCGGTTAAATTGCATGTTATGTGAGGGCACCCAGATAGCTAATAGTATTGTATTCGTGTATTCTGAGTGCCATTCACCTAATGATATGCACTCAGACTTGAGCTATCTGGGGATATGTTAAATGTCTGTGTTTGCTGTGGGGGTGTGCCATTGTGTGTTTGGGTGGTGATTCCTGTCCTGTTGTCTCCACATGTGTATTGGTGATCTCCCCTTTGAGAGATAATTGGATTGTCTTCGGTCGTCTCCCAGGCAGAGAGGAGGAAACCATGATGCATTGTGGGGATGTGTTGTATCTGTTCTGTATTTGCAAAACTAATAAAAACCAGGCTGGGTGTGCCAGCACATCAGACCACTGTTTGACCCTGATCACGGAGCCTTGTCTCGTTATTGGGGGGATTCCCTGTATGCTGTTGGAGACTGATTGCCAGGAGTGTAAGCTGACTGATACGCTTTTCCTGTTCGTCTGCTGGCAGCTACTTGCAAGGTTCCAGTTTGGAGTGCTATTTTGTATCCAGTTCGGGAGGTTGGTGTTCTGCAGTAGCTGTGCCTGTCTCTTGGAAAGGGGCATATCGCCTAAACAGATTTTAACCCCTTGTCTGCAGACACGGTGCCGTTACATTGGTGGCAAGCAGCGGGATCGTTCCTACAGCCAGAAGGACAGCTACAGGAGACACCATTTCTTTGGATTTTACAATTTAAGGGCAACGCATGTCCCAGTACAGCGACCCTAAAAGCACCAGGATGGAACCAGCAGTGTTATACAAGGAGGAGGACCTGGATGGCCGGGATGCATTAAGGAAAGGCATCTGGTACCAGGCCCTGGATAATGTACAATACCAGCGAGGTGAGAGTCTCCCCAGTGAAGAGCAGCGGTTGCAGAAGCAAGTGGCCCTGCGGATGTCCTTCCTGGGAGAGCAGCCCCTGGAGGAATGGGTGAAGGAACTAGAGCACCGGGTATGGCAGGAGCTATGGCTGGAGGATGCCTACCAGGCGCTTTGGTGGTATGTGGCACAGTTTATACCCTGGACAGCTGAGCATGACAAGCCAGAGGGAGAGGAGTTTGATGGTCCTGGCTTGTTATGGGAGTCCTTTGCAGAGCCTGACTTCGGGAGCCCTGCACAGTCCAGACTTCAGGACATTTTCTATGAGAGGGAGGCTAGGCATGAGTGGGATGACCCCCATGAGGTAGAGCAAGACCTGGCTCACCTAGCAACCCTGGAGTGGGAACTGGAGCAGGACTACCGAGATCTCTTTCACTCCATTGGGAAGGCTCAGCAGGACAGCAAGAAGTCAGACCCAGGTCCAGAGCCCTTCAGCTGGGAGGATATTGTTGATGTTTACTGGGAAGAACCCCAGGTGGCCGGTGGAGATGGGACCGAGGTCTCTCCACCGGTCCTGCAGGGAATTGGGAGCCTAGTCTCCATTCCCCAGCGGCAGGCTGAGTTACAGGGGGCAGAGGTAGTTGTTCCTGCCCCCCAGCAGAAGAGTGATATGCCGGGAAGGCAGTGTGAAATGCAGGGAGAGGAGAGCAACGGCCTCCCTCCCCAGCGGCAGGCTGAGTTACAGGGGGCAGAGGTAGTTGTTCCTGCCCCCCAGCAGCAGCATGATTTTTTGGGAATTGGGAGCCGAGTCTCCATTCCCCAGCGGCAGACGGAGTTACAGGGGGCAGAGACAGTCGGTCCTGTCCCCCAGCGGCAGAGTGTCCTACAGGGAATAGAGAGCCCAGTCTCCTTTCCCCAGCAGCAGGACACTGTATTGGGAGCGGAGGCGGTCGGTCGCCCTCCCCAGCGGCTGGAAGTATGTATGGGAGAGGAGCTCGTTACCCCCTCTCCCCAGCGGCAGCTTAACGCACCAGGGGGAGACAGTAAGCCCCACAACTGTGCAGATGGGACCGTGGTCTCTGCACTTACAGCACAGGGGGTAGAGACAGTTGTTCCTGTCCCCCAGCAACAGGGCAGTTCAGCCAAAGGGGAGACAGTCGGTTTCCCCCTCCAACAACCAGACTCCAAACAGGCTTCTTCCGTGGTAGCGCTGGTACCAGGGCAGAGTCCCGCTGATCCCTGCCCACAAAGCAACCTCCACTCCAAGCCAGGGAGCAACTCAGAGACCGGGAGTACCAGCTACAAATATAATGTTGGTGGATTCACTGGACAGAGACAGGCTACAAAATTCAGCAGGTCCAGTATTGGGTTGTGGGTGGGCTACCAGACTAACTCAGGTACCGACCGGCGTGAGGTCAGGTATCTGGTTAGTCTTCCCTGGGGGGGGGGGAGATGTGTGGCGAAACCAACCTCGCCACTGGGTTTTGGAGAGGGCTGTTTAAAAGCCTCCTGCCTCAGGATTATGGCCCATAGTAACTGTAAAGGAGAAGACAGACCGGCCGCACAGCTTATATCTGTCTGTAGAATTGTATTTTATGTTATTATGCGTTCGGTTACATTGTATGTTATGTGAGGGCACCCAGATAGCTAATAGTATTGTATTCGTGTATTCTGAGTGCCATTCACCTAATGATATGCACTCAGACTTGAGCTATCTGGGGATATGTTAAATGTCTGTGTTTGCTGTGGGGGTGTGCCATTGTGTGTTTGGGTGGTGATTCCTGTCCTGTTGTCTCCACATGTGTATTGGTGATCTCCCCTTTGTCCTGAGAGATAATTGGATTGTCTTCGGTCGTCTCCCAGGCAGAGAGGAGGAAACCATGATGCATTGTGGGGATATGTTGTATCTGTTCTGTATTTGCAAAACTAATAAAAACCAGGCTGGGTGTGCCAGCAGATCAGACCACTGTTTGACCCTGATCACGGAGCCTTGTCTCGTTATTGGGGGGATTCCCTGTATGCTGTTGGAGACTGATTGCCAGGAGTGTAAGCTGACTGAATGCTTTTCCTGTTCGCCTGCTGACAGCTACTTGCGAGGTTCCAGTTTGGAGTGCTATTTTGTATCCAGTTCGGGAGGTTGGTGTTCTGCAGTAGCTGTGCCTGTCTCTTGGAAAGGGGCATATCGCCTAAACGGATTTTAACCCCTTGTCTGCAGAAACGGTGCCGTTACACAGACATTTACCCTGTCTTCAGCCGCACTCCTGTGAAAGGGGAGTCTCCCTCTCCCTCACACGTCGTCTCTCAAGGTTTACAATAATCTGACATTTACCCTGTCTTCAGCCGCACTCCTGTGTAAGGGGAGTCTCCTTCTCCCTCACACGTCGTCTCTCAGGGTTTACAATAATCAGACATTTACCCTGTCTTCAGCCGCACTCCTGTGTAAGGGGAGTCTCCCTCTCCCTCACACGTCGTCTCTCAGGGTTTACAATAATCAGACATTCACCCTGTCTTCAGCCGCACTCCTGAGTAAGGGGAGTCTCCTTTTCCCTCACATGTCGTCTCTCAGGGTTTACAATAATCAGACATTTACCCTGTATTCAGCCGCACTCCTGTGTAAGGGGAGTCTCCCTCTCCCTCACACGTCGTCTCTCAGGGTTTACAATAATCAGACATTCACCCTGTCTTCAGCCGCACTCCTGTGTAAGGGTAGTCTCCTTCTCCCTCTCACACGTCGTCTCTCAGGGTTTACAATAATCAGACATTTACCCTGTCTTCAGCCGCACTCCAGTGTAAGGGGAGTCTCCCTCTCCCTCACACGTCGTCTCTCAGGGTTTACAATAATCAGACATTTACCCTGTCTTCAGCCGCACTCCTGTGTAAGGGGAGTCTCCCTCTCCCTCACACGTCGTCTCTCAGGGTTTACAATAATCAGACATTTACCCTGTCTTCAGCCGCTCTCCTGTGTAAGGGGAGTCTCCCTCTCCCTCACACGTCGTCTCTCAGGGTTTACAATAATCAGACATTTACCCTGTCTTCAGCCGCACTCCTGTATAAGGGGAGTCTCCCTCTCCTCACACGTCGTCTCTCAGGGTTTACAATAATCAGACATTTACCCTGTCTTCAGCCGCACTCCTGTGTAAGGGGAGTCTCCTTCTCCCTCACATGTAGTCTCTCAGGGTTTACAATAATCAGACATTCACCCTGTCTTCAGCCGCACTCCTGTGTAAGGGGAGTCTCCTTCTCCCTCACACGTCGTCTCTCAGGGTTTACAATAATCAGACATACACCCTGTCTTCAGCCGCACTCCTGTATAAGGGGAGTCTCCTTCTCCCTCACACGTAGTCTCTCAGGGTTTACAATAATTAGACATTTACCCTGTCTTCAGCCGCACTCCTGTGTAAGGGGAGTCTCCCTCTCCCTCACACGTCGTCTCTCAGAGTTTACAATAATCAGACATTTACCCTGTCTTCAGCCGCACTCCTGTGTAAGGGGAGTCTCCTTCTCCCTCACACGTCGTCTCTCAGGGTTTACAATAATCAGACATTTACCCTGTCTTCAGCCGCACTCCTGTGTAAGAGGAGTCTCCTTCTCCCTCACACGTCGTCTCTCAGGGTTTACAATAATCAGACATTTACCCTGTCTTCAGCCGCACTCCTGTGTAAGGGGAGTCTCCCTCTCCCTCACACGTCGTCTCTCAGGGTTTACAATAATCAGACATTCACCCTGTCTTCAGCCGCACTCCTGTATAAGGGGAGTCTCCTTCTCCCTCACTCGTCGTCTCTCAGGGTTTACAATAATCAGACATTTACCCTGTCTTCAGCCGCACTCCTGTGTAAGGGGAGTCTCCCTCTCCCTCACACGTCGTCTCTCAGGGTTTACAATAATCAGACATTCACCCTGTCTTCAGCCGCACTCCTGTGTAAGGGGAGTCTCCTTCTCCCTCACACGTCGTCTCTCAGGGTTTACAATAATCAGACATTTACCCTGTCTTCAGCCGCACTCCTGTGTAAGGGGAGTCTCCCCCTCCCTCACACGTCGTCTCTCAGGGTTTATAATAATCAGACATTTACCCTGTCTTCAGCCGCACTCCTGTATAAGGGGAGTCTCCCTCTCCCTCACACGTAGTCTCTCAGGGTTTACAATAATCAGACATTTACTCTGTCTTCAGCCGCACTCCTGTGTAAGGGGAGTCTCCCTGTCCCTCACACATCGTCTCTCAGGGTTTACAATAATCAGACATTTACCCTGTCTTCAGCCGCACTCCTGTGTAAGGGGAGTCTCCCTGTCCCTCACACATCGTCTCTCAGGGTTTACAATAATCAGACATTTACCCTGTCTTCAGCCGCACTCCTGTGTAAGGGGAGTCTCCCTGTCCCTCACACATCGTCTCTCAGGGTTTACAATAATCAGACATTTACCCTGTCTTCAGCCGCACTCCTGTGTATGGGGAGTCTCCTTCATCCTCACACATACTGTGAAGAACTCCTCAGTATCCGTTTAGTTATTTTACCTCCCTGATACTTAAGCCCCATGGATACCTACTCCTAACAATGGACATAGACATCTTTGTGTATCAAGGACATGTGTACACAAACTTCCAGACACTCCGTCTGCTTCTAACCACAAGGCTGATCTACTTAATGAAAATACACGAGATAACACTTTGGCCATTGTCTTGGAAAAGACACAGTGATTGCTTGTAAGCCATGTGTCCAAGCCCCTGTTTTGTAAATTGAGTTTCCAAAGCTCCATTGTCTCGCTGGCTCAGAGGAGGAGTTTGATGCTGTATAAATTGAATGCCCTTGCTTTCCATTAAACGTTTTTTGTTCCAGCATGAAGCTTTGGCTCCTGTGTGGATTATTCTGCGACACCAGCAATATTTTACTCTGTGGATTCTTGGTGATATTATTTCATGGGAATAAGGGAATGACAGACGGTAACTCATATTCAGACCGTCACACATAGGGCCAGATTTATCATGAGTCTGACAGCTCACTCCACTTTAACATATGGCTAAAGTCAGTTTTAGCCAAGTCAGATTTATGATCGGCCCTTTAAGACTGTAATAAATGTGGTTTGACGGTAGCAGTTTATCCGTCAGTAAGCAGCTTTACGAAAAAGTCGCACGTTTTTATGAAAAAATCGCATATTCTATTAAAAAGTCTCATAATATAAGCATGGTCCTCACTGGAGTGAAATTGCGACTTTTTTGCGACTTTTTAAATAGTCCCAATAGTAAATCTGTCTAGAGATTCATTTACATAAGAAAATACGCCCACTTTCAGAAAACTGGCGAGCATAGTGCAGAGCACTTTGTGCGCAGTTTTAGTGTTTGGGACTTTTTCACTCCATTATTCTGACCCGAGCTAATGATAAATCTGGCCCATAGTCTCTCATGGTTCTCAATAATCAGGCATTTACATTGTCTTCACCCACATGCCTGTGTAAGGGGAGTCTCCCTCTCAGTCACACGTAGTCTCTCAGGGTTTACAATAATCAGACATTCACCCTGTCTTCAGCCGCACTCCTGTGTAAGGGGAGTCTCCCTCTCCATCACACGTCGTCTCTCAGGGTTTACAATAATCAGACATTTACCCTGTCTTCAGCCGCACTCCTGTGTAAGGGGAGTCTCCTTCTCCCTCACACGTCGTCTCTCAGGGTTTACAATAATCAGACATTTACCCTGTCTTCAGCCGCACTCCTGTATAAGGGGAGTCTCCTTCTCCCTCACACGTCGTCTCCCAGGGTTTACAATAATCAGACATTTACCCTGTCTTCAGCCGCACTCCTGTGTAAGGGGAGTCTCCCTCTCCCTCACACGTTGTCTCTCAGGGTTTACAATAATCAGACATTCACCCTGTCTTCAGCCGCACTCCTGTGTAAGGGGAGTCTCCCTCTCCCTCACACGCTGTCTCTCAGGGTTTACAATAATCAGACATTTACCCTGTCTTCAGCCGCACTCCTGTGTAAGGGGAGTCTCCCTCTCCCTCACACGTCGTCTCTCAGGGTTTACAATAATCAGACATTTACCCTGTCTTCAGCCGCACTCCTGTGTAAGGGGAGTCTCCTTCTTCCTCACACGTAGTCTCTCAGGGTTTACAATAATCAGACATTTACCCTGTCTTCAGCCGCACTCCTGTGTAAGGGGAGTCTCCTTCTTCCTCACACGTGGTCTCTCAGGGTTTACAATAATCAGACATTTACCCTGTCTTCAGCCGCACTCCTGTGTAAGGGGAGTCTCCTTCTCCCTCACACGTCGTCTCTCAGGGTTTACAATAATCAGACATTTACCCTGTCTTCAGCCGCACTCCTGTGTAAGGGGAGTCTCCTTCTCCCTCACACGTAGTCTCTCAGGGTTTACAATAATCAGACATTTACCCTGTCTTCAGCCGCACTCCTGTGTAAGGGGAGTCTCCCTCTCCCTCACACGTGGTCTCTCAGGGTTTACAATAATCAGACATTTACCCTGTCTTCAGCCGCACTCCTGTGTAAGGGGAGTCTCCTTCTCCCTCACACGTAGTCTCTCAGGGTTTACAATAATCAGACATTTACCCTGTCTTCAGCCGCACTCCTGTGTAAGGGGAGTCTCCTTCTCCCTCACACGTCGTCTCTCAGGGTTTACAATAATCAGACATTACCCTGTCTTCAGCCGCACTCCTGTGTAAGGGGAGTCTCCTTCTCCCTCACACGTCGTCTCTCAGGGTTTACAATAATCAGACATTCACCCTGTCTTCAGCCGCACTCCTGTGTAAGGGGAGTCTCCTTCTCCCTCACACGTCGTCTCTCAGGGTTTACAATAATCAGACATTTACCCTGTCTTCAGCCGCACTCCTGTGTAAGGGGAGTCTCCCTCTCCCTCACACGTCGTCTCTCAGGGTTTACAATAATCAGACATTTACCCTGTCTTCAGCCGCACTCCTGTGTAAGGGGAGTCTCCCTCTCCCTCACACGTCGTCTCTCAGGGTTTACAATAATCAGACATTTACCCTGTCTTCAGCCGCACTCCTGTGTAAGGGGAGTCTCCTTCTCCCTCACACGTCGTCTCTCAGGGTTTACAATAATCAGACATTTACCCTGTCTTCAGCCGCACTCCTGTGTAAGGGGAGTCTCCTTCTCCCTCACACGTGGTCTCTCAGGGTTTACAATAATCAGACATTTACCCTGTCTTCAGCCGCACTCCTGTGTAAGGGGAGTCTCCCTCTCCCTCACACGTCGTCTCTCAGGGTTTACAATAATCAGACATTTACCCTGTCTTCAGCCGCACTCCTGTGTAAGGGGAGTCTCCTCTCCCTCACACGTGGTCTCTCAGGGTTTACAATAATCAGACATTTACCCTGTCTTCAGCCGCACTCCTGTGTAAGGGGAGTCTCCTTCTCCCTCACACGTCGTCTCTCAGGGTTTACAATAATCAGACATTACCCTGTCTTCAGCCGCACTCCTGTGTAAGGGGAGTCTCCTTCTCCCTCACACGTAGTCTCTCAGGGTTTACAATAATCAGACATTTACCCTGTCTTCAGCCGCACTCCTGTGTAAGGGGAGTCTCCTTCTCCCTCACACGTCGTCTCTCAGGGTTTACAATAATCAGACATTTACCCTGTCTTCAGCCGCACTCCTGTGTAAGGGGAGTCTCCCTCTCCCTCACACGTCGTCTCTCAGGGTTTACAATAATCAGACATTTACCCTGTCTTCAGCCGCACTCCTGTGTAAGGGGAGTCTCCTTCTCCCTCACACGTCGTCTCTCAGGGTTTACAATAATCAGACATTTACCCTGTCTTCAGCCGCACTCCTGTGTAAGGGGAGTCTCCCTCTCCCTCACACGTCGTCTCTCAGGGTTTACAATAATCAGACATTTACCCTGTCTTCAGCCGCACTCCTGTGTAAGGGGAGTCTCCCTTCTCCCTCACACGTCGTCTCTCAGGGTTTACAATAATCAGACATTACCCTGTCTTCAGCCGCACTCCTGTGTAAGGGGAGTCTCCTTCTCCCTCACACGTCGTCTCTCAGGGTTTACAATAATCAGACATTTACCCTGTCTTCAGCCGCACTCCTGTGTAAGGGGAGTCTCCTTCTCCCTCACACGTCGTCTCTCAGGGTTTACAATAATCAGACATTTACCCTGTCTTCAGCCGCACTCCTGTGTAAGGGGAGTCTCCCTTCTCCCTCACACGTCGTCTCTCAGGGTTTACAATAATCAGACATTTACCCTGTCTTCAGCCGCACTCCTGTGTAAGGGGAGTCTCCTTCTCCCTCACACGTCGTCTCTCAGGGTTTACAATAATCAGACATTCACCCTGTCTTCAGCCGCACTCCTGTGTAAGGGGAGTCTCCTTCTCCCTCACACGTCGTCTCTCAGGGTTTACAATAATCAGACATTTACCCTGTCTTCAGCCGCACTCCTGTGTAAGGGGAGTCTCCTCTCCCTCACACGTCGTCTCTCAGGGTTTACAATAATCAGACATTTACCCTGTCTTCAGCCGCACTCCTGTGTAAGGGGAGTCTCCTTCTCCCTCACACGTCGTCTCTCAGGGTTTACAATAATCAGACATTTACCCTGTCTTCAGCCGCACTCCTGTGTAAGGGGAGTCTCCTTCTCCCTCACACGTCGTCTCTCAGGGTTTACAATAATCAGACATTTACCCTGTCTTCAGCCGCACTCCTGTGTAAGGGGAGTCTCCCTCTCCCTCACACGTCGTCTCTCAGGGTTTACAATAATCAGACATTTACCCTGTCTTCAGCCGCACTCCTGTGTAAGGGGAGTCTCCTTCTCCCTCACACGTCGTCTCTCAGGGTTTACAATAATCAGACATTTACCCTGTCTTCAGCCGCACTCCTGTGTAAGGGGAGTCTCCCTCTCCCTCACACGTCGTCTCTCAGGGTTTACAATAATCAGACATTTACCCTGTCTTCAGCCGCACTCCTGTGTAAGGGGAGTCTCCTTCTCCCTCACACGTCGTCTCTCAGGGTTTACAATAATCAGACATTTACCCTGTCTTCAGCCGCACTCCTGTGTAAGGGGAGTCTCCTCTCCCTCACACGTCGTCTCTCAGGGTTTACAATAATCAGACATTTACCCTGTCTTCAGCCGCACTCCTGTGTAAGGGGAGTCTCCTTCTCCCTCACACGTCGTCTCTCAGGGTTTACAATAATCAGACATTTACCCTGTCTTCAGCCGCACTCCTGTGTAAGGGGAGTCTCCCTCTCCCTCACACGTCGTCTCTCAGGGTTTACAATAATCAGACATTTACCCTGTCTTCAGCCGCACTCCTGTGTAAGGGGAGTCTCCTTCTCCCTCACACGTCGTCTCTCAGGGTTTACAATAATCAGACATTTACCCTGTCTTCAGCCGCACTCCTGTGTAAGGGGAGTCTCCCTCTCCCTCACACGTCGTCTCTCAGGGTTTACAATAATCAGACATTTACCCTGTCTTCAGCCGCACTCCTGTGTAAGGGGAGTCTCCTTCTCCCTCACACGTCGTCTCTCAGGGTTTACAATAATCAGACATTTACCCTGTCTTCAGCCGCACTCCTGTGTAAGGGGAGTCTCCCTCTCCCTCACACGTCGTCTCTCAGGGTTTACAATAATCAGACATTTACCCTGTCTTCAGCCGCACTCCTGTGTAAGGGGAGTCTCCTTCTCCCTCACACGTCGTCTCTCAGGGTTTACAATAATCAGACATTTACCCTGTCTTCAGCCGCACTCCTGTGTAAGGGGAGTCTCCCTCTCCCTCACACGTCGTCTCTCAGGGTTTACAATAATCAGACATTTACCCTGTCTTCAGCCGCACTCCTGTGTAAGGGGAGTCTCCTTCTCCCTCACACGTCGTCTCTCAGGGTTTACAATAATCAGACATTTACCCTGTCTTCAGCCGCACTCCTGTGTAAGGGGAGTCTCCTTCTCCCTCACACGTCGTCTCTCAGGGTTTACAATAATCAGACATTTACCCTGTCTTCAGCCGCACTCCTGTGTAAGGGGAGTCTCCCTCTCCCTCACACGTCGTCTCTCAGGGTTTACAATAATCAGACATTTACCCTGTCTTCAGCCGCACTCCTGTGTAAGGGGAGTCTCCCTCTCCCTCACACGTCGTCTCTCAGGGTTTACAATAATCAGACATTTACCCTGTCTTCAGCCGCACTCCTGTGTAAGGGGAGTCTCCTTCTCCCTCACACGTCGTCTCTCAGGGTTTACAATAATCAGACATTACCCTGTCTTCAGCCGCACTCCTGTGTAAGGGGAGTCTCCTTCTCCCTCACACGTCGTCTCTCAGGGTTTACAATAATCAGACATTTACCCTGTCTTCAGCCGCACTCCTGTGTAAGGGGAGTCTCCTCTCCCTCACACGTCGTCTCTCAGGGTTTACAATAATCAGACATTTACCCTGTCTTCAGCCGCACTCCTGTGTAAGGGGAGTCTCCCTCTCCCTCACACGTCGTCTCTCAGGGTTTACAATAATCAGACATTTACCCTGTCTTCAGCCGCACTCCTGTGTAAGGGGAGTCTCCTTCTCCCTCACACGTCGTCTCTCAGGGTTTACAATAATCAGACATTTACCCTGTCTTCAGCCGCACTCCTGTGTAAGGGGAGTCTCCTTCTCCCTCACACGTCGTCTCTCAGGGTTTACAATAATCAGACATTTACCCTGTCTTCAGCCGCACTCCTGTGTAAGGGGAGTCTCCTTCTCCCTCACACGTCGTCTCTCAGGGTTTACAATAATCAGACATTCACCCTGTCTTCAGCCGCACTCCTGTGTAAGGGGAGTCTCCCTCTCCCTCACACGTCGTCTCTCAGGGTTTACAATAATCAGACATTTACCCTGTCTTCAGCCGCACTCCTGTGTAAGGGGAGTCTCCCTCTCCCTCACACGTCGTCTCTCAGGGTTTACAATAATCAGACATTTACCCTGTCTTCAGCCGCACTCCTGTGTAAGGGGAGTCTCCCTCTCCCTCACACGTCGTCTCTCAGGGTTTACAATAATCAGACATTTACCCTGTCTTCAGCCGCACTCCTGTGTAAGGGGAGTCTCCCTCTCCCTCACACGTCGTCTCTCAGGGTTTACAATAATCAGACATTTACCCTGTCTTCAGCCGCACTCCTGTGTAAGGGGAGTCTCCCTCTCCCTCACACGTCGTCTCTCAGGGTTTACAATAATCAGACATTTACCCTGTCTTCAGCCGCACTCCTGTGTAAGGGGAGTCTCCCTCTCCCTCACACGTCGTCTCTCAGGGTTTACAATAATCAGACATTTACCCTGTCTTCAGCCGCACTCCTGTGTAAGGGGAGTCTCCTTCTCCCTCACACGTCGTCTCTCAGGGTTTACAATAATCAGACATTTACCCTGTCTTCAGCCGCACTCCTGTGTAAGGGGAGTCTCCCTTCTCCCTCACACGTCGTCTCTCAGGGTTTACAATAATCAGACATTTACCCTGTCTTCAGCCGCACTCCTGTGTAAGGGGAGTCTCCCTCTCCCTCACACGTCGTCTCTCAGGGTTTACAATAATCAGACATTTACCCTGTCTTCAGCCGCACTCCTGTGTAAGGGGAGTCTCCCTCTCCCTCACACGTCGTCTCTCAGGGTTTACAATAATCAGACATTTACCCTGTCTTCAGCCGCACTCCTGTGTAAGGGGAGTCTCCCTCTCCCTCACACGTCGTCTCTCAGGGTTTACAATAATCAGACATTTACCCTGTCTTCAGCCGCACTCCTGTGTAAGGGGAGTCTCCTTCTCCCTCACACGTGGTCTCTCAGGGTTTACAATAATCAGACATTTACCCTGTCTTCAGCCGCACTCCTGTGTAAGGGGAGTCTCCTTCTCCCTCACACGTCGTCTCTCAGGGTTTACAATAATCAGACATTTACCCTGTCTTCAGCCGCACTCCTGTGTAAGGGGAGTCTCCCTCTCCCTCACACGTCGTCTCTCAGGGTTTACAATAATCAGACATTTACCCTGTCTTCAGCCGCACTCCTGTGTAAGGGGAGTCTCCTTCTCCCTCACACGTCGTCTCTCAGGGTTTACAATAATCAGACATTTACCCTGTCTTCAGCCGCACTCCTGTGTAAGGGGAGTCTCCCTCTCCCTCACACGTCGTCTCTCAGGGTTTACAATAATCAGACATTTACCCTGTCTTCAGCCGCACTCCTGTGTAAGGGGAGTCTCCTTCTCCCTCACACGTCGTCTCTCAGGGTTTACAATAATCAGACATTTACCCTGTCTTCAGCCGCACTCCTGTGTAAGGGGAGTCTCCCTCTCCCTCACACGTCGTCTCTCAGGGTTTACAATAATCAGACATTTACCCTGTCTTCAGCCGCACTCCTGTGTAAGGGGAGTCTCCTTCTCCCTCACACGTCGTCTCTCAGGGTTTACAATAATCAGACATTTACCCTGTCTTCAGCCGCACTCCTGTGTAAGGGGAGTCTCCTTCTCCCTCACACGTCGTCTCTCAGGGTTTACAATAATCAGACATTTACCCTGTCTTCAGCCGCACTCCTGTGTAAGGGGAGTCTCCCTCTCCCTCACACGTCGTCTCTCAGGGTTTACAATAATCAGACATTTACCCTGTCTTCAGCCGCACTCCTGTGTAAGGGGAGTCTCCTTCTCCCTCACACGTCGTCTCTCAGGGTTTACAATAATCAGACATTTACCCTGTCTTCAGCCGCACTCCTGTGTAAGGGGAGTCTCCTTCTCCCTCACACGTCGTCTCTCAGGGTTTACAATAATCAGACATTTACCCTGTCTTCAGCCGCACTCCTGTGTAAGGGGAGTCTCCTTCTCCCTCACACGTCGTCTCTCAGGGTTTACAATAATCAGACATTTACCCTGTCTTCAGCCGCACTCCTGTGTAAGGGGAGTCTCCCTTCTCCCTCACACGTCGTCTCTCAGGGTTTACAATAATCAGACATTTACCCTGTCTTCAGCCGCACTCCTGTGTAAGGGGAGTCTCCCTCTCCCTCACACGTCGTCTCTCAGGGTTTACAATAATCAGACATTTACCCTGTCTTCAGCCGCACTCCTGTGTAAGGGGAGTCTCCTTCTCCCTCACACGTCGTCTCTCAGGGTTTACAATAATCAGACATTCACCCTGTCTTCAGCCGCACTCCTGTGTAAGGGGAGTCTCCCTCTCCCTCACACGTCGTCTCTCAGGGTTTACAATAATCAGACATTTACCCTGTCTTCAGCCGCACTCCTGTGTAAGGGGAGTCTCCCTCTCCCTCACACGTCGTCTCTCAGGGTTTACAATAATCAGACATTTACCCTGTCTTCAGCCGCACTCCTGTGTAAGGGGAGTCTCCCTCTCCCTCACACGTCGTCTCTCAGGGTTTACAATAATCAGACATTTACCCTGTCTTCAGCCGCACTCCTGTGTAAGGGGAGTCTCCCTCTCCCTCACACGTCGTCTCTCAGGGTTTACAATAATCAGACATTACCCTGTCTTCAGCCGCACTCCTGTGTAAGGGGAGTCTCCTTCTCCTCACACGTCGTCTCTCAGGGTTTACAATAATCAGACATTTACCCTGTCTTCAGCCGCACTCCTGTGTAAGGGGAGTCTCCCTCTCCCTCACACGTCGTCTCTCAGGGTTTACAATAATCAGACATTTACCCTGTCTTCAGCCGCACTCCTGTGTAAGGGGAGTCTCCTTCTCCCTCACACGTAGTCTCTCA
This sequence comes from Bufo gargarizans, assembly GCF_014858855.1. NCBI lineage: Eukaryota > Metazoa > Chordata > Amphibia > Anura > Bufonidae > Bufo > Bufo gargarizans. Next base: position 767,505 of record NC_058087.1, read on the forward strand.
GGGTTTACAATAATCAGACATTTACCCTGTCTTCAGCCGCACTCCTGTGTAAGGGGAGTCTCCTTCTCTCCTCACACGTGGTCTCTCAGGGTTTACAATAATCAGACATTCACCCTGTCTTCAGCCGCACTCCTGTGTAAGGGGAGTCTCCTTCTCCCTCACACGTCGTCTCTCAGGGTTTACAATAATCAGACATTTACCCTGTCTTCAGCCGCACTCCTGTATAAGGGGAGTCTCCCTCTCCCTCACACGTGGTCTCTCAGGGTTTACAATAATCAGACATTTACCCTGTCTTCAGCCGCACTCCTGTGTAAGGGGAGTCTCCTTCTCCCTCACACGTCGTCTCTCAGGGTTTACAATAATCAGACATTTACCCTGTCTTCAGCCGCACTCCTGTGTAAGGGGAGTCTCCCTCTCCCTCACACGTCGTCTCTCAGGGTTTACAATAATCAGACATTTACCCTGTCTTCAGCCGCACTCCTGTGTAAGGGGAGTCTCCCTCTCCCTCACACGTCGTCTCTCAGGGTTTACAATAATCAGACATTTACCCTGTCTTCAGCCGCACTCCTGTGTAAGGGGAGTCTCCCTCTCCCTCACACGTCGTCTCTCAGGGTTTACAATAATCAGACATTTACCCTGTCTTCAGCCGCACTCCTGTGTAAGGGGAGTCTCCCTCTCCCTCACACGTCGTCTCTCAGGGTTTACAATAATCAGACATTTACCCTGTCTTCAGCCGCACTCCTGTGTAAGGGGAGTCTCCCTCTCCCTCACACGTCGTCTCTCAGGGTTTACAATAATCAGACATTTACCCTGTCTTCAGCCGCACTCCTGTGTAAGGGGAGTCTCCTTCTCCCTCACACGTCGTCCTCTCAGGGTTTACAATAATCAGACATTTACCCTGTCTTCAGCCGCACTCCTGTGTAAGGGGAGTCTCCCTCTCCCTCACACGTCGTCTCTCAGGGTTTACAATAATCAGACATTTACCCTGTCTTCAGCCGCACTCCTGTGTAAGGGGAGTCTCCTTCTCCCTCACACGTCGTCTCTCAGGGTTTACAATAATCAGACATTTACCCTGTCTTCAGCCGCACTCCTGTGTAAGGGGAGTCTCCTTCTCCCTCACACGTCGTCTCTCAGGGTTTACAATAATCAGACATTTACCCTGTCTTCAGCCGCACTCCTGTGTAAGAGGAGTCTCCCTCTCCCTCACACGTCGTCTCTCAGGGTTTACAATAATCAGACATTTACCCTGTCTTTAGCCGCACTCCTGTATAAGGGGAGTCTCCCTCTCCCTCACACGTCGTCTCTCAGGGTTTACAATAATCAGACATTTACCCTGTCTTTAGCCGCACTCCTGTATAAGGGGAGTCTCCCTCTCCCTCACACGTCGTCTCTCAGGGTTTACAATAATCAGACATTTACCCTGTCTTCAGCCGCACTCCTGTGTAAGGGGAGTCTCCCTCTCCCTCACACGTCGTCTCTCAGGGTTTACAATAATCAGACATTTACCCTGTCTTCAGCCGCATTCCTGTGTAAGGGGAGTCTCCTTCTCCCTCACACGTCGTCTCTCAGGGTTTACAATAATCAGACATTCACCCTGTCTTCAGCCGCACTCCTGTGTAAGGGGAGTCTCCTTCTCCCTCACACGTCGTCTCTCAGGGTTTACAATAATCAGACATTCACCCTGTCTTCAGCCGCACTCCTGTGTAAGGGGAGTCTCCCTCTCCCTCACACGTGGTCTCTCAGGGTTTACAATAATCAGACATTTACCCTGTCTTCAGCCGCACTCCTGTGTAAGGGGAGTCTCCTTCTCCCTCACACGTCATCTCTCAGGGTTTACAATAATCAGACATTTACCCTGTCTTCAGCCGCACTCCTGTGTAAGGGGTTTCTCCTTCTCCCTCACATGTCGTCTCTCAGGGGAGCCTCTGTCCCTGTCGGTAAACCAGCCTCATAATCTCATATTCCGGCTTTCAGCCAAGTCTGTAGCCTGCTTTGTGGCTGACAAAGCCCGAACGGTTTGCCAAACATATGGCTATATTCGCGTCTGTCATATTCTTTTACATTGTGAAGAACTTTGACCCATGACCCATCCATCAGGTGGTATAGGACATCCAATTGAGATGTATTGTGCATGGCACACGTCCTGAACTTGGTCGTGCAGCTATTCGTTGTCAAATACCCTGGGGTCCAGGATGTCTCGCGGCAGGCCAGGAAAATCTCGGGCCATTTTTAGAAGATCTTACATGGCCATGGCTCGCCTTGCTGACATTCAGCGGTGACACCACCTGCCCGTCAGATGTCTTATTTGTGACTGCTCGACGTGATGGAACTTAACCTTGTATATGTTTGATAGGCTGCTCCAAGAGAAATGTGCAGTTAACGACTACCTGTACGAACTCTGCGGCAGGACAGGTTCTGGGGAGCTTGTTTTTTTTTCCACAACGCCAGTGGCTGCTTATGCGTGACACATGCAGACTTCTGCGGCCATTTGATGAGATCACCAAACTGGTCAGTTGCAGCCAGGGCGCCATCAGTGACATCGTACCTTAAGCCTTCTTTCTGGAGCGTGCATTGCGTTGTGTCATTGATCAAGCCGTCAAGGACCAGGAAGACGAGGAAGTCGCAATGCTGGATGATTTAACAGGGGAGGCTACTCCATCTGAGACAAGTCAACAGGAGTCTGAAGAGGAGTCAGAGGAGGATGTGCTTGAGGGGAGAAGGAGCAAGAAGAGCAGGCTTTAAACCTTTCTGGGATCCCTGGTGTTGTCCATGGCTGGGGGGAGGAGAATGAGGACGACATTATCCTGGATGATGAGCAGGAGCCAGGCCACTTTACGGCTTCCAGTTTAGTGCAAATGGGGGCCTTCATGCTCCAGTGTTTTTAAGAGGGACCCCCGTATAAAAAGCATAAAGGGCAAGGACCAGTACTGGGTGGCAACGTACTTAGACCCCCGGTAAAAACAAAAAATGGCAGAAATGTTACCACCATCACAGAGGGCTGTCAGAATGCAGCATTTCCAGGCCTTGCTTCGAGAGATGCTGCATTCTGCTTTTGCGGGCGCTGGCAGAGAAATTTCCACTCACAGAGAAACAGTTGTGGGTACCAATTCTACCGTGCCTGCAAGAAGATGGCGGTTTGAAGATGTGTTGGTCACTTCGGATATGAGATCATTCTTTCAGCCGACCCATCGACAGCCACCCTATGGATCCAGCCTCAGGGATCGCCTAGACCGAAGGTGTCCAACTACATTGGGTTAACGGCCGATGCGGACGCTCTGAGAAGTGATGAACCCCTGGACTACTGGGTGGGCAGGCTTGACCTGTGGCAAAAGGTGGCACAATTTGCCATGGAACCTTTGGCTTGCCCCTTGTCCAGTGTCCTGTCCGAAAGGACGTTCAGCGCAGTAGGGGGATCGTGACCGATGAGCGCACTCGCCTAGCTCACGATAGTGTGGACTGCCTCACATTTCTAAAACTGAATGAGGCGTGGATCTCAGAGGAATTCAACGCCTGTGATGAGTTGACCATGTTTGATTCAAATTCCTCATGACAGCCCACAAATATCCGCCACCACCCATAACAATTCATGGTCCCTGTCTTAGGTAATTGCAGGCCTTTTATGTCCGTTGAATGCCAAATTTTTTGGGCCTGTACTGGCCGACATTTATTTATCCTGTGAATGCCTAATGTACCACCATCCACAGAATCCAAAGTTCTTTGCTGTCAGGTAAACGCCTAATTTTTGGGGCCTGTAGTGGCCGACAATTACTTCTTTATCCTGTGAATGCCATATTTTTCGGACTGGAATTGAAAATCAATGGGTCTGTAAACGTTCTGCTAAATTGTGAAATGGATGCGGACCCATTTTACAGACATGTGAATGGACCCTATATGTATTTGACATGTATTTACCGGCTGCTGTCAGTTCTGGCTGATTTAGGCCGAGCTATTACACTTAAACAGAGCAATATTCCATAAACCAAAATACACGTTATAACTGTATATTGGTATATAGTGTGTGTGTGTGTGCGGTATATAGCATGTGTGTGTGCGGTATATAGTGTGTGTGTGCGGTGTATATAGCGTGTGTGTGTGTGGTATATAGTGTGTGGGTGTCTGGTATATAGTGTGCGGTATATAATGTGTGTGCGGTATATAGTGTGTGGGTGTCTGGTATATAGTGTGCGGTATATAATGTGTGTGCGGTATATAGTGTGTGGGTGTCTGGTATATAGTGTGCGGTATATAGTGTGTGTGCGCGGTATATAGTGTGTGTGTGTGGTGTATATAGCATGTGTGTGTGTGGTATATAGTGTGCGGTATATAATGTGTGTGCAGTATATAGTGTGTGGGTGTCTGGTATATAGTGTGCGGTATATAGTGTGTGTGCGCGGTATATAGTGTGTGTGCGCGGTATATAGTGTGTGTGTGCGGTAGGTATATAGTGTGTGTGCACGGTATATAGTGTGTGTGTGGTATATAGTGTGTGTGCGGTATATAGTGTGTGCGTGCGGTAGGTATATAGTGTGTGTGCGGTAGGTATATAGTGTGTGTGCGCGGTATATAGTGTGTGTGTGGTAGGTATATAGTGTGTGTGTGTGGTAGGTATATAGTGTGTGCGGTATATAGTGTGGGTGTGTGGTAGGTATATAGTGTGCGGTATATAGTGTGTGTGCGCGGTATATAGTGTGTGTGAGCGGTATATAGTGTGTGTGTGTGGTATATAGTGTGTGTGTGTGGTAGGTATATAGTGTGTGCGGTATATAGTGTGTGCGTGCGGTATATAGTGTGTGTGTGCGGTGTATATAGCATGTGTGTGTGTGGTATATAGTGTGTGGGTGTCTGGTATATAGTGTGCGGTATATAATGTGTGTGCGGTATATAGTGTGTGTGTGGTATATAGTGTGTGTGTGTGGTATATAGTGTGTGTGCGGTATATAGTGTGTGTGTGGTAGGTATATAGTGTGTGCGGTATATAGTGTGCGGTATATAATGTGTGTGTGGTATATAGTGTGTGGATGTCTGGTATATAGTGTGTGTGTGTGGTAGGTATATAGTGTGTGCGGTATATAGTGTGCGGTATATAGTGTGGGTGTGTGGTAGGTATATAGTGTGCGGTATATAGTGTGTGTGCGCGGTATATAGTGTGTGTGAGCGGTATATAGTGTGTGTGTGTGGTATATAGTGTGTGTGTGTGGTAGGTATATAGTGTGTGCGTGCGGTATATAGTGTGTGTGTGCGGTGTATATAGCATGTGTGTGTGTGGTATATAGTGTGTGGGTGTCTGGTATATAGTGTGCGGTATATAATGTGTGTGCGGTATATAGTGTGTGTGTGGTATATAGTGTGTGTGTGTGGTATATAGTGTGTGTGCGGTATATAGTGTGTGTGTGGTAGGTATATAGTGTGTGCGGTATATAGTGTGCGGTATATAATGTGTGTGTGGTATATAGTGTGTGGGTGTCTGGTATATAGTGTGGGGTATATAGTGTGTGTGCGCGGTATATAGTGTGTGTGTGGTATATAGTGTGTGTGGTAGGTATATAGTGTGTGTGTGGTATATAGTGTGTGTGCGCGGTATATAGTGTGTGTGCGCGGTATATAGTGTGTGCGCGCGGTATATAGTGTGTGTGCGCGGTATATAGTGTGTGTGCGCGGTATATAGTGTGTGTGCGCGGTATATAGTGTGTGTGCGCGGTATATAGTGTGTGTGCGCGGTATATAGTGTGTGTTTGGTAGGTATATAGTGTGTGCGGTATATAGTGTGTGCGTGGTATATAGTGTGTGTGCGCGGTATATAGTGTGTGTGCGCGGTATATAGTGTGTGTGTGGTATATAGTGTGTGTGTGCGGTAGGTATATAGTGTGTGCGGTATATAGTGTGTGTGCGCGGTATATAGTGTGTGTGCGCGGTATATAGTGTGTGTGCGCGGTATATAGTGTGTGTGCGTGGTAAATAGTGTGTGTGCGCGGTATATAGTGTGTGTGCGCGGTATATAGTGTGTGTGCGCGGTATATAGTGTGTGTGTGGTATATAGTGTGTGTGTGCGGTAGGTATATAGTGTGTGCGGTATATAGTGTGTGTGTGCGGTATATAGTGTGTGTGTGGTATATAGTGTGTGTGCGCGGTATATAGTGTGTGTGCGGTATATAGTGTGTGTGTGGTATATAGTGTGTGTGCGCGGTATATAGTGTGTGTGCGTGGTATATAGTGTGTGTGTGCGGTATATAGTGTGTGTGCGCGGTATATAGTGTGTGTGTGGTATATAGTGTGTGTGCGCGGTATATAGTGTGTGTGCGCGGTATATAGTGTGTGTGTGGTAGGTATATAGTGTGTGCGGTATATAGTGTGTGTGCGCGGTATATAGTGTGTGTGGTATATAGTGTGTGTGCGCGGTATATAGTGTGTGCGCGGTATATAGTGTGTGTGCGGTAGGTATATAGTGTGTGCGGTATATAGTGTGTGTGCGCGGTATATAGTGTGTGCGCGGTATATAGTGTGTGTGCGCGGTATATAGTGTGTGTGCGTGGTATATAGTGTGTGTGTGCGGTATATAGTGTGTGTGCGCGGTATATAGTGTGTGTGTGTATATAGTGTGTGTGCGCGGTATATAGTGTGTGTGCGCGGTATATAGTGTGTGTGCGGTATATAGTGTGTGTGTGGTAGGTATATAGTGTGTGCGGTATATAGTGTGTGTGCGCGGTATATAGTGTGTGTGGTATATAGTGTGTGTGCGCGGTATATAGTGTGTGCGCGGTATATAGTGTGTGTGCGGTAGGTATATAGTGTGTGCGGTATATAGTGTGTGTGCGCGGTATATAGTGTGTGCGCGGTATATAGTGTGTGTGCGCGGTATATAGTGTGTGCGCGGTATATAGTGTGTGTGCGCGGTATATAGTGTGTGTGTGGTATATAGTGTGTGTGCGGTAGGTATATAGTGTGTGCGGTATATAGTGTGTGTGCGCGGTATATAGTGTGTGTGCGCGGTATATAGTGTGTGTGCGCGGTATATAGCTTGTGTGCGCGGTATATAGTGTGTGTGTGGTATATAGTGTGTGTGGTATATAGTGTGTGCGGTATATAGTGTGTGTGCGGTAGGTATATAGTGTGTGCGGTATATAGTGTGTGTGCGCGGTATATAGTGTGTGTGCGCGGTATATAGTGTGTGTGTGTGTGTGTGTGTGTGGTATATAGTGTGTGTGCGGTATATAGTGTGTGTGCGCGGTATATAGTGTGTGTGCAGTAGGTATATAGTGTGTGTGCAGTAGGTATATAGTGTGTGTGCGCGGTATATAGTGTGTGTGCGTGTGGTATATAGTGTGTGGGTGTCTGGTATATAGTGTGCGGTATATAATGTGTGTGCGGTATATAGTGTGTGTGGTATATAGTGTGTGTGTGCGGTATATAGTGTGTGTGGTATATAGTGTGTGTGTGCGGTATATAGTGTGTGCGCGGTATATAGTGTGTGTGCGCGGTATATAGTGTGTGTGTGGTATATAGTGTGTGTGCGCGGTATATAGTGTGTGTGCGCGGTATATAGTGTGTGTGTGGTATATAGTGTGTGTGGTATATAGTGTGTGCGGTATATAGTGTGTGTGTGCGGTAGGTATATAGTGTGTGTGCGCGGTATATAGTGTGTGTGCGCGGTATATAGTGTGTGTGTGTGGTATATAGTGTGTGTGCGGTATATAGTGTGTGTGCGCGGTATATAGTGTGTGTGCAGTAGGTATATAGTGTGTGTGCAGTAGGTATATAGTGTGTGTGCGCGGTGTATATAGCATGTGTGTGTGTGGTATATAGTGTGTGGGTGTCTGGTATATAGTGTGCGGTATATAATGTGTGTGCGGTATATAGTGTGTGGGTGTCTGGTATATAGTGTGCGGTATATAGTGTGTGTGCGCGGTATATAGTGTGTGTGTGTGGTGTATATAGCATGTGTGTGTGTGGTATATAGTGTGCGGTATATAATGTGTGTGCAGTATATAGTGTGTGGGTGTCTGGTATATAGTGTGCGGTATATAGTGTGTGTGCGCGGTATATAGTGTGTGTGCGCGGTATATAGTGTGTGTGTGCGGTAGGTATATAGTGTGTGTGCACGGTATATAGTGTGTGTGTGGTATATAGTGTGTGTGCGGTATATAGTGTGTGCGTGCGGTAGGTATATAGTGTGTGTGCGGTAGGTATATAGTGTGTGTGCGGTAGGTATATAGTGTGTGTGCGGTATATAGTGTGTGCGTGCGGTAGGTATATAGTGTGTGTGCGGTAGGTATATAGTGTGTGTGCGCGGTATATAGTGTGTGTGTGGTATATAGTGTGTGTGTGGTAGGTATATAGTGTGTGTGTGTGGTAGGTATATAGTGTGTGCGGTATATAGTGTGGGTGTGTGGTAGGTATATAGTGTGCGGTATATAGTGTGTGTGCGCGGTATATAGTGTGTGTGAGCGGTATATAGTGTGTGTGTGTGGTATATAGTGTGTGTGTGTGGTAGGTATATAGTGTGTGCGGTATATAGTGTGTGTGCGGTGTATATAGCATGTGTGTGTGTGGTATATAGTGTGTGGGTGTCTGGTATATAGTGTGCGGTATATAATGTGTGTGCGGTATATAGTGTGTGGGTGTCTGGTATATAGTGTGGGGTATATAGTGTGTGTGCGCGGTATATAGTGTGTGTGTGGTATATAGTGTGTGTGGTATATAGTGTGTGTGCGGTATATAGTGTGTGTGTGGTAGGTATATAGTGTGTGCGGTATATAGTGTGCGGTATATAATGTGTGTGTGTCTGGTATATAGTGTGGGGTATATAGTGTGTGTGCGCGGTATATAGTGTGTGTGGTAGGTATATAGTGTGTGTGTGGTATATAGTGTGTGTGCGGTATATAGTGTGTGTGCGCGGTATATAGTGTGTGTGCGCGGTATATAGTGTGTGTGCGCGGTATATAGTGTGTGTGCGTGGTATATAGTGTGTGTGCGCGGTATATAGTGTGTGTGCGCGGTATATAGTGTGTGTGTGGTATATAGTGTGTGTGTGCGGTAGGTATATAGTGTGTGCGGTATATAGTGTGTGTGCGCGGTATATAGTGTGTGTGCGCGGTATATAGTGTGTGTGCGCGGTATATAGTGTGTGTGCGGTATATAGTGTGTGTGCGTGGTAAATAGTGTGTGTGCGCGGTATATAGTGTGTGTGCGCGGTATATAGTGTGTGTGTGGTATATAGTGTGTGTGTGCGGTAGGTATATAGTGTGTGCGGTATATAGTGTGTGTGTGCGGTATATAGTGTGTGTGTGGTATATAGTGTGTGTGCGCGGTATATAGTGTGTGTGCGGTATATAGTGTGTGTGCGCGGTATATAGTGTGTGTGTGGTATATAGTGTGTGTGCGCGGTATATAGTGTGTGTGCGTGGTATATAGTGTGTGTGTGCGGTATATAGTGTGTGTGCGCGGTATATAGTGTGTGTGTGGTATATAGTGTGTGTGCGCGGTATATAGTGTGTGTGCGCGGTATATAGTGTGTGTGCGGTATATAGTGTGTGTGTGGTAGGTATATAGTGTGTGCGGTATATAGTGTGTGTGCGCGGTATATAGTGTGTGTGGTATATAGTGTGTGTGCGCGGTATATAGTGTGTGCGCGGTATATAGTGTGTGTGCGGTAGGTATATAGTGTGTGCGGTATATAGTGTGTGTGCGCGGTATATAGTGTGTGCGCGGTATATAGTGTGTGCGCGGTATATAGTGTGTGTGCGTGGTATATAGTGTGTGTGCGGTTAATAGTGTGTGCGCGGTATATAGTGTTGTGTGGTATATAGTGTGTGTGCGCGGTATATAGTGTGTTGCGCGGTATATAGTGTGTGTGCGTATATGTGTGTGTGTAGGTATAGTGTGTGCGGTATATATTGTGTGTGCGCGGTAAGTAGTGTGTGTATATAGTGGTGTGCGCGTATATAGTGGTGTGGTGCGCGGTATATAGTGTGTGTGCGTATATATAGTGTGTGCGGTATCTAGTGTGTGCGCGGTATATAGTGTGTGTGCGGTAGGTATATAGTGTGTGCGGTATATAGTGTGTGTGCGCGTATATAGTGTGTGCGCGGTATATAGTGTGTGTGCGCGGTATATAGTGTGTGTGCGGTAGGTATATAGTGTGTGCGGTATATAGTGTGTGTGCGCGGTATATAGTGTGTGTGCGCGGTATATAGTGTGGTGCGCGGTATATAGTGTGTGTGCGGTAGGTATATAGTGTGTGCGGTATATAGTGTGTGTGTGCGGTATATAGTGTGTGAGCGGTATATAGTGTGTGTGCGCGGTATATAGTGTGTGTGTGGTATATAGTGTGTGTGCGCGGTATATAGTGTGTGTGCGCGGTATATAGTGTGTGTGCGGTATATAGTGTGTGTGCGGTATATAGTGTGTGCGGTAGGTATATAGTGTGTGCGGTATATAGTGTGTGCGGTAGGTATATAGTGTGTGCGGTATATAGTGTGTGTGCGCGGTATATAGTGTGTGCGCGGTATATAGTGTGTGTGCGCGGTATATAGTGTGTGTGCGGTAGGTATATAGTGTGTGCGGTATATAGTGTGTGTGCGCGGTATATAGTGTGTGTGCGCGGTATATAGTGTGTGTGCGCGGTATATAGTGTGTGTGCGGTAGGTATATAGTGTGTGCGGTATATAGTGTGTGTGTGCGGTATATAGTGTGTGCGCGGTATATAGTGTGTGTGCGCGGTATATAGTGTGTGTGTGGTATATAGTGTGTGTGCGCGGTATATAGTGTGTGTGCGCGGTATATAGTGTGTGCGCGGTATATAGTGTGTGTGCGGTATATAGTGTGTGTGCGGTATATAGTGTGCGGTATATAGTGTGTGTGGTATATAGTGTGTGTGTGCGGTATATAGTGTGTGTGCGCGGTATATAGTGTGTGTGGTATATAGTGTGTGTGCGCGGTATATAGTGTGTGCGCGGTATATAGTGTGTGTGCGGTAGGTATATAGTGTGTGCGGTATATAGTGTGTGTGCGCGGTATATAGTGTGTGCGCGGTATATAGTGTGTGTGCGCGGTATATAGTGTGTGTGCGGTAGGTATATAGTGTGTGCGGTATATAGTGTGTGTGCGCGGTATATAGTGTGTGTGCGCGGTATATAGTGTGTGTGCGCGGTATATAGTGTGTGTGCGGTAGGTATATAGTGTGTGCGGTATATAGTGTGTGTGTGCGGTATATAGTGTGTGCGCGGTATATAGTGTGTGTGCGCGGTATATAGTGTGTGTGTGGTATATAGTGTTGTGTGCGCGGTATATAGTGTGTGTGCGCGGTATATAGTGTGTGTGCGCGGTATATAGTGTGTGTGTGGTATATAGTGTGTGTGGTATATAGTGTGTGCGGTATATAGTGTGTGTGTGCGGTAGGTATATAGTGTGTGCGGTATATAGTGTGTGTGTGCGGTATATAGTGTGTGTGTGTGTGTGTGTGTGGTATATAGTGTGTGTGCGGTATATAGTGTGTGTGCGCGGTATATAGTGTGTGTGCAGTAGGTATATAGTGTGTGTGCAGTAGGTATATAGTGTGTGTGCGCGGTATATAGTGTGTGTGCGCGGTATATAGTGTGTGTGCGCGGTATATAGTGTGTGTGCGCGGTATATAGAGTGTGTGCGGTATATAGTGTGTGTGTGGTATATAGTGTGTGTGTGCGGTAGGTATATAGTGTGTGTGCGGTATATAGTGTGTGTGTGCGGTAGGTATATAGTGTGTGTGCGCGGTATATAGTGTGTGTGTGGTATATAGTGTGTGTGCGCGGTATATAGTGTGTGTGCGCGGTATATAGTGTGTGTGCGGTAGGTATATAGTGTGTGTGCGCGGTATATAGTGTGTGTGCGCGGTATATAGTGTGTGTGTGGTATATAGTGTGTGTGTGCGGTAGGTATATAGTGTGTGCGGTATATAGTGTGCGGCATGATAATGGATGTGCAATGTGCATGTACACATGTCTCTGCTGTCCATACACAGATGCTACTAACACAGTGGGTGTCTGGTATATAGTGTGCGGTATATAGTGTGTGTGCGGTAGGTATATAGTGTGTGTGCGCGGTATATAGTGTGTGTGTGCGGTATATAGTGTGTGTGTGGTATATAGTGTGTGTGTGCGGTAGGTATATAGTGTGTGCGGTATATAGTGTGCGGCATGATAATGGATGTGCAATGTGCATGTACACATGTCTCTGCTGTCCATACACAGATGTTACTAACACAGTGGGTGTCTGGTATATAGTGTGCGGTATATAATGTGTGTGTGCGGTAGGTATATAGTGTGTGTGCGCGGTATATAGTGTGTGTGCGCGGTATATAGTGTGTGTGCGCGGTATATAGTGTGTGTGTGCGCGGTATATAGTGTGTGTGCGGTATATAGTGTGTGTGCGCGGTATATAGTGTGCGGCATGATAATGGATGTGCAATGTGCATGTACACATGTCTCTGCTGTCCATACACAGATGTTACTAACACAGTGGGTGTCTGGTATATAGTGTGCGGTATATAATGTGTGTGTGCGGTAGGTATATAGTGTGTGCGGTATATAGTGTGCGGCATGATAATGGATATGCAATGTGCATGTACACATGTCTCTGCTGTCCATACACAGATGCCACTAACACAGTGGGTGTGATGTCACAGGAATACTTAGTGCAACAATCACTAATATCTAGTGGGACCTTATAAAATGTGACGTTTTGTGCACTTAAGAAAAATTAGACTCGCAGAAGGTCGCACTGGAGATTTTTTGGAAACACTCTTTCTGCAGATAGAGCGATAGTTCAGACCTGCAGGTGAAATGTAACCAGACACACGACTTTACTGTACGATTACTTACAGTCACCCGGAGATCTTCCTCTTTGTCACTGAACTTCGCTCCAACCATCGCATCCATGTAATTGCTAGTCGGTGTAAACCAGTTGCTGTAGGCCGCGCCTTCCTAGCGCATGTGCTCTTGCGATTAATACTTTGCCGAAATTTCGCCGATAAAAAAATAATGCTTGTAGATTGCAGATTCGCTTAATACTTCTGGTATGTCAGGGTCCATGTTGTGGGACTATGTCTGCACCTCTAGTAAGTATTTTGTGGCTGCAAATATGACCTGGAGGTTTTTCAGGTTCGCCTGCCATTAAAATGAATGGGACCCGCTGCAAATCTGCGGTTCGTGAACATTTGATCGCATTCGCAAACCGTCCCAGCTGATGTTCGTCCATCACTAGTTATAAACAACCAAATGTCTTCACAACACAGACATTGTGCTACCCTTACCCCTGAGTGAGGATGATACACAATAGAAGGGGCTCGGAGAGACCACACTGCTCCCCCACATTGGACACTATCCATGATGATATTGTGTAGGACTTACAGTTGTGTTCAAAATTATTCAACCCCCACTGAAATTGAGTGTTTTGCCCAGTTTGACACTGATTTTGATCATTTCCGTCATCTTGTTTACAATTAAATCTCAGAGGCTCTTGTAAGTCAGACAAATATCACATAACATTTATAATGAAATAACCACCAATGTCTTTTCTCACATCATTATCAGTTTTATTTAACCCCCAAGTGACACTCAATCTTAGTACTTAGTACGACATCCTTTTCCAGTTATAACAGCTGTTAAACATGAAGCATAGCCTGACACAAGTGTCTTACAGCGATCTACGGGTATCTTCTCCCATTCTTCATGGGCAGAAGCCTCCGTTTCGGTCACATTCTTAGGCTTGCGCGCTGCAACGTCCCACCAGAGGATCTCAATCGGATTTCAGTCTGGTGACTGCGATGGCCACTTCACAATGTTCCAGCCTTTAATCTGCAACCATGCTCTAGTGGACTTGGAGGTATGCTTGGGATCATTGTCCTGCTGAAAGGTCCAACGTCTCCCAAGCCTCAGGTTTGTGACGGACTGCATCACATTTTCATCCAATATCTCCTGGTACTGAAGAGAATTCATGGCACCCTGCACACGCTGAAGCTTCCCTGTACCTGTAGAAGCAAAACAGCCCAAAGCATGATTGACCCCCCGCCATGCTTCACAGTAGGCAAGGTGTTCTTTTCTTCATAGGCCTTGTTCTTCCTCCTCCAAACATAGCGTTGATCCATGGGCCCAAACAGTTCTAGTTTTGTTTCATCAGTCCACAGAACACTATCCCAAAACTTTTGTGGTTTGTCCACATGACCTTTGGCATACTGCGGTCGACTCTTATTCTTTGGAGACAGCGAGGGGGTGCGCCTGGGAGTTCTGGCATGGAGGCCTTCATTACGCAGTGTGCGCCTTATTGTCTGAGCTGAGACTTCAGTGCCCACATCTGACAAATCTTTGTTCAGTTCCTCAGCAGTCACACGGGGACTTTTCTCCACTTTGCTCTTCAGGTAGCGCACAGCAGTCGAAGTCAGCATCTTCTTTCTGCCACGACCAGGTAGCGTTTCAACAGTGCCCTTTGCCTTCAATTTGCGAATGATGCTTCCTATGGTGTCTCTTGGTATGTTTAACATCTTTGCAATCTTCTTATAGCCATTGCCCTTCCTGTGAAGATAAATCACCTCTTCTCTTGTCTTCCTGGACCATTCTCTTGACTTCACCATGTTTGTAAACACACCAGTAAATGTCTAGAAGGAGCTGAGTATCACAGTCCTTTTACATCTGCCTAATTGGTGCTTATTATGCTTGATTGCTGCTCCTTGACATCCACAGGGGTTTTCAATACCTGATCGAAAACACTTGAATGAACCTCTGTTCTTAAGAGTGGTAGTCTTTAAGGGGTTGAATAATTGTGTCAATGAAGAAATCACAAAAAAAAACATTTAATACTGTATTACAAAAACAATTGATGTCATTTTAGTTGCATTTGGTTCTTTAAAAAGTCCTTGTAAGATTTTATTCTGAACATTTATTCTGAACACAATTACAAATGTACACTAAATTCCCTAAACCCCTTTAAAGCATTGGGGGTTGAATAATTTTGAACAGAACTGTAGTGAATGTGTATGAACTAGATTAGTAAGACCTCTGCATATATTATTACAATTCCTGCACTTTGTGGAACATTTACCCTCTTCAACTCCGTGTCGATTCCCATTTGCTATCAGACTGTCATGTGCCTGTTGATGGGTCTAAGTGTCTTTAATATGCATAGGTGCCCTATCAAACCAATCAGTCAGCTAATCAGAGAAGAGGCACAGGGGTCACATGGGTGAATAGACAACAGAATGGTGCTGGATAGTGGCGAGCTGTGGAATCAGATCACATCAGAAGTGCTCCTGATTCCTTCCAATGTCCTTAACTGCACAGAGCGGAGGGCAAGTTCTGCAAATCAATCTTGTCTCGAGTAAAATGCTAATTAGTGCATGTGCTGTGAGGGTAATAAAACGGAGAACGTCTGCTCCCCATTACAGGTTTCATCTGTCCAGTTCATTTCCTAGTACATCAGGACACATGACATCATCAGGATTTTTTTATTTTCTCATCCTTTACAAAAGGGGTCAAAACAGAAGATCCTACAATCTCTGCTTCTGTAAACTACATTGAACCAAACCCATTTGCACCTGTTTTAATACTTTTTCCTAGAGCTGAATGTGAAAAGAGGAGATCCGCTCACAGCCCCGGAGACGTATGCAAATTTTATCCCAACCCTGCAGCTCAAAAAAGGGCCTAATTGTATTAGATGGAGAAAAGATTTCCGCTTTTAACAGTTCAGCTTAGTCATTGGCTTCTAACCAGGACCTCAGTCCTGTTCTGGACATAGAGTCAATGTGGTAGGTCTGCTCTGCCATAAAATCTGATTACTGTAAAACTAACAGGTAATACGAATCTTAGACCATGACATCAGAGATCCAGGATCCAGTGTTTTAAGACTGTACAATATTAATGTTAAATAATGTCCTGGAGATCCAGAATCTTAGTGTGGCACAATGTTAAGGTTACATCATTTCCTGGAGATCCAGAATCTTAGTGTAGCCCAATGTTAAGGTTACATCATGTCCTGGAGATCCAGAATCTTAGTGTAGCCCAATGTTAAGGTTACATCATGTCCTGGAGATCCAGAATCTTAGTGTAGCCCAATGTTAAGGTTACATCATGTCCTGGAGATCCAGAATCTTAGTGTGGCACAATGTTAAGGTTACATCATGTCCTGGAGATCCAGAATCTTAGTGTAGCCCAATGTTAAGGTTACATCATGTCCTGGAGATCCAGAATCTTAGTGTGGCACAATGTTAAGGTTACATCATGTCCTGGAGATCCAGAATCTTAGTGTGGCACAATGTTAAGGTTACATCATGTCCTGGAGATCCAGAATCTTAGTGTAGCCCAATGTTAAGTTACATCATGTCCTGGAGATCCAGAATCTTAGTGTGGCACAATGTTAAGGTTACATCATGTCCTGGAGATCCAGAATCTTAGTGTAGCCCAATGTTAAGGTTACATCATGTCCTGGAGATCCAGAATCTTAGTGTAGCCCAATGTTAAGGTTACATCATGTCCTGGAGATCCAGAATCTTAGTGTGGCCCAATGTTAAGGTTACATCATGTCCTGGAGATCCAGAATCTTAGTGTGGCACAATGTTAAGGTTACATCATGTCCTGGAGATCCAGAATCTTAGTGTAGCCCAATGTTAAGGTTACATCATGTCCTGGAGATCCAGAATCTTAGTGTGGCACAATGTTAAGGTTACATCATGTCCTGGAGATCCAGAATCTTAGTGTGGCACAATGTTAAGGTTACATCATGTCCTGGAGATCCAGAATCTTAGTGTAGCCCAATGTTAAGGTTACATCATGTCCTGGAGATCCAGAATCTTAGTGTAGCACAATGTTAAGGTTACATCATGTCCTGGAGATCCAGAATCTTAGTGTAGCACAATGTTAAGGTTACATCATGTCCTGGAGATCCAGAATCTTAGTGTAGCACAATGTTAAGGTTACATCATGTCCTGGAGATCCAGAATCTTAGTGTAGCACAATGTTAAGGTTACATCATGTCCTGGAGATCCAGAGTATTAGGCCCCTTTCACATGGGCGAGATTTCCGCGCGGGTGAAATGCGTGAGGTGAACACATTGCACCCGCACTGAATCCGGACCCATTAATTTCTATGGGGCTGTGCTCATGAGCAGTGATTTTCACGCATCACTTGTGCGTTGTGTAAAAATCGCCGCATGCTCTATATTGTGCGTTTTAGAAGTGAATAGGGCTGCGTGAAAATCGCAAGCATCCGCAAGCAAGTGCGGATGCGATGCGATTTTCACGCATGGTTGCTAGGATGAAAGTCTATTCACTGTATTATTTTCCCTTATAACATGGTTCTAAAGGAAAATAATAGCATTCTTTAATACAGACTGCATAGTAGAAGGTCAATTGTGGATTAAAAAATAAAAAAAGAATTAACTCACCTCCTCCAGTTGATCTTGTAGCTGCCGATCTCCTGTTCTTTCTTCAGGACCTGTGGTGACATCACTGTGCTCATCACATGATACATCACATGATCCATCACCATGGTGATGGACCATGTGATGATCTCAGTGACGTCACCACAGGTCCTTTGACAGGTCCTGAACAAAGAACAGGAGACCAGCAGCTACGCGATCAATTGGAGGAGGTGAGTAAATGTTTTTTTTTTTTAACCCTCATTTGACCTTCTACTAAACATTCTGTATTAAAGAATGCTATTATTTTCCCTTAGAATCATGTTATAAGGGAAAATAATAAAATGTTCAGACTACTGAACCCAAACACGAACTTCTGTGAAGAAGTCTGAGTTCAGGTCTGGGTACCAAACATGCCTATTTTAAAACGCTTTGCACTTGCGGGGAAAAATCACGCATGTTCCCGCAACGCACCTGCATCTTTTCCCGCAACGCCTGTGTGAAACCAGCCTTAGTGTAGCACATTGTTAAGGTTACATCATGCGATGGAGATCCAGTGTCTTAGTGTTAAGGTTACATCATGTCCTGGAGATAATTATTATTAAAGCACCATTCCTTCCCTGGCGCTGTACATATGATAAGCGGTGCACATACATAATACAGACAATTGCACTAATCATAAACAAGACGAGTTACAGACGGTACAGAAGGAGAGAGGGCCCTGCCCACGAGGCTTACAATCTACATGGTATGGGAGAAGGACACAGTAGGTGCGGGTGAAGTTGGTCATGGCGGTATAGAGGCAGTAGGGTCACTGATTGTAGGCTTGTCTGAAGAGGAGGGTTTTCAGGTTTCTTTTGAAGGATTCCACTGTCGGTGAGAGTCTGATTTGTTGGGGTAGCGAGTTCCAGAGTGTGGGGGATGCACAGGAGAAATCTTGGAGTCGATTGTGGGAAGAGGGGATAAGAGGAGAGAAGGAGGTCTTGTGAGGATTGGAGAGTGCGTGTGGGGATGTATCGGGAAAGTAGCTCAGAGATGTAGGGAGGGGACAGGTGGTGGACGGCCTTGTATGTATTTGTTAGTACTTTGAAGTGAATTCGCTGGGCAATGGGGAGCCAGTGAAAGGAATAAGCGCAGTGACGTCACCAAAGGTCCTTTTCCTCCCAGGTCATCAAAGAAGAAGACAAGCCGGGTAGCGCAAACAAGTGGATGAGGTGAGTTAATTTATTTTAAAAAAAAATGTAACTCCTCCATCCCTAATTTACTAAGCATTCTGTATTAAAGAATGCTATTATTTTCCCTTTTAACCATGTTGTAAGGGAAAATAATAATGATCGGGTCCCCATCCCGATCATCTCCTAGCAACCATGCGTGAAAATCGCACCGCATCCGCACTTGCTTGTGATTTTCACGCAGACCGATTTACTTCTATGGGGCCTGCGTTGCGTGAAAAACACACAATATAGAACATGCTGCAATTTTCACGCAACGCACAAGTGATACGTGAAAATCACCGCTCATGTGCACAGCCCCATAGAAATGAATGGGTCCGGATTCAGTGCGGGTGCAATGCGTTTACTTCATGCATTGCACCCGCGTGGAAAACTCGCCCGTGTGAAAGAGGCCTTAGTGTTACATCACATCCTGGAGATCCAGAGTCTTAGTGTAGCACAATGTTAAGGTTACATCATGTCCTGGAGATCCAGTATCTTAGTGTGGCACAATTTTAAGGTTACATCAAGATAGCATCTCTTAGAAAACCTTCAAACAGTTTACCAATGACAGATGTTAAACTTACCGGCCTATAGTTTCCAGGCTCTTTTTGGACCCTTTTTGAATATTGGCACCACATTTGCTGTGCGCCAATCTTGTGGAACACTCCCTGTCAGTATAGAGTCCTTAAATATCAGAAATAAGGGTCTGGATATGACATTACTTCATTCTCTTAGGATACAGGGATGTATGCCATCTGGTCCTGGCGATTTGTCTATTTTAATCTCTTTAAGATGCCGCTAAACTTCTTCCTGGGTTAGACAGGACACTTTTAATGGGAAATTTACTTTTACATTCTGCATTTCATCTGACAGTTTATTTTCTTCAGTGAATACAGTGGAGAAAAAAAATATTTAATAGCTTTGCTTTCTCCTCGTCACTCTCTGCAACTCCCCCCCCCCCCCATCACTCTGTAAAGGGTTAACATCTTCAGATTTATACTTTTTACCATTTATATAATTGAAGAACATTTTAGGGTTAGTTTTACTCTTTGGCAATGAATCTCTCAGCCTCTAGTTTGGCTGCTTTTATTTGTCTTTTAGATATTCTATTTTTTTCTTATAGTTTTTCGATGCTTCCTCGCTCACCTCCTGTTTTAATGATTTAAATGCTTTCTTTTTGTCATTTATTGCTTTCTTTACAATTCTATTTATCCACATAGTTTTTTTTCTTGTTCCTCACCCTCTTATTAAACATAAAAAAATGGGCCCTAGTAAAGACCCTCGGGAGGTAAACCTCAGATACACCACTGGTCTCAAGACCAAAAGAATTCTCTGTAGGGGTCTACTAATTTGAAAATTAAAACATAAACTTTATTAGATCTATTAAAAAGAGAGGGGTTATAGATGCCCCAATATCCACACACTTAAAACTCTCAGACGATTGTACTGGTTTATATAGAGATTGATCCTATTTCTCTCAGTTTGGAGAGAAAATTGAATGTGCAAGTTGGTAGTGTCCAGTTTAACACACAATGAGGATATGACCCTAATTGGGGAGCCCCAGGACCTGGGCCCAGGTCCTAGCTAATAATCCCCGCTCAGACAGGCTGTGTGTTGCTCGTCACTGTCACACACAATACACACATACACTCAGAATATCATGTTTTTGCAGACTAAAGCTCTCACAGTACTAGCGTCTGTCTAAAACAAATGCGCCTAACACTAGTCCCCACCCGACATGTTTCGCCGCTATGCGACGAAGCCGCATCGCGGCGAAACATGTCGGCTCCCCAATTAGGGTCATATCCTCATTGTGTGTTAAACTGGACACTACCAACTTGCACATTCAATTTTCTCTCCAAACTGAGAGAAATAGGATCAATCTCTATATAAACCAGTACGATCGTCTGAGAGTTTTAAGTGTGTGGATATTGGGGCATCTATAACCCCCCTCTTTTTAATAGATCTAATAAAGTTTATGTTTTAATTTTCAAATTAGTAGACCCCTACAGGGAATTATTTTGGTCTTGAGACCAGTGGTGTATCTCACCCTCTTATTCCCATAAGGTATGTACCTCTCACAATTAGATTTTAGGATGGTTTTAACCACCTCCTGACCGCCTAACGCGCCGATGCGTCCGGGAGGTGGTTGATTTATTCCTCCTGGACACATCGGCGCGTCATCTCGCGAGACGCGAGATTTCCTGTGAACGCGCGCACACAGGCGCGCGCGCTCACAGGAACGGAAGGTAAGCGAGTGGATCTCCAGCCTGCCAGCGGCGATCGCTCGCTGGCAGGCTGGAGATCTGATTTTTTCAACCCCTAACAGGTATATTAGACGCTGTTTTCATAACAGCGTCTAATATACCTCCTACCTGGTCCTCTGGTGGTCCCTTTTGTTTGGATCGACCACCAGAGGACTCAGGTAGCTCAGTAAAGTCGCACCAAACACCACACCACACTACACTACACCCCCCCCGTCACTTATTAACCCCTTATGAACCCCTGATCACCCATGATCACCCCATATAAACTCCCTGATCACCCCCCTTTCATTGATCACCCCCCTGTCATTCATCACCCCCCTGTCAGGCTCCGTTCAGACGTCCGTATGATTTTTACGGATCCACGGATACATGGATCGGATCCGCAAAACACATGCGGACGTCTGAATGGAGCCTTACAGGGGGGTGATCAATGACAGGCGGGTGATCAATGACAGGCGGGTGATCACCCATATAGATTCCCTGATCACCCCCTGTCATTGATCACCCCCCTGTAAGGCTCCATTCAGACGTCCGCATGATTTTTACGGATCCATGGATACATGGATCGGATCCGCAAAACACATGCGGACGTCTGAATGGAGCCTTACAGGGGGGTGATCAATGACAGGCGGGTGATCACCCATATACACTCCCTGATCACCCCCCTGTAGGGCTCCATTCAGACGTCCGCATGTGTTTTGGTATCCATGGATCCGTAAAAATCATGCGGACGTCTGAATGGAGCCTTACAGGGGGGTGATCAATGACAGAGGGGTGATCACCCATATACACTCCCTGATCACCCCCTGTCATTGATCACCCCCCTTTAAGGCTCCATTCAGACATCCGCATGTGTTTTGCGGATCTGATCCATGTATCCATGGATCCGTAAAAATCATGCGGACGTCTGAATGGAGCCTTACAGGGGGTGATCAATGACCGAGGGGTGATCACCCATATACACTCCCTGATCACCCCCTGTCATTGATCACCCCCCTGTAAGGCTCCATTCAGACATCCGCATGTGTTTTGCGGATCTGATCCATGTATCCATGGATCCGTAAAAATCATGCGGACGTCTGAATGGAGCCTTACAGGGGGTGATCAATGACCGAGGGGTGATCACCCATATACACTCCCTGATCACCCCCTGTCATTGATCACCCCCCTGTAGGGCTCCATTCAGACGTCCGCATGTGTTTTGGTATCCATGGATCCGTAAAAATCATGCGGACGTCTGAATGGAGCCTTACAGGGGAGTGATCAATCACAGAGGGGTGATCACCCATATACACTCCCTGATCACCTCCTGTCATTGATCACCCCCCTGTAAGGCTCCATTCAGACATCCGCATGTGTTTTGCGGATCCGATCCATGTATCCATGGATCCGTAAAAATCATGCGGACGTCTGAATGGAGCCTTACAGGGGGTGATCAATGACCGAGGGGTGATCACCCATATACACTCCCTGATCACCCCCTGTCATTGATCACCCCCCTGTAAGGCTCCATTCAGACGTCCGCATGTGTTTTGCGGATCCGATCCATGTATCCATGTATCCGTAAAAATTATACGGACGTCTGAATGGAGCCTTACAGGGGGGGTGATCAGTGACAGGGGGGTGATCACCCATATACACTCCCTGATCACCCCCCTGTCATTGATCACCCCCCTGTCATTGATCACCCCCCCCCCCCTGTAAGGCTCCATTCAGACATTTTTTTGGCCCAAGTTAGCGGAAATTTTTTGTTTGTTTTTTCTTACAAAGTCTCATATTCCACTAACTTGTGTCAAAAAATAAAATCTCACATGGACGCACCATACCCCTCACGGAATCCAAATGCGTAAACATTTTTAGACATTTATATTCCAGACTTCTTCTCACGCTTTAGGGCCCCTAAAAAGCCAGGGCAGTATAAATACCCCACATGTGACCCCATTTCGGAAAGAAGACACCCCAAGGTATTCCATGAGGGGCATATTGAGTCCATGAAAGATTGAAATTTTTGTCCTAAGTTAGCGGAAAGTGAGACTTTGTGAGAAAAAAACAAAAAAAATCAATTTCCGCTAACTTATGCAAAAAAAAAAAAGTTTCTATGAACTCGCCATGCCCCTCACGGAATACCTTGGGGTGTCTTCTTTCCAAAGTGGGGTCACATGTGGGGTATTTATACTGCCCTGGCTTTTTAGGGGCCCTAAAGCGCGAGAAGAAGTCTGGGATCCAAATGTCTAAAAATGCCCTCCTAAAAGGAATTTGGGCCGCTTTGCGCATCTAGGCTGCAAAAAAGTGTCACACATGTGGTATCGCCGTACTCAGGAGAAGTTGGGGAATGTGTTTTGGGGTGTCATTTTACATATACCCATGCTGGGTGAGAGAAATATCTTGGTCAAATGCCAACTTTGTATAAAAAAATTGGAAAAGTTGTCTTTTGCCAAGATATTTCTCTCACCCAGCATGGTTATATGTAAAATGACACCATAAAACACATTCCCCAACTTCTCCTGAGTACGGCGATACCACATGTGTGACACTTTTTTGCTGCCAAGGTGGGCAAAGGGGCACATATTCCAAAGTGCATCTTTTGGATTTCGCAGGCCATTTTTTACACATTTTGATTGCAAGGTACTTCTTACACATTAGGGCCCCTAAATTGCCAGGGCAGTATAACTACCCCACAAGTGATCCCATTTTGGAAAGAAGACACCCCAAGGTATTCCGTGAGGGGCACGGCGAGTTCCTAGAATTTTTTATTTTTTGTCACAAGTTAGCGGAAAATGATGATTTTTCTTTTTTTTTCTTTTTTCCTTACAAAGTCTCATATTCCACTAACTTGCGACAAAAAAAAAAAAATTCTAGGAACTCGCCATGCCCCTCACAGAATACCTTGGGGTGTCTTCTTTCCAAAATGGGGTCACTTGTGGCGTAGTTATACTGCCCTGGCATTTTAGGGGCCCAAATGTGTGAGAAGAACTTTGCAATCAAAATCTGTAAAAAATGGCCTGCGAAATCCGAAAGGTGCACTTTGGAATGTGTGCCCCTTTGCCCACCTTGGCTGCAAAAAAGTGTCACACATGTGGTATCGCCGTACTCAGGAGAAGCTGGGCAATGTGTTTTGTGGTGTCATTTTACATATACCCATGCTGGGTGAGAGAAATATCTTGGCAAATGCCAACTTTGTATAAAATAATTGGAAAAGTTGTCTTTTGCCAAGATATTTCTCTCACCCAGCATGGGTATATGTAAAATGACACCCCAAAACACATTCCCCAACTTCTCCTGAGTACGGCGATACCAGATGTGTCACACTTTTTTGCAGCCTAGGTGGGCAAAGGGGCACACATTCCAAAGTGCACCTTTCAGATTTTGCAGGCTATTTTTTACACATTTTGATTGCAAAGTTCTTCTCACACATTTGGGCCCCTAAATTGCCAGGGCAGTATAACTACGCCACAAGTGACCCCATTTTGGAAAGAAGACACCCCAAGGTATTCCGTGAGGGGCATGGCGAGTTCCTAGAATTTTTTATTTTTTGTCGCAAGTTAGTGGAATATGAGACTTTGTAAGGAAAAAAGAAAAATAAAAAATCATCATTTTCCGCTAACTTGTTACAAAAAATAAAAAGTTCTATGAACTCACTATGCCCATCAGCGAATACCTTAGGGTGTCTACTTTCCGAAATGGGGTCATTTGTGGGGTTTTTCTACTGTTTGGGCATTGTAGATCCTCAGGAATCATGACAGGTGCTCAGAAAATTAGAGCTGCTTCAAAAAGCGGAAATTCACATTTTTGTACCATAGTTTGTAAACGCTATAACTTTTACCCAAACCATTTTTTTTTTTTGCCCAAACATTTTTTTTTTATCAAAGACATGTAGAACTATAAATTTGGTGAAAAATTTATATATGGATGTCGTTTTTTTTTGCAAAATTTTACAGCTGAAAGTGAAAAATGTCATTTTTTTGCAAAAAAATCGTTACATTTCGATTAATAACAAAAAAAAGTAAAAATGTCAGCAGCAATGAAATACCACCAAATGAAAGCTCTATTAGTGAGAAGAAAAGGAGGTAAAATTCATTTGGGTGGTAAGTTGCATGACCGAGCGATAAACGGTGAAAGTAGTGCAGTGCAGAAGTGTAAAAAGTGCTCTGGTCATGAAGGGGGTTTCAGCTAGCGGGGCTGAGGGGGTTAAAAATATCCCATTTTGTGGCTGTATATATTTTTTTGCAATATAATTTTTTTATGAAATTTTTCATTCTCAAGTTCAATATAATTCAATACAATCCAGACATTGCAATTTGTACAAAACAGCATTTTGTTACAGAACAAGACATTACCCCCACCATTCCCCTTTTCCCCTTTGTCGCTCTCTGTTTCCCGCAGTATTCGAGTCATCTCATCTTCTAGTCCACCTGAAGTTTCCCCAATGTGTTTGAATTTTTCCTCCTCAAGTACCACTCAGAGGATGTGAATGGTTTCATAAAATGTTTTAATTCTGCACCTGAGAATACTATACTAATAAAGTTCTCCCACTTTGTGAAAAAGGAGTCTGTGTGTTTCCAATTAAGCTGCTCAGCTTCTATTCTTTCCATGTCAAAACAGAGCTTAGTGTGGTTAAAAACCTCAGTCATCGAAGGCATCTTGGGGATGCAGCCAATGTCTGAGGAGACAACGTTTAGCTGCCAGCAATATTATATGGATCTCTGGTGGCATTGTGCTCCCCTCCGCCTGGGCATGGAAAAGAGCCAGGTCAGGAGACAGAGGTATCAATATTTTCAAATACCTTCTGATTTTCGACCTAACCAGTTCCCAATTTTTTTTTTAGGCCGGGCAAGACCACATTCCATGGCACAAAGCCGAACCTTCCTAGTTGCATTTGGGGCATTTATTCAATCTACTTGGAGATTGAGTGTTTGATGAATACTGAAACCCATAAATTGCTTTATGAATCATTCTAAAATGAGTTTCTCTCAATCCTTGGTTAATAATGATCTTTTTTTTTGTTATTCTTTCCCTGCAGAATCACTTTCTCAGTGTCCATGGAAGGAAATTCCTTCCTCCAGTGGGGAAAAAACCCCTCTATCTGCTGTGTGCTTCTGTTTGTGATCTCTAATTCCCTGGTATAATTCTGAAAGTGACTTTTTCCTAAGCCCTTGGCCTAAGATATGGTCAAATTTATTGGGGTTAAATTCCATGTCAAGTTTCACCACTCTGTGGAAATTCATTAGCTGAAAGTAGGCCAATAAGTGCTGGTCGCTTAGTTTTTGATATTTTTCTTTAATTTCTGAGAATGAGGAGTACAGTGGGGCAAAAAAAAGTATTTAGTCAACCACCAATTGTGCAAGTTCTCCCACTTAAAAAGACGAGAGAGGCCTGTAATTTTCATCATAGGTATACCTAAACTATGAGAGACATAATGAGAAAAAAAAAATATCCAGAAAATCACATTGTCTGATTTTTAAAGAATGTATTTGCAAATTATGATGGAAAATAAGTATTTGGTCAATAGCAAAAGTTCATCTCAATACTTTGTTATATACCCTTTGTTGGCAATGACAGAGGTCAAACATTTTCTGTAAGTCTTCACAGGGTTCCCACACACTGTTGCTGGTATTTTGGCCCGTTCCTCCTTGCAGATCTCCTCTAGAGCAATGATGTTTTGGGGCTGCCGTTGGGCAACACGGACTTTCAACTCCCTCCAAAGGTTTTTTATGGGGTTGAGATCTGGAGACTGGCTAGGCCACTCAAGGACCTTGAAATGCTTCTTACGAAGCTACTCCTTCATTGCCCGGGAGGTGTGTTTGGGATCATTGTCATGCTGAAAGACCCAGCCACGTTTCATCTTCAATGCCCTTGCTGATGGAAAGAGGTTTTCACTAAAAATCTCACAATACATGGCCCCATTCATTCTTTCATTTACACGGATCAGTCGCCCTGGTCCCTTTGCAGAAAAGCAGCCCAAAAGCATGATGTTTCCACCACATGCTTCACAGTAGGTATGGTGTTCTTTGGATGCAACTTCGCATTCTCTCTCCTTCAAACACGAGTTAAGTTTTAACCAAAAAGTTCTAATTTGGTTTCATCTGACCATATGACATTCTCCCAATCCTCTTCTGGATCATCGAAATGCTCTCTAGCAAACTTCAGACATGTACTGGCTTAAGCAGGGGGACACGTCTGGCAGTGCAGGATTTGAGTCCCTGGCGGCGTAGTGTGTTACTGATGGTAGCCTTTGTTACTTTGGTCCCAGCTCTCTGCAGGTCATTCACTAGGTCCCCCCCCTGTGGTTCTGGGATTTTTGCTCACCATTCTTGTGATCCTTTTGACCCCACGGGCTGAGATCTAGCGTGGAGTGCCAGATTGAGGGAGATTATCAGTGGTCTTGTATGTCTTCCATTTTCTAATAATTGCTCCCACAGTTGATTTCTTCACACCAAGCTGCTCGCCTATTGCAGATTCAGTCTTCCCAGCCTGGTGCAGGTCTACAAATTTGTTTCTGTTGTCCTTCGACAGCTCTTTGGTCTTGGCCATAGTGGAGTGTGACTGTTTTACCTTATCAGTATAAATGACACCTGTCCACAACCTCAAACAGGTGCCATTAATACAGGTTATGAGTGGGGGACAGAAGCCTCTTAAAGAAGAAGTTACAGGTCTGTGAGAGCCAGAAATCTTGCTTGTTTGTAGGTGACCAAATACTTATTTTACTGAGGAATTTACCAATTAATTGATTAGAAACCCTACAATGTGATTTCCTGTATTCTCTCCCCCCATTCTGTCTCTCACAGTTGAAGTGTACCTATGATGAAAATTACAGGCCTCGCTCATCTTTTTAAGTGGGAAAACTTGCACAATTGGTGGCTGACTAAATACTTTTTTGCTCCACTGTATCTTTTGGCCTGCACATTCCATAGATTTATTACCCATTTGATTCGCGCCTTCCTCCATTTCATAAAATGTTTGGCCTCTAGACCTGCCTGAAATTCTGGATGGCCGCAGATGGACATATACTTTGACAGTATGAAAAGAAGTTTAAATAAATTACGTGTTCTCTTCCACGCCGCAATTGTGTATTTTACTAATAGACTAGTCTTGAGAGTATGGGGTAGAGCTGCAAATTTGGTTTGTAATAAGGCTTTTAGTTTCCATGGGTGAACTAATTGTGCTTCTATTAAGGTATTGGTATAGAAGTTTGTTCCAAAGACCCAGTCAATACTGTGTCTCATAAGACTGGCCAGATTATGGCATTTCAGGTAAGGTAGAGCCAAGCCTTCCAGGGCTTTGGATAGTTGTAGTTTAAGTAGTGCTATTCTAGGTCTACGGCTTGCTCATATGAAGGACCGGAAGTGTTGATGTCAGAGTGTTTAAGAAGGATGGGGATAGTTTGCATGGGATAAAGAAGTTTTGGTATACACATCCTTTTTATAAGTTGCCCCCTACCCCCTAAAGAGAGAGGGTACTTCATCCAATGTTCTAAATTCGCCTGCTTTTTTCTTAATCACAGGTGGATAGTTCAATAGGTATAGAGATTTGGGTTTTCTCCCAATGTGTATGCCCAAATATTTTATTGAACTAGTGGCAACTTGTATTGGGACATCTAGGGGATTTTCATATGACCTTGTGGAATTGCGCCCCAGGAATAATATCTCTGACTTGGCTGCATTTACCTTGAATCCGTAGATATTCTCAAAATCTAGCAGGAGTTGAAATAAAGTTTTTAGATCTCTACGGGAATGTTCTAAGAAAACTAATAAATCATCAGCAAAAAGTACATGCTCACGTTCTAGGCTATCTATTTTAATTCCCTCAATGTTTTTTTCCAAACTTAGTTTTCGTTACATGGGTTCCAACAACAGGTTAAATATTAGAGGGGAAAGGGGGCAGCCTTGTCTGGTACGTTTGCCCATGTTAAAAAGTTCTGAAATGAAACCTGGGGTGTGTATTTTGGCTTGTGGGTTGGTATACAGTGCCTTTAAGGTACTGCCTAAATGGGCCTTCAAATCCCATAGTGTCTAAAACATCATCCATCCACCCCCAGTCCACATTCTTAAAAGCCTTTTCTGCATCTATAGTAACCATGGCTGGGGATGGATGGATTTACGTTGGTAACTGCTGCCCTTCCTTGTATAAAACCTACTTGAGCAGGGGATATTAGTCTCGGCATCATACTCGCCAATATATCAGAGAGCATCTTGGAGACTATCTTCAAGTCTACATTGATCAACGAGATCGGGTGGTACGAGGCAGCTAGTGTTGGATTTTCCGGGTTTCGTTAGGACTTTGATGTGTGCTGTGTTTATTTGGATTGGGATACATTTACCTTGCATATACCCTGTGTAGATTTGCGATAATGTTGGGGCTATTTATGGTGATAAGATATAACAAAATATGGCATAAAGCCATCCAGGCCAGGGGTCTTGTTCAACGTTAGATTTTAAATGACCTTTGTGACACCCTCTGGACTGATGGGGGCATTTAGGTTTCCTTTTTCCTCACCAGATAGCTTTGGCAGAGGTATGTCTTTCAGCCAGTCACTGCCATATAATAATGGTGTTTGTGGGGATCTGCAAAGGTTTTTTATAAAAATCTCGTAGGATTCCGTTGATTTCGTTCAGGTGAGTTTTTTTGCCTTTCCCTGTTGATCTTTAAAAATTGGTATATTTGTTAATGGTCTTTGTCCCCGTGCCCTTCTTGCTAATAGTCTGCCCGATTTGTTGCCATGTCTATATAAATGTGCCTCCCACTTTGATTGGATTGTGGTTTCCCATTTTCGAAGCCAAGTTTCATACTCCTCTTTGGTTAGTCGCCACTGCCTGTTATAAGGGAGATGAGTTTTTGGGGAAATTCGTGTAGGCTGTTCTCAGATTATCACTCAGTTCGTCTATCTTAGTTGTAATGGATTTTTGTTTATTGCACATGTATGCGATGATCCTACCACGCAATACTGCCTTACCCGCGTCCCATAATATCTGAGTGCTTGTTGTATCACCATTGTCTTGTTTGTATTCTAGCCACCAGCCCCATAACAGTTCCCTGAAGTTTTTGTCAGTGATTAAATTGGAGGGAAATCTCTATATGAATTCCTCTCCTCTGGGGATATTTCCCCGGAGCAGAATTGAGACTGGTGAGTGGTCAGATATAACCAAGTCTTCTATTTTTGGTTCAGTGAATAGTCCAAGCGTGACCATGGGCCGTGGGAGTGCGAGAAATTAGTATATTCTCTTCCCTCGGGATTGAGGGCTCGCCATGAGTCTGTTAAATGTGCATCGTGGAGTAGGTGTTACAATCTGAGATCTTTAGTTTCCTGCTTCCTCTTCCTATCCCTGTGCTAGGTTTGTTTGGTCCATAGACATTATAAATGCTGATGTCCCCACCTGGCGAGGTGAGGTCTAAGTGTGATAATCTCCTCTGGTTATCATGAGAGTGCTATACTATGGTGTAAGGGAGGCCTCGCCCCAGCAGGGTGAGTACACCTGCTTTCTTCCCATTTGCTGCAGACCCAAAAACCTCTCACACCCAAAGACGCCTCATTCTAGAGGTCTGCCTCCGATAGATGTGTCTCCTGTAGGAGGGCAATATCAGCCTTTTGGCGTTTTTAGATGTTTTAGTATCATCATACGTTTGTTAGGTGATCGTAGACCCTTCACATTCAATGATATTATTTTTAAAGGGCTAGCCATTAGGGATTTTGCAGTGTGGAACAATCAGACATCCTAGCAATAAAGAGAGAGCATTATTTCCCCCCTAACTTTCATTTTTCCCTTTGAACAGTAGACCCACCTGACCCCCACCCGAACTCAACTACCCAAAACAGCTCTCCCTGGCAAGAAAGACTTCCTGCATCCCAACTTAGGAGAGATCTAATTCTGATAGCATGCCCGAACAGCCTACAGCAGGGCATTGTGGGAGTTGTATTTTTACAACAGCTGGAAAGCCACAGGTTGAGCATGCCTGGTATAGAGCGCTGACCAATCAGATGGTTATGGTATAGAGCGCTGACCAATCAGATGTTTATGGTACAGAGCACTGACCAATCAGATGTTTATGGTATAGAGCACTGACCAATCAGAGGTGTATGGTATAGAGCACTGACCAATCAGATGTGTATAGTATAGAGCACTGACCAATCAGATGGTTATGGTATAGAGCGCTGACCAATCAGATGTTTATGGTACAGAGCACTGACCAATCAGATGTTTATGGTATAGAGCACTGACCAATCAGATGTTTATGGTATAGAGCACTGACCAATCAGATGTTTATGGTAAAGAGTGCTGACCAATCAGAGGTGTATGGTATAGAGCACTGACCAATCAGATGTGTATGGTATAGAGCACTGACCAATCAGATGTGTATGATATAGAGCACTGACCAATCAGAGGTGTATGATATAGAGCACTGACCAATCAGAGGTGTATGGTATAGAGCACTGACCAATCAGAGGTGTATGGTGTAGAGCACTGACCAATCAGATGTGTATGATATAGAGCACTGACCAATCAGAGGTGTATGGTATAGAGCACTGACCAATCAGAGGTGTATGGTATAGAGTGCTGACCAATCAGATGTGTATGGTATAGAGCACTGACCAATCAGAGGTGTATGGTATAGAGCACTGACCAATCAGAGGTGTATGGTATAGAGTGCTGACCAATCAGAGGTGTATGATATAGAGCACTGACCAATCAGAGGTGTATGGTATAGAGCACTGACCAATCAGATGTGTATGGTATAGAGCGCTGACCAATCAGATGTTTATGGTACAGAGCACTGACCAATCAGATGTTTATGGTATAGAGTGCTGACCAATCAGATGTTTATGGTATAGAGCGCTGACCAATCAAATGTGTATGGTATAGAGCACTGACCAATCAGATGTGTATGGTATAGAGCGCTGACCAATCAGATGTGTATGGTATAGAGCACTGACCAATCAGATGTGTATGATATACAGCGCTGACCAATCAGATGGTTATGGTATAGAGCGCTGACCAATCAGAGGTGTATGATATAGAACACTGACCAATCAGAGGTGTATGGTATAGAGCGCTGACCAATCAGATGTGTATGGTATAGAGCGCTGACCAATCAGAGGTGTATGATATAGAACACTGACCAATCAGTAGTGTTGAGCGCGAATATTCGAATTGCGAATTTTTTTCTCGAATATCGCAATTTCGAGATTTCGCGAATATTTAGAATATCGTTCTATATATTCGCGAATTCGAATATTAGTTTTTTTTTATTTTTATTATTATTATATTTTTTATTTTCCCACTTCTCTAAATTTGTTCTTACCTGTCCTTTGGATTCCTGGCTTCCTGGCTGCTCCAGTCAGTGGCGTTTTCAACTTACTGCTATATTCCATATTAGCTAAATTACAATCTAATCTATATGTGTATTTTACGAAATTTCGCAAATTGCGATGCGAGTAATATAACACGAAATAATCGCATGAAGATTTCCATTTAGCACTGCTGTATTCCATATTCTAGCCTAGTATGGAGTATAGCTGTGCTAAGTTGAATTCTTCATGCGATTATTTTGTATTATATTACTCGCATCGCAATTTCGGCTTTTGCAAATGTTCTTAATATTGCTCTAACTTCGTCTTTTAGAATATTACGAATATTCTAAAAGACGAAGTTAGAGCAATATTACGAAATTTCGTAAAATACACATAGATTGTATTTAAGCTAATATACTGCTATAGTAATATTTTTTAATAGTGCACATATTTTACAAAACTTAAGTTCAGAAGAGGCAAAAAAAAATTAGAGGCAAAAAAAGGGATTATAGCACTATATTAGCTAAATTACAATCTATATGTGTATTTTACGAAATTTCGTAATATTGCTCTAACTTCGTCTTTTAGAATATTCGTAATATTCTAAGAGACGAAGTTAGAGCAAATCACGAAATTTCGTAAAATACACATATTAGCCTAGCCATAGTCAATTAGCATAGGAACGTTGCCTTATACTATCAAGATAAATAATCGCAATACGCGAAAAAAAGAAAACATTCGGATATTATTCGCGATAATTGGAATAATTACGAATATTCGATTTCGACGAATATAACACGAATATTCATTCGAATATTCGCGAAATATCGCGAAATCGAATATGGCACCTCCCGCTCATCACTACCAATCAGATGTGTATGGTATAGAGCGCTGACCAATCAGAGGTGTATGGTATAGAGCGCTGACCAATCAGATGTGTATGATATAGAGCGCTGACCAATCAGAGGTGTATGGTATAGAGCGCTGACCAATCAGAGGTGTATGGTATAGAGCGCTGACCAATCAGAGGTGTATGGTATAGAGCACTGACCAATCAGATGTGTATGGTATAGAGCACTGACCAATCAGAGGTGTATGGTATAGAGTGCTGACCAATCAGAGGTGTATGGTATAGAGCACTGACCAATCAGAGGTGTATGGTATAGAGCACTGACCAATCAGATGTGTATGGTATAGAGCGCTGACCAATCAGATGTGTATGGTATACAGCACTGACCAATCAGATGTGTATAGTATAGAGCACTGACCAATCAGAGGTGTATGGTATAGAGCACTGACCAATCAGATGTGTATGATATAGAACACTGACCAATCAGATGTGTATGGTATAGAGCACTGACCAATCAGAGGTGTATGGTATAGAGCACTGACCAATCAGAGGTGTATGGTATAGAGCACTGACCAATCAGAGGTGTATGGTATAGAGCACTGACCAATCAGAGGTGTATGGTATAGAGCACTGACCAATCAGAGGTGTATGGTATAGAGCACTGACCAATCAGAGGTGTATGGTATAGAGCACTGACCAATCAGAGGTGTATGGTATACAGCACTGACCAATCAGAGGTGTATGGTATAGAGTGCTGACCAATCAGAGGTGTATGGTATAGAGAGCTGACCAATCAGAGGTGTATGGTATAGAGCACTGACCAATCAGAGGTGTATGGTATAGAGCACTGACCAATCAGAGGTGTATGGTATAGAGCACTGACCAATCAGAGGTGTATGGTATAGAGCACTGACCAATCAGAGGTGTATGGTATAGAGCACTGACCAATCAGAGGTGTATGGTATAGAGCACTGACCAATCAGAGGTGTATGGTATAGAGCACTGACCAATCAGAGGTGTATGGTATACAGCACTGACCAATCAGAGGTGTATGGTATAGAGTGCTGACCAATCAGAGGTGTATGGTATAGAGCGCTGACCAATCAGAGGTGTATGGTATAGAGCACTGACCAATCAGAGGTGTATGGTATAGAGCACTGACCAATCAGATGTGTATGGTATAGAGCGCTGACCAATCAGATGTGTATGGTATAGAGCACTGACCAATCAGATGTGTATGATATACAGCGCTGACCAATCAGATGGTTATGGTATAGAGCGCTGACCAATCAGAGGTGTATGATATAGAACACTGACCAATCAGAGGTGTATGGTATAGAGCGCTGACCAATCAGATGTGTATGGTATAGAGCGCTGACCAATCAGAGGTGTATGGTATAGAGCACTGACCAATCAGTAGTGTTGAGCGCGAATATTCGAATTGCGAATTTTTTTCTCGAATATCGCAATTTCGAGATTTCGCGAATATTTAGAATATCGTTCTATATATTCGCGAATTCGAATATTAGTTTTTTTTTATTTTTATTATTATTATATTTTTTATTTTCCCACTTCTCTAAATTTGTTCTTACCTGTCCTTTGGATTCCTGGCTTCCTGGCTGCTCCAGTCAGTGGCGTTTTCAACTTACTGCTATATTCCATATTAGCTAAATTACAATCTAATCTATATGTGTATTTTACGAAATTTCGCAAATTGCGATGCGAGTAATATAACACGAAATAATCGCATGAAGATTTCCATTTAGCACTGCTGTATTCCATATTCTAGCCTAGTATGGAGTATAGCTGTGCTAAGTTGAATTCTTCATGCGATTATTTTGTATTATATTACTCGCATCGCAATTTCGGCTTTTGCAAATGTTCTTAATATTGCTCTAACTTCGTCTTTTAGAATATTACGAATATTCTAAAAGACGAAGTTAGAGCAATATTACGAAATTTCGTAAAATACACATAGATTGTATTTAAGCTAATATACTGCTATAGTAATATTTTTTAATAGTGCACATATTTTACAAAACTTAAGTTCAGAAGAGGCAAAAAAAAATTAGAGGCAAAAAAAGGGATTATAGCACTATATTAGCTAAATTACAATCTATATGTGTATTTTACGAAATTTCGTAATATTGCTCTAACTTCGTCTTTTAGAATATTCGTAATATTCTAAGAGACGAAGTTAGAGCAAATCACGAAATTTCGTAAAATACACATATTAGCCTAGCCATAGTCAATTAGCATAGGAACGTTGCCTTATACTATCAAGATAAATAATCGCAATACGCGAAAAAAAGAAAACATTCGGATATTATTCGCGATAATTGGAATAATTACGAATATTCGATTTCGACGAATATAACACGAATATTCATTCGAATATTCGCGAAATATCGCGAAATCGAATATGGCACCTCCCGCTCATCACTACCAATCAGATGTGTATGGTATAGAGCGCTGACCAATCAGAGGTGTATGGTATAGAGCGCTGACCAATCAGAGGTGTATGGTATAGAGCACTGACCAATCAGATGTGTATGGTATAGAGCACTGACCAATCAGAGGTGTATGGTATAGAGTGCTGACCAATCAGAGGTGTATGGTATAGAGCACTGACCAATCAGAGGTGTATGGTATAGAGCGCTGACCAATCAGAGGTGTATGGTATAGAGCGCTGACCAATCAGATGTTTATGGTACAGAGCGCGTCCATGTCTTGGTATAACGTTACACGCTAACTGGGCTGGTTTCTGACCCGATATAATCCCGTTAGCGGACCGGGCTTATACCTAACATGGAACTGGTGCCAGATTATCTGGCGGGCAGGACTCTGTTTCACTTGGGCAGTGAAAAGGATCACTTGTGACGAATACCGTACCCCGACTGACGTCCGACGTCAACCACGTCGAGCTCACGAAACACAGTATGGTCACGGGTTACATGAGTTTACGCCCTCTCGGAGGAGCGGGTAAGGTCAGCTTGAGTCAGTTTTCTCCGACCCCTCCTGTCCAGACGGGCAACAAGCCTAGGAAGCCTGGTCACTGCCGGTCCACTAACGGGATTATATAGGGTAAGAAACAAACCCGTGGTAACTTATAACTAGGCCGAAACACGGACGTGAGGATTCGTGATCGAGATACAAGACAGCACAAGATTAAATGATATATTTAATTGCCTTAAGGGCTCACTAGATATAACACTATACAGTGGTCTGAGGTTACGAATACAGGCAGTATGGTACAAACAGGATTAGGCTACTTTCACACTGTCGTTTTGGTCTCCGTCTGTGAGATCCGTTCAGGGCTCTCACAAGCGGTCCAAAACGGACCAGTTTGGCCCTAATGCATTCTGAATGGATAAGGATCCGCTCATAATGTATCAGTTTGCCTCCGTTCCGCCTCCATTGCGCTCTGGAGCGTTTTGGTGTCCGTCTGATAAAACTGAGCCAAACGGACCCATTCTGATACACAATGTAAGTCAATGGGGACGGATCCGTTTTCTAAAACACAATCTGGCACAATAGAAAACGGATCCGTCCTTTATTGACTTTCAACGGTGTTCAAGACGGATTCATTTGGCCAATGTTAAAAATAATGCAAACGGATCCGTTCTGAATGGATGCATGCGGTTGTATTATCGGTGCGGATCTGTATGTGCAGATACATGACGGATCGGCACCAAACACGAGTGTGAAAGTAGCCTTACACAGAGTACAAGTCAGTTACCGGGTAGATGAATGTTCCTTTGGGTTATGATGGTGGAATAGTCCTTGGCTGCGGTCGCGTGGGGGCAGTGATGTCAGCAGTTTCCAGGTCTCTCCAAACGCATGGCACGATGTGACCCCCTTTGAGAAAGACACGCCCGCTTGCTGGCAAAAGCCTTTTAAACTGTATCCAGCCCCTCCTCTTCCCACCTCTGGGAAGGGCCCCCCCCTCCCTGATGATCCTGGCATCTCAATGACCACAAAACCCTTTAGCGTTCATAGCTCCAGACCAGAAGGTCAAAGGGAAATGGTTCTGGGACCAACAGACCCGTTGAGGTTCCGGCTACAAGTAGAGTCCAAGCATGGTACCGTTATTTAGTTTCTGTGGGGAGATATGTATATCTCCCTTTCCTGGCATCCCACCACCAGACTATGACCACGGGCCTGTTTATTGTGGCCACAGGGACACAAATATGTATTCGATTTGTGCCTGTGATGGCCGGGTGTTTCATAATTCCTTATGAACTGCCGGCCCCAGAAAGTCTGATAACTTCTATTTAACTGGGGGAGGGACTAGACCTCATGCTGAGAGATTCTTCCTGTTACATAAGCTTGGTTCCTGGCTGACTGGAGGACCCCTGTGAAGTTCACTACCTCTGCTGAGAACTTATTTTGCATGTACACTGACCACGGTGAATTAAATGAGAATCATGGCTGCAATTAAATGATAATCCATATTCCTGACAGTCTTCTCAGCTTGTCAAGGTTGTAAGCAGTGTTGTGCCACGCCAGAGGCTGTGTGGGTGACCACTTCTCATTCCCCGTGGCTTCCTGTGCCTGCGTGGATAGGAGGTGTCTGTGTAAACTGTGCCAAGCTGACCTTACATACTCCCAGGGACAAACAAGTGCCAAAACCGTACCATGTTATCCCAATACACAGTGACGTCAGGCGCCGCTGCAAGGTGCAGTTCATCACAGAGGCCGTTGCGTTAGTCGGGGGGCCCCCCAATGAATGGATTGCTCCATAGTCCTGTAACCCTGGTTTACACATTTAGGCCTCATGCACACGGCCGTTCTGTGCATTGGGGACTGCAATTTGCGGTCGCCAATGCACGGGCAATGTCCGTGCGGCGGACGGGACAGATCGAGACCCATTCAACTTTATTGGGTCCGTGATCCATTTACACCGCAAAAAAATAGAACATTGCGGACCCATTCAATGAGAGGAGCACACGCCCGGTGCCCGCATATTGTGGATTTTGTGCATACGGCCACGGCCGGGCAACGGCAGTGTGCATGAGGCCTTAGTGTCAGGATCCTTTTTGGCAGACAGATCTTCTCAGGACATCTCTCTGATTGTCCTCGTGCTGTATACAAGGTTTGCTGATTGTGAAGCTTTGAATTTGCTGCCATGGAGAACAGCAGGATTTCAGCTTATTAACTGTTTGAGGATGAAAGAGTCCCTGTGTCACAGTCCAATGAACCGACATCTCAGCTGCTTTTAATCAGATGAGATCCTGAAGGAGAAAGGATGAATATTAAATATGAAAGGGGGAAGCCATAGGAACGGAGCAGGCCGCGTGCGGATCCAGCATCTCACATTCTCAATCTGGTGTTCATTCTATCGATGGAAATATCCTTCAGATCTCAGGAGCATCACAGCTTCTTCATTAAATACAAGAAGCTTCACAAGTCAGCAGGACTTAAACCGTTCATTCCTTAATCACAGCAAATTCCAAGAGTCTTAACGAGAAGAAACCGGAGCTGCAGAGAAACACCCAAAGCATGGCCGAGAAGCTGCAAATGAGAGACTTGGCTTGATACATGCACAGAGATACACATTCATACATGCATAGGTTTATACACATAGACACACTGTGAAAACCTCCCGCCAATCCCATTGTACTATGCCACAGTTGCCATACAGGTCTCGTCCACTAAAGACTTCTGGAGGCGAATGTGAGCACAGTAAACTTTTAAGATTGGTTGGTGTGCCCATACATGATACAATCGCGATTGTATGTACAATTGGTAAAATAAAATTATCGATTTCGTGCGGGAAACCAACTTATATTGCTGCCACCACTCTTCGTATCGAATCGGGGCTAGGAGACCCCGGCTAGCTATTGCTAAAGGAAAGAAATGGTTATTTGCAACCTAGCTAACAGTCACGGATGGTGTTGCAGAAAGCTGGAACTTATAAATAAACATCCGACTGGCTTGATCCCAAACTAAGGAGCATATGGGTGAGCCCTATAAAACCCCTAGAGCTCTCCCTGACTGCTATGCCCATGCAAAAGTCTTTATGGTAGACAATTGCATGTCCACGTACCTTATACTATGTGACACCTGAAAACCCTATAATAGTCAGGGGACACGACCACCGGCTCCCTGCACTTAATATGGACAGAGTCAGGGTCACCTAGAATCAAGCCAGCAAGGAAACACAAATAAAGGAAACAGACTTATCTGAGGAATCATCAGAAGCAGCCTCCAGCAGTGAACACAATCCAGGAAGAAGTATAAACCACAAAGTGAGGCAGTATGGGAGGGAATATAAAGGGAGACAATTAGTGTAAATAGGTGACAGGTGGGAGAAGGAAAGGAGATGAAAAAGTGAAACCGAAACAAAGGACTTCATGCAGGTAGAGAAGAACATCTAACAGACCTTCTCACAAAAGTGGCGGTGACGGTACCCCTCCCTCTACGGGTGGACTCCAGACACTCAGAGCCCACCTTCTCAGGATGAGACCTATGGAAATCCCTGATAAGACGAGTGGCTTTAATGTCCGCCACTGGGACCCACATCCTCTCCTCAGGACCATAACCCTCCCAATGAACAAGGTACTGGAGAGAACCGCGGATAATGTAAGAATCCACAATCCTAGAGACCTGAAATTCAAGATTACCATCAACAACAATCAGAGGAGGAGGCAAAGAGGAGGGTACAGTGGGTTGGACATAAGGTTTTAATAGGGACCTGTGAAAAACATTATGGATCTTCCAAGTCTGAGGAGGATCAAGACGGAAGGCAATGGGATTGAGGACGGACAAGATCTTGTAAGGCGCAATAAACTTAGGACCCAACTTCCAGGAGGGAACCTTCAGTTTGATATTCTTTGTAGACAACCACACCAGATCACCCACATTCAGGTCCGGACCAGGCACACGTCTCTTATCCGCCACACGCTTATATCTCTCACTCATGCTCTTCAGATTACCCTGAATCTTTTGCCAAATAAATGACAAAGACGAGGAAAATCTCTCCTCATCAGGTAAACCAGAAGACCCCTCTCCAGAGAATGTCCCAAACTGCGGATGAAACCCATAAGCACCAAAAAATGGTGACTTATCAGAGGACTCCTGGCGACGGTTATTTAAAGCAAACTCAGCAAGGGACAAAAAAAATAACGCCAATCCTCCTGATTCTCCGCCGCAAAACAGCGCAGATATGTCTCTAGATTCTGATTGACGCGTTCGGTCTGACCATTCGACTGCGGGTGAAAAGTAGAAGAGAACGACAACCGAACCCCCAAGCGAGAACAGAAGGCCTTCCAGAATCTGCAAACAAATTGCGTGCCCCTATCAGAGACGATGTCTGAAGGAATGCCATGCAATTTAACAATATGATCAGCAAACGCTTGCACCAGCATCTTAGCCTTGGGTAACCCAGAAAGGGGAATGAAATGCGCCATTTTGCTAAAACGGTCCACTACTACCAGAATCACAGTCTTCCCGAGGAATGAAGCAGGTCCGTAATGAAGTCCATGGACAGATGCGTCCAAGGACGGGAAGGAATGGGTAACGGGAGGAGAGAACCCGATGGCCGTGAATGAGGGACCTTGGCACAAGTGCAGGTCTAGCAGGCTGCCACAAAACCCTCAACAGTCTTACGAAGAGCCGGCCACCAGAATCTCAGAGCAATGGGATCCACTGTGGCTCTGCTCTCCGGGTGCCCTGCAAGGACAGTATCGTGGTGCTCCTTAAAAACCTTGTGTCGTAAAGCGAGAGGCACAAACAACCTCCCAGGGGGACAAATATCAGGAGCCTCTGCCTGGGCTGCCTGAACCTCTGCCTACAAATCAGGATAAAGAGCAGAGACGACCACCCCTTCAGCCAAAATGGGACCCGGGTCTTCAAAGTTCCCCCCTCCCGGAAAACAACGTGACAGGGCATCCGCCTTCACATTTTTAACCCCAGGGCAGAACGTAACAACAAAATTAAACCTAGAAAAGAACAAAGACCATCTGGCCTGTCTCGTGTTCAGACGCTTGGCCGATTCCAAGTAGGCCAGATTCTTATGGTCTGTAAACACGGTAATAGGGTGTCTGGCTCCCTCTAACCAATGGCGCCATTCCTCAAAAGCTAATTTGATGGCCAACAACTCCCCATCTCCCACATCGTAATTTCTCTCTGCCGAGGACAGTTTCCTTGAGAAAAAGGCACACACTCGCCATTTGGCAGGAGAGGGACACTGAGATAAGACTGCACCCACACCCACCTCAGAAGCGTCCACCTCAACAATAAAAGGTAGAGAGACATCAGGTTGTACTAAAATCGGAGCGGAAGCAAAACTCTCTTTGATACTAGAAAAGGCTTTAAGCGCATCTACCGACCACGAAGAAAGGCTGCAAAAAAGTGTCACATGTGGTATCGCCGTACTCAGAAGAAGTAGGGCAATGTGTTTTGGGGTGTATTTTTACATATACCCATACTGTGTGTGAGAAATATCTCTGTAAAATGACAACTTTTCCCATTTATTTCTCTCACCCAGCATGGGTATATGTAAAAAGACACCCCAAAACATATTGTCCTACTTCTCCTGAGTACGGCGATACCACGTGTGACACTTTTTTGCAGCCTAGGTGCGCAAAGGGGCCCAAATTCCAATGAGTACCTTTTAGGAGGGCATTTTTAGACATTTGGATTCCAGACTTCTTCTCACGCTTTAGGGCCCCTAAAATGCCAGGGCAGTATAAATACCCCACATGTGACCCCATTTTGGAAAAAAGACACCCCAAGGTATTCCGTGAGGGGCACAGCGAGTTCATAGAAGATTTATTATTTTTTTTTGGCACAAGTTAGCGGAAATTGATATTTTTTTCTCAAAAAGTCTCCCTTTCTGCTAACTTGGGACAAAAAGTTCAATCTTTCATGGACTCAAAATGCCCCTCAGCGAATACCTTGGGGTGTCTTCTTTCCAAAATGGGGTCATTTGTGGGGTGTTTGTACTGCCCTGGCATTTGAGGGTCTCCGCAATCATTACATGTATGGCCAGCATTAGGAGTTTCTGCTATTCTCCTTATATTGAGTATACGGGTAATGAGATTTTTTTCCGTTCAGCCTCTGGGCTGAAAGAAAAAATGAACGGCACAGATTTCTTCATTCGCATCGATCAATGTGGATGAAAAAATCTCTGCAAAAAAATGTGCAAAAAAAAAAAAAAAGAGGGGAAAGGCGTCTGCCAGGACATAGGAGCTCCGCTTAACATCCAAACCCACTTAGCTCGTATGCCCTGGAAAACCCGATTTCTCCATTCACATCAATCGATGTGGATGAATAAATCATTGACAGAATTTCTTTAATTTTTTTTATTTTTATACAAAGTGTTTGCCAAAGCATATGAACACCGCCCCTCAGCTCATAAGCCTCGGCAAACGTATCTTTTTTTACTGCAGAGCAGAAATCTTGTCTTGCAGCGCCGCATACACCGACTTGTGTGTAATCTGACAGCAGCGCAATGCTTCTGTCAGAATGCACATCAGTGCTGCAGCTGGTCGATCGGTTGGTCCACCTAGAAGATAAAAAAAACAAAAAAAACCTGGCCGCAACGCAATAAATTTATTAACATTAACTTCATATAACATTTGAAACAGAACATTAACTTTTATAAACTTTATTGAACATTTGAAACAAAACATTAACTTTTTTGCTTACCTGTGATTTTATTTTATTTTTTTACCTTTATAGGACAAACCTCTCCTTCCCCATGGGACAATGTGCAAAGCGCAAATCGCCCAGAGATGTGGCGAAGTACATTATGCACTTTGTCCCAGGTGAAAGGAGAGGTTTGTGGCAGCTCTGTGTGAAAGGGCCCTAAGACCCCTGTGTGCCTGTCCTGTGAGATGTGATCCCTATACTAATAGTGTACCTGTGTGTGGTACTTGCGGAAACACTCCCCTATGCATAGGGCAGGCTGGTCAGGATAAAAAAACACGCCTTATTCCAGCCCTGCTACAGACACAACATCTTTTTCTTGGGGAACGCTGAGTTAAGGTACCAGGATAGACACTCGGGAAGTGTCTGTCATGTAGCCGGCTCACTACATCAGGGACTTGGGGCACGGACCCTTCTGGATACAGGATTTTCGAAATGATCTCTTCCTGGAATTTTAGGAAGGATCCCGTTCTCTCAGCCTTACTGTAGAGAACAAAACTATTATAGACAGCCAACTGAATTAAATAAACAGACACCTTCTTATACCAGCGTCTGGTGCGGCGGGACACTAAATAGGGAGCCAACATCTGGTCATTGAAGTCCACCCCTCCCATGTGAAGGTTATAGTCATGGACAGAGAGGGGTTTCTCAGTGACTCCAGTTGCCCTTTCAATTTGTACTGTTGTGTCTGCGTGAATGGTGAACAGAAGGTAAACGTCCCTCCACTTCACCGCGAGCAGTTCTTGGTCACACAAGGCAGCCCTCTCCCCCCGTGCAAGTCGGGTATTAACGAGCCGTTGGGGGAAGCCCCGGCGACTAGGTCGCGTGGTGCCACAGCCTTGAATTCCGACTAGATGTAAGTGCCGAAAGAGGGCCACACTTGTGTAAAAATTGTCCACGTAGAAGTGGTACCCCTTGTGGAGTAAGGGTGACACCAAGTACCAGACAATCTTGCCACTGCTCCCCAGGTAGTCAGGGCATCCGACCGGCTCCAGTTTTGAGTCTTTTCCCTCATAGACCCTAAAACGATATGTATAGCCTGTGGCCCTTTCAC
Source organism: Bufo gargarizans (assembly GCF_014858855.1). Taxonomy (NCBI): domain Eukaryota; kingdom Metazoa; phylum Chordata; class Amphibia; order Anura; family Bufonidae; genus Bufo; species Bufo gargarizans. The sequence continues at coordinate 811,204 of NC_058087.1, forward strand.
AAAGCTTATACAGTTTGACCCAATACCGGGCGCGCTTGCTGGGGATGTACTGTTTGATGCCAAGGCGCCTGGTAAAATGTATAAGGGACTCGTCTATGCAGATGTTCTGATTGGGGGTATACGCATCTGCAAATCTGGATGACAAATGGTCTATGAGGGGCCGAATTTTGTGGAGCCGGTCATAAGCAGGGTGGCCTCTTGGATGACAGGTGTTATTGTCAGCGAAATGCATAAAGCGCATGATGACCTCAAAACGTGCCCTGGACATTGCAGCAGAGAACATGGGCATGTAATGTATTGGGTCTTTAGACCAATAGGACTGCAATACATTTTTTTTTGTTAGACCCATGCTGAGGATAAGGCCCAAAAAAAATAAAAAATTCGGAAACTGTGACTGGTTTCCACCGGTAAGGCTGGGCATAGAAGCTTTCCCGATCGGTGGTTTTCTAGTCTGTGGCGTAGCGGTTGGTTTCTGCCACAACTAAGTCATAGAGATCCGCAGTGAAGAACAGCTCCAAAAACTGAAGGGCCGATCCTAAATGAGCTGTCTCCATTCGAACTCCAGACTGGGCGGTGAAAGGGGGCAATACGGGTGCGGCGGAAGCAGGGGATTGCCAATTAGGGTTTGCCAGCACCTCTGGGAGACTAAGGGCTCTACGGGCCTCTGAATGTTGTGGCTGCGACGGGGGAGTTACTGCACGTGCCACCGTACCAGCTTGAACTGCCCTTCTGGTGCTCGTTACTTCACCAGGGAATACGGCAGTGCTAGTAGAAGGTCCAGGATGTGCTGCGCTGCTGGTGTATGCGCTAGCACCACTCTGCTGCAAATGAGGCTCATCACGTGGGGTATGCAGAACACTGACATGGGGTCGGGTACGCCTGACCGTAGCAGGGACCTCAACCTCGTCATCTTTACTAGCGGTTAGAGTGCCACTGCTGTCTACAGGTTCATATTCTGAACCACTGGATTCAGCGGGTGAGGCGTCCCCATCGCTTTCATCCATCATGGCCAGAATCCTGTAGGCCTCTTCAGCGGAATGCCCCTTGTTTGACATTTTGGAGTAACTAAATTTAGGGGGTATTCCTCTGAGACTACCCAGGAAAAAGAGCAACCTGCCTAGTAAAAAGGAGTGCTTGTGAAGTAAAGCTGTGATCGCTAATAAAGATCCAAAAAGCTCAAAAGTGATCTTTATAGCGCCGCAGCGATTTTATATTGTTTTTGCAGTGATCAGAAAAAAAGAATTCTGTCACTGCGGTGGGGCGGACTGAACGCAAGTGTGCGCACAAGATCAGGCCTGATCAGGCGAACACTGCGTTTTTTGTAGAGCCTAAGGTGACCCTAATGTACTGATATAGATCTGATTGCGATCAGTCTTGATCACTTACAGATACCATATAGTACTAGTGCTGACTGCGGTGCGGTGGGCTGGGCGCTAACTACCTGGCGGTGATGAGGGACCCTTACAGGGGGGTAATCAATGACAGGGGGTTCACAGGAAATCTCGGGTCTCACGAGATGACGCCTCTTGGCGTCATCGAGACCTGAGAGAACCACCGTCCTGAAGCCTATCTGCGTTAGGGTGACGGGCGGTGGTTAAGAAAGGAGACATTATACGTAAGTAATAAGTTGCGCTTACCAACTTTTGTTGTGAAAAGTCACAACAGCTGTGTTGAACTTGGCTGATATTGCTCGATCAGCATACGGGTGCCTGCGCTGCTGCCTTGGTTCCTACCCGTGCCGTGGATGCGGTCGTCGGGATGAAATGATATGTGAAGAAGGAGAAGAAGAAAAGGGAACCTCTATATCGGCGCTGTCAGCAAGACCAGGTGAGTATTGCTAAAAGCAGATAGTAATTTTTATTTGCAGTGTACGCGTTTCAAGGGCGGAGCACCCTCTTCATCTGGACTGTCCCGATGAAGAGGGCTTTCCGCCCTTGAAACGCGTACACTGCAAATAGTAATTTTTATATGCTTTTACCAATACTCACCTGGTATCTGACTCCTGCTGACAGTGCTGATATAGAGGCTCCCTTTTCTTTTTCTCCTTCTTCACGGATTATACCATATTGGGGATACAAGGAGATGTTACACCATATGGGGATACAAGTAGACGTTATACCGTATGGAGGGTACAAGGAGACGTTATACCGTATGGAGGATACAAGTAGACGTTATACCGTATGGAGGATATAAGTAGACGTTATACCGTATAGAGGATATAAGTAGACGTTATACCGTATGGAGGATACAAGGAGACGTTATACCGTATGGAGGATACAAGTAGACGTTATACCGTATGGAGGGTACAAGGAGACGTTATACCGTATGGAGGATATAAGTAGACATTATACCGTATGGAGGATACAAGTAGACGTTATACCGTATGGAGGGTACAAGGAGACGTTATACCGTATAGAGGATACAAGGAGACGTTATACCGTATGGAGGATACAAGGAGACAGTATATTATTATATTATACCAGCAGGATGACGCGGCTTAGCATGGGTACATTTCGACTATTTCATACAGGGAGTGCAGAATTATTAGGCAAGTTGTATTTTTGAGGATTAATTTTATTATTGAACAACAACCATGTTCTCAATGAACCCAAAAAACTCATTAATATCAAAGCTGAATATTTTTGGAAGTAGTTTTTAGTTTGTTTTTAGTTTTAGCTATTTTAGGGGGATATCTGTGTGTGCAGGTGACTATTACTGTGCATAATTATTAGGCAACTTAACAAAAAACAAATATATACCCATTTCAATTATTTATTTTTACCAGTGAAACCAATATAACATCTCAACATTCACAAATATACATTTCTGACATTCAAAAACAAATCCGTGACCAATATAGCCACCTTTCTTTGCAAGGACACTCAGAAGCCGCCATCCATGGATTCTGTCAGTGTTTTGATCTGTTCACCACCAACATTGCGTGCAGCAGCAACCACAGCCTCCCAGACACTGTTCAGAGAGGTGGACTGTTTTCCCTCCTTGTAAATCTCACATTTGATGATGGACCACAGGTTCTCAATGGGGTTCAGATCAGGTGAACAAGGAGGCCATGTCATTAGATTTTCTTCTTTTATACCCTTTCTTGCCAGCCACGCTGTGGAAAACTTGGACGCGTGTGATGGAGCATTGTCCTGCATGAAAATCATGTTTTTCTTGAAGGATGCAGACTTCTTCCTGTACCACTGCTTGAAGAAGGTGTCTTCCAGAAACTGGCAGTAGGACTGGGAGTTGAGCTTGACTCCATCCTCAACCCGAAAAGGCCCCACAAGCTCATCTTCGATGATACCAGCCCAAACCAGTACTCCACCTCCACCTTGCTGGCGTCTGAGTCAGACTGGAGCTCTCTGCCCTTTACCAATCCAGCCACGAGCCCATCCATCTGGCCCATCAAGACTCACTCTCATTTCATCAGTCCATAAAACCTTAGAAAAATCAGTCTTGAGAAATTTCTTGGCCCAGTCTTGACGTTTCAGCTTGTGTGTCTTGTTCAGTGGTGGTCGTCTTTCAGCCTTTCTTACCTTGGCCATGTCTCTGAGTATTGCACACCTTGTGCTTTTGGGCACTCCAGTGATGTTGCAGCTCTGAAATATGGCCAAACTGGTGGCAAGTGGCATCTTGGCAGCTGCACGCTTGACTTTTCTCAGTTCATGGGCAGTTATTTTGCGCCTTGGTTTTTCCACACGCTTCTTGCGACCCTGTTGACTATTTTGAATGAAACGCTTGATTGTTCGATGATCACGCTTCAGAAGCTTTGCCATTTTAAGAGTGCTGCATCCCTCTGCAAGATATCTCACTATTTGTGACTTTTCTGAGCCTGTCAAGTCCTTCTTTTGACCCATTTTGCCAAAGGAAAGGAAGTTGCCTAATAATTATGCACACCTGATATAGGGTGTTGATGTCATTAGACCACACCCCTTATCATTACAGAGATGCACATCACCTAATATGCTTAATTGGTAGTAGGCTTTCGAGCCTATACAGCTTGGAGTAAGACAACATGCATAAAGAGGAGGATGTGGTCAAAATACTCATTTGCCTAATAATTCTGCACTCCCTGTAAAAAATATTGTGTGAGAGATATCCACTGTTCCCTTTAACAGTGACCTCTACAGTACCTCTCTCCCTTAGTAGTGACCTCCACAGCAGTCTACCCCTTTAACAGTGAACTCTACAGTGTCGCACCCCATTAACTGTGACCTTCACAGCCCCTAACCCTAACCCCTATAACAGTGTTCTCCACAGTAGCCCGTCCCCTTAACTGTAACCTCCACAGAGCACTGCTCCCTTAATTTTGACATCCACATTGCCCTGCCCCTTTTACACTGACATACACATTGGCCTCATCCTTTAAAATGACCTTCACATTAGCCGCCTCCTTAACAGTCACCCACAATGCTCTGCCCGTTTAAAAGGAACCTCTACAGTGCACTGCCCCCTTAACAGTGACCTGCACATTGACCTCTACATCACCAGACCCCCCTTAACACTGGCCTTCACAGTACCCCTCCCCCTTAACACTGGCCTTCACAGTACCCCTCCCCCTTAACACTGGCCTTCACAGTGGCCGCATCCTTTACAGTGACCCTCCACAGGGAACAAAACCTTAACAGTGACCACCACATGGCTCCACCTTCTAAACATTGATCTCCACAGCAGCCCTGCCGCCTTAACAATGGCTTCCACAGCAGGCCCACCCCCGTAACATTGATCTCCACAGCAGCCCTGCCGCCTTAACAATGGCTTCCTCAGCAGGCCCACCCCCGTAACAATGATCTCCACAGCAGCCCTGCCGCCTTAACAATGGCTTCCACAGCAGGCCCACCCCCGTAACAATGATCTCCACAGCAGCCCTGCCGCCTTAACAATGGCTTCCACAGCAGGCCCACCCCCGTAACATTGATCTCCACAGCAGCCCTGCCGCCTTAACAATGGCTTCCACAGCAGGCCCACCCTCGTAACATTGATCTCCACAGCAGCCCTGCCGCCTTAACAATGGCTTCCTCAGCAGGCCCACCCCCGTAACAATGATCTCCACAGCAGCCCTGCCGCCTTAACAATGGCTTCCACTGTTCTGTCCCCACATGAAGGCGAATGAAGGTGTAACTGATAATGACCTTGTGACTGTCCTACCTTCGTATCCAAGCAGTGGAGCAGACCGGACCGGCAGATGCTCAGGTTAGATGGACCCAGACATAGACATGAGGATGCAATCAAACGTGGGTTTATTTGATCCAGAGCAGTGACATACAGTGATGCAATACAGTGATGCAGTAGATGCTGTGATGTGGATGTCTTTGCTGAGGCAACTGCTGAGGCAACTGCTGGTCAAAAACTGATGCCTTCACAAGCCAAGGTGTGAGTCTCTAGTCACAAGGAGTGCAGCACTTAAAATGGCTACAGGAAGTGACAAGAACCAAGGCTGCTAAAACCACGCCCAGCAGAGAAAAACTTTATAGATAAGGAACAAGGCGTGCAGCATACAAATTCCGGCCAGCAGATGGCAGCAGAGAAACAATACGTAGAAACAACATAGTAAAAGGAGATATAATAATACAGTGCATTAATTAAATTTGAAAGAAACAGCACACTCCCCGTCTGAAATTCACTTTGGGGATTTCACTATGACGAATGTCCATAAAATATAAACAACCTGTAAAAAAAACATGTTAGAATGCAAAACATAGATAGTCCTGTTTTCAACTTGGAATGGAGAAAAACTGCGAAGCTAGATACAGTCCTGTTCACCCGTCAGGGACGTTCTCGATGGGTAGTATTAAGATGAGTTCATTGATTGGTCTTGAGAACGTTTTAAGCTCGCCTTTCCTGAAGATCTTCAACTCCACCTTCCGGACCTTACCATCCTTGCTAGGGAAAACCTTTGAAATTAGCCCAACAGGCCAGTCAATCCTTTCGGTTTGTTGCTCTTTCATCAATACAAGGTCTCCTTCCTTCAAGTTTGGTTTGTGGTGTTGCCATTTTCTTCTTCCTTGAACACTGAGGTACTCCTTTCGCCACCTGTTCCAGAAGTAATCTGCTAGATATTGTACACGTTTCCAGTGTTTTTGATAGATGTTCGCATGAGTGAATTCTCCACTAGGAATAAGCGTACTCTCAGTTTTTTGGGTAAGTAGAATAGCCGGAGTCAGAATGGCTGGTGTTTCAGGATCCATAGACACTGGCACAAGGGGTCTTGAATTGATAATGGCTGAAACTTCAGCGAGAAGAGTAACTAGAGTCTCATGTGTGAGTCTAGATGAGTTTACATCCATCAACATAGAATTTAGGATGTTGCGTGAGATGCCGATCATTCTCTCCCAGGAGCCCCCCATGTGGGAACTGTGAGGAGGGTTGAAAATCCAGGTGCAACCTTTTTCCGCCAACTGATCTTGAATGGACTTGGTGTCGATGTTAAGTTCTCTACAGGCTCCGATGAAGTTGCTTCCCTGGTCAGACCTTAATTGTTTTACTGGTCCTCTGATTGCGAAGAACCGTCTTAAGGCATTAATAAGGCTGGATGTGTCCATAGATTCTATCACCTCTATGTGAACTGCTCGCACACTCATGCAAGTAAATAGTACAGCCCAACGCTTACAGTTTGCGTGACCGCCTGATTCGAAGGCCCTCATAACGGCCAGGCTGTTTGAGGCAATTTTGTGTAGTCTAAGTTTAGCTTGATACAACATACTTTGAGTCCTTTTGAGCAGATCGATGGCCGCTTCGGTAGTGATTTGAGTCCATCGTCTACGTAGAAGTCCTTTTCTACAAAGTCTCTGGCGTCTTTACCGTACTCGGATTCTCCCTCTAATGCAGTTCGACGGAGGCCGTAAGTTGCCACGGCAGGTGAAGGGCTGTTTCCAAATACGTGTACCCTCATTCGATATTCTGCCATCTCTGCGTTGGTGTCATTATTCTTGTACCACAGAAACCTGAGGAAATTGCGGTGGTCCTCTCTGACTACGAAACAGTGGAACATCTGTTCAATGTCGGCGGTGATGGCAACAAGCTCTTTTCTGAACCTCATCAGCACTCCAACTAGGTTATTCGTCAGATTAGGACCTGTAAGAAGGACATCATTAAGAGATACACCTTGATGTTTGGCGCTTGAGTCGAAAACAACCCTAATTTGATTAGGTTTTCGTGGGTGGTACATTCCAAATGAAGGCAAGTACCAGCATTCGTCGTTCTTCCCTAAGGGTGGAGCTGGTTCTGCATGGTTGTTGCGGAATATTTTGTCGATAAAGGCAACAATGTGTTCTCTCATCTCAGGCTTACTGTTCATGGTTCGCTGAAGAGAGTTAAATCGAGACAGAGCTTGTTCTCTATTGTTCGGGAGTCTCACCCTGGTAGCTCGGAAGGGTAATGGAGAAACCCAGTGATTGGTTTCGTCTTTAAGGAACTCATTGTCCATTATCTTGATAAATTCTCTGTCTTCTACTGACAAAGCTACTTTATCATCGTCCTTGCTTGTGTGAAAGATTAATCTTCCCAAGTTGTCGGCAAAGAAGGGAGGAATGTTGTCAGGTGGTTGTATGAGGTCTGGAGGCTTCTCTTTCACCTCGTAGTGATGAGGGCAAGGCTTAATGCAAGTTGTGCGTCCAGCTCCACGCACGTACATTTTGAAAGAGTGGATTCTTGGTTGATCCAAGCATACATTTCCTATGACTACCCATCCCAGGTCCAGTCTCTGGGCGTATGGTGCATAGTCGGGACCATTACACTGTTGACGCACCTTGTGTACCCTTAGATTGTCTCTGCCAAGCAGGAGTAGAATCTCTGCGTTGTTGTCCATAGGTGGGATAACGTTGGCTAGGTGCCTTAGGTGTGGTTGGTGCAATGCAGCTTCCGGGGTAGGAATCTCATCCCTATGGTTGGGTATTTGATCGCATTCGATCAGCGTCGGTAGAGGTATTTCTGTATTCCAACTGACGGAACAAGCGATGAATCCTTGTGCCCTCCTGCCGCTAGTCTCTATGCGACCCGAGCAGGTGTTTAAGATGTAGGGTTCTGACGGTCCCTTTATTCCAAAGGCTTCAAAGAATTTAGGTCCTGCTAGGGAGCAATTGCTTTGGTCGTCAATGATGGCATACATTTTTACTGCCTTTTCTGGTAGCCCCTCCGGGTAGACCTTGTTAAGGCATATGCGGGCACAACATTTCTCACTCTGGCCCTCCCCACATACGTCCAAGCATGAGCAGGAAACAGCAGTGGCTGTGTTAGCGTTATTTTGGGGCTCCCCGCCATGACTTGGAGCGGGACTGGTGGTGACAGCAGCCGGTGAATCCCTTGTGAGTGGAGTTGGGTGCATAGCTGAGGCGTGTCTTTCACTATGACACTCCTCACACTTGATAATGGATTTACAGTCCTTTGCCATGTGCTCCAATGAAGCACAGCACCTGAAACATACCCCAAGCTCGGTGAGGACTTTCTTGCGCTCCTGTATGGTTTTGGATCTAAATCCTCTGCATTTGTTCAGTGAGTGTGGTTTTTTATGAATGGGACATTCACGATTGAAGGCCTTGTCTCCTGATGAGGTAGTGTACTGTTTACCAGTGGGTACTGCAGATGATGGTAGGTTAGTCTTCCTAACATTCACGCTGCTCTTAAAGTCTCTGTGTTTATGCACAATACTTTCATACCTTGATGATGGTGTCACTGAAGCTGTAGTATTGAACTCCAGGAAGTCGAGGCTGGGGTCGTTCCTCATCTGGGACTGTTCATCGATGAACCTACAGAAATGAATAAATGGGGGAAAGGTGACGTCATGCACTCTTTTGTACCTTGAGACTGATGCCGCCCACTTCTCTTGCAGGCTGTATGGTAGCTTCACGACAATTGGGTTCACCCCATGGGCAGTATCCAGGTAGCACAGCCCGGACAGACGAGGATCTCTTTTGGCGAGCTCCAGTTCCATGAGCAAATCACTTAAATCCTGAAGCTTGTGGACATCCTTAAGACTGATCTTGGGAATGTTCTGCAGTCTCCTGAATAGTGCCTTCTCTATTGCTTCTGCACTGCCAAAGGTGCGTTCGAGTCTTTGCCAGGCTGCAGCGAGACCTGCTTCTGCTTGTCCCACATAGACAGTTCTAAGGCTCTTGATGCGATTTGTGGAGCCTGGGCCCAGCCAGTTGATCAAGAGGTCGAGCTCCTGCTCTGCAGTTAGGTTGAGGTTGGCGATGGCAGCTTTGAAGGTTGCCTTCCAGGCTCTGTAGCTCTCCGCACGGTCATCAAATTTTGAGAGACTGGTGTTAATTAGCTCTCTGCTCACCATAAACCTGGCAAACTCAGACATATCTGATCTCTCACTGCTTGTTGCCATGACAACTTGTGATGCCCCTGGGGCGTATAGGCTGTGTGGCGTGAAAGGGTGAGATGCTTCCGGGTAGAATGATGTTGCTGCAGGGTTGAGCTGTGGTCTAGCCTCTGTAGATTCTGATGACTGCCGCTTGAGCTGTGGAGGTAGGCCAGGAAACACCTGGTAGCCATCTTGCTGTAATAACTGCCCTTGAGAGGGCACGCCTGGGCAACTGTTATTGGGTTGCTCGGGTGCTGTGGGTATCGCTGGCACTGCAGGTAGAGCTGACTTGGAGGTTTCAGTGTTGTTTGCTTGGACAGTACTGCACACTGGGGGTGGTGCAGATAACTGTTTCAGTACATAGTCGCTGGTGCGATCAACTGGATCGTCTCTCTCCTCTGGTGGTAAGCAGACTGAATCAAAGCCTTGGCTCAATGCTTGCTCAAGTAGTCTTACTTTTGCTAATGCAATTTCCTCTTCCCTCTCTGATTCAAGGATCTTTATTCGAGCCTCTGCTTCTGCTTCTGCCCTCTTGGCTTCTGCCTCCGCTTCTGCCCTCTTGGCTTCTGCCTCCGCTTCAGCCCTCTTGGCTTCTGCCTCTGCCCTCTTGGCTTCTGCCTCCGCTTCTGCCCTCTTGGCCGCCGCCGTCTGTGCTTCTGCCCTCGCAAGGACTTCTTTTTCGGTGAAGGAACGCCTCACTTTCGATAGCTCTGCATTTATGCGGGCCTCTAGTAATCTGTCGCTCAGGGCGGAGCTTCTAGAGCATGATGATCTGTAGGACCGCGAGGAATGTTTGGATGAATGCGATCTGTGTGATCTAGTTTCTTGCAAATGAGAGATGCGGAGTTCCACTTTATCTTTAGCGTCCAGCACCATGGCGTCTCTTTGTCTGTCTATTGATTCTGCCTTGCACAATTCTGATGGGGCTTCTTCAATATTAGAGTCTTTTAGAAAGGTTATATACCTTGTGGACAGTCTCTTGTATCTTTCATGGGCTGAGTTCAGCCGCCCGACGGCAACTTTTAAACTGGTGGCATCGCCTGAGGAGGACTTAATTCCTGATATGAGGGAGGAAACTCGTTCCCATAGCTCTTCCAGGTTGTCACATAGCTCATCTTTCCTGGTGTGATAATTTTCCGTGATCTTTATAGTTGGTTTGAGAGAGCGCCTTGGTCGCGTGACTTGGTCTGCTGGAAGTGTGGATTCTACCTCCAGCTCTTCATAATGATCAGTATCAGGTTGCATTTCCTTTGTTTCATCACTGGGGAACTGTACGAGGTCCTTTTCGGCCATTTTGATTTAAGGTGCGCTGTCTCTTTAAGAAAATGAACTTTCGAATTGGGGGCTGAAAATTGCCGTGCGGCTCAGATGAGGCACCCCGATAAGGTTCCTAAAGTGTTTTGAGTGAATTGCGGGGTTTTGGTTTGAGGGAGGCCCCGCGTGCGTGAACAGTTCTTATATCCTGCGAGCAAGGGTTAATATAGGATGTAGAAAGTGGCTTGGCGAGTAGTGGAGGACTTCCAGGCGAGAATATATCTACTGCGGACACGCCGTGCTTCCCCTTGGGCTTGTGGGACGTGCACTGTTGCCGGGCAGATTTGCTGCGAGTGGGCCTGTTGCAAGGGAGGTTCCTGAGTGTGGCCCTGGGCTCTGAGGGAACCTGTAGCTGGGCATTAGACTTTGAGACGGGTATTGACTGGGGGATAAGGCTTTAAGGCAGTTTTTGACTGTTCTGTCCCCACATGAAGGCGAATGAAGGTGTAACTGATAATGACCTTGTGACTGTCCTACCTTCGTATCCAAGCAGTGGAGCAGACCGGACCGGCAGATGCTCAGGTTAGATGGACCCAGACGCAGACATGAGGATGCAATCAAACGGGGGTTTATTTGATCCAGAGCAGCGACATACGGTGATGCAATACAGTGATGCAGTACAGGAATGCTGTGATGTGGATGTCTTTGCTGAGGCAACTGCTGAGGCAACTGCTGGTCAAAAACTGATGCCTTCACAAGCCAAGGTGTGAGTCTCCAGTCACAAGGAGTGCAGCACTGAAAATGGCTACAGGAAGTGACAAGAACCAAGGCTGCTAAAACCACGCCCAGCAGAGAAAAACTTTATAGATAAGGAACAAGGCGTGCAGCATACAAATTCCGGCCAGCAGATGGCAGCAGAGAAACAATACGTAGAAACAACATAGTAAAAGGAGATATAATAATACAGTGCATTAATTAAATTTGAAAGAAACAGCACACCGCCTTAACAATGGCTTCCACAGCAGGCCCACCCCCGTGACAATGATCTCCACAGCAGCCCTGCCGCCTTAACAATGGCTTCCTCAGCAGGCCCACCCCCGTAACAATGATCTCCACAGCAGCCCTGCCGCCTTAACAATGGCTTCCTCAGCAGGCCCACCCCCGTAACATTGATCTCCACAGCAGCCCTGCCGCCTTAACAATGGCTTCCTCAGCAGGCCCACCCCCGTAACAATGATCTCCACAGCAGCCCTGCCGCCTTAACAATGGCTTCCTCAGCAGGCCCACCCCCGTAACATTGATCTCCACAGCAGCCCTGCCGCCTTAACAATGGCTTCCACAGCAGGCCCACCCCCGTAACATTGATCTCCACAGCAGCCCTGCCGCCTTAACAATGGCTTCCACAGCAGGCCCACCCCCGTAACAATGATCTCCACAGCAGCCCTGCCGCCTTAACAATGGCTTCCTCAGCAGGCCCACCCCGTAACATTGATCTCCACAGCAGCCCTGCCGCCTTAACAATGGCTTCCACAGCAGGCCCACCCCCGTAACAATGATCTCCACAGCAGCCCTGTCGCCTTAACAATGGCTTCCTCAGCAGGCCCACCCCCGTAACAATGATCACCACAGCAGCCCTGCCGCCTTAACAATGGCTTCCTCAGCAGGCCCACCCCCGTAACATTGATCTCCACAGCAGCCCTGCCGCCTTAACAATGGCTTCCACAGCAGGCTCAACCCCGTAACATTGATCTCCACAGCAGCCCTGCCGCCTTAACAATGGCTTCCACAGCAGGCCCACCCCCGTAACAATGATCTCCACAGCAGCCCTGCCGCCTTAACAATGGCTTCCACAGCAGGCCCACCCCCGTAACATTGATCTCCACAGCAGCCCTGCCGCCTTAACAATGGCTTCCACAGCAGGCTCAACCCCGTAACATTGATCTCCACAGCAGCCCTGCCGCCTTAACAATGGCTTCCACAGCAGGCCCACCCCTGTAACAATGATCTCCACAGCAGCCCTGCCGCCTTAACAATGGCTTCCTCAGCAGGCCCACCCCCGTAACATTGATCTTCACAGCAGCCCTGCCGCCTTAACAATGGCTTCCACAGCAGGCCCACCCCCGTAACATTGATCTTCACAGCAGCCCTGCCGCCTTAACAATGGCTTCCACAGCAGGCCCACCCCTGTAACATTGATCTTCACAGCAGCCCTGCCGCCTTAACAATGGCTTCCTCAGCAGGCCCACCCCTGTAACATTGATCTCCACAGCAGCCCTGCCGCCTTAACAATGGCTTCCACAGCAGGCCCACCCCCGTAACATTGATCTTCACAGCAGCCCTGCCGCCTTAACAATGGCTTCCACAGCAGGCTCACCCCCGTAACATTGATCTCCACAGCAGCCCTGCCGCCTTTACAATGGCTTCCTCAGCAGGCCCACCCCCGTAACATTGATCTTCACAGCAGCCCTGCCGCCTTAACAATGGCTTCCTCAGCAGGCCCACCCCCGTAACATTGATCTCCACAGCAGCCCTGCCGCCTTAACAATGGCTTCCTCAGCAGGCCCACCCCGTAACATTGATCTCCACAGCAGCCCTGCCGCCTTAATAATGGCTTCCACAGCAGGCCCACCCCCGTAACATTGACCTCCACAGCAGCCCTGCCGCCTTAACAATGGCTTCCACAGCAGGCTCAACCCCGTAACATTGATCTCCACAGCAGCCCTGCCGCCTTAACAATGGCTTCCTCAGCAGGCCCACCCCCGTAACATTGATCTTCACAGCAGCCCTGCCGCCTTAACAATGGCTTCCACAGCAGGCCCACCCCTGTAACATTGATCTCCACAGCAGCCCTGCCGCCTTAATAATGGCTTCCACAGCAGGCCCACCCCTGTAACATTGATCTCCACAGCAGCCCTGCCGCCTTAACAATGGCTTCCACAGCAGGCCCACCCCTGTAACATTGATCTTCACAGCAGCCCTGCCGCCTTAACAATGGCTTCCTCAGCAGGCCCACCCCTGTAACATTGATCTCCACAGCAGCCCTGCCGCCTTAATAATGGCTTCCTCAGCAGGCCCACCCCCGTAACATTGATCTCCACAGCAGCCCTGCTGCCTTAACAATGGCTTCCTCAGCAGGCCCACCCCCGTAACATTGATCTTCACAGCAGCCCTGCCGCCTTAATAATGGCTTCCTCAGCAGGCCCACCCCCGTAACATTGATCTCCACAGCAGCCCTGCTGCCTTAACAATGGCTTCCACAGCAGGCCCACCCCTGTAACATTGATCTTCACAGCAGCCCTGCCGCCTTAACAATGGCTTCCACAGCAGGCCCACCCCTGTAACATTGATCTCCACAGCAGCCCTGCCGCCTTAATAATGGCTTCCTCAGCAGGCCCACCCCCGTAACATTGATCTCCACAGCAGCCCTGCTGCCTTAACAATGGCTTCCTCAGCAGGCCCACCCCCGTAACATTGATCTTCACAGCAGCCCTGCCGCCTTAACAATGGCTTCCTCAGCAGGCCCACCCCCGTAACAATGATCTCCACAGCAGCCCTGCCGCCTTAACAATGGCTTCCTCAGCAGGCCCACCCCCGTAACATTGATCTCCACAGCAGCCCTGCCGCCTTAACAATGGCTTCCACAGCAGGCCCACCCCCGTAACAATGATCTCCACAGCAGCCCTGCCGCCTTAACAATGGCTTCCTCAGCAGGCCCACCCCCGTAACATTGATCTCCACAGCAGCCCTGCCGCCTTAACAATGGCTTCCTCAGCAGGCCCACCCCCGTAACATTGATCTCCACAGCAGCCCTGCCGCCTTAACAATGGCTTCCACAGCAGGCCCACCCCCGTAACAATGATCTCCACAGCAGCCCTGCCGCCTTAACAATGGCTTCCACAGCAGGCCCACCCCCATAACATTGATCTTCACAGCAGCCCTGCCGCCTTAATAATGGCTTCCACAGCAGGCCCACCCTCGTAACATTGATCTCCACAGCAGCCCTGCCGCCTTAACAATGGCTTCCACAGCAGGCCCACCCTCGTAACATTGATCTCCACAGCAGCCCTGCCGCCTTCACAATGGCTTCCTCAGCAGGCCCACCCCCGTAACATTGACCTCCACAGCAGCCCTGCCGCCTTAACAATGGCTTCCACAGCAGGCCCACCCCCTTAAAAAGTGAGATGCATAGCACCACCCCCCTTAACAGTGACGAAAAATGACTGCAGTGTTATGGACACCTGCTGTAACTGTGTATGTCCTGACTGAATGACCTGCGAGTTTCTATTGGATAACAAGGGTCATGTGACTGTATAAATGGCAGTTAGAATGTGAGTGAAGCTGCAAGCTCCTATTGGCTAATGCATTTTTGGGGGAATATCTCGGGAACGGTACGTCCTAGAGAGCTGAGACCTGGTCTAAAACCTTCCCGGACACCTGATGCGGGGCAGATCAGCTCAGTCGTTTGGCCTTGAGTAAAGAAC
The DNA here is from genome assembly GCF_014858855.1 of Bufo gargarizans. Taxonomy (NCBI): domain Eukaryota; kingdom Metazoa; phylum Chordata; class Amphibia; order Anura; family Bufonidae; genus Bufo; species Bufo gargarizans. Next base: position 826,252 of record NC_058087.1, read on the forward strand.
AGACAGACATTCATTCATCTTTCTAGATACAGTAAGAGAATATCTGCCTCCACTGCCGTGTTTGTTGCGCCAGAACTGATAGACCTTGTGGACTCTGATATTTTTCCTGGATGTCCACCTCTTGGCTTTGGCACGGACTACATTTTGTTTGTATTCTTCGAGTTGTGATGGCCTCACATGACGCAGTTTGCCGATTTTTTTGGCCGAGATACCGCTATCGATGAGCTGGATGATGCGGATTCTCTTTTCTTGGGAAATCTTCACGGCGGCTCTTGGATCTGAACCAGTGACCTATCGTTTGGGAATCAACCTAATAAGACACTGAGCTATTAGGGGATGGGAGAACAGGTTTTAATTTGTAGTAAACACGAAGAAATCGATTGTTCCACCACCAGGAGCAAAATAATAAATAATATTATTAATAAAATAGTAAAACAGTAACAATGCAGTTACACAAAAGAGTAGTTCTGAAGATTCTTCTCATGTAGCTGCATTGTTAATCATATGCTAAATAGCTGCAAGTCCAATCTCTGTATGCGATAGCCGAGATAACGGTCTATAAGATGATGGGAGTCTCACGTCCAAAGCTGTAGTGGATGGTGAGATATGGAGCCTGAAAGTCAGAAGTGCAAACTTTGTTCTCCTTCTGCTCGTTGGTGTACTTCATACGGTTCATAGACAGCACATAGTGTTCATACAAAGCTTATGGTCCTCACTGACTAAATCCTGCTCGACTGTGTAGTGACACAGGACACATTTTCGACAGGACTGTGAGCAGTGTGACCGCTCTTACAGCACAGACCTCCGCAGTGTGACCGCTCTTACAGCACAGACCTCCGCAGTGTGACCGCTCTTACAGCACAGACCTCCGCAGTGTGACCGCTCTTACAGCACAGACCTCCGCAGTGTGACCGCTCTTACAGTACAGACCTCCGCAGTGTGACCGCTCTTACAGTACAGACCTCCGCAGTGTGACCGCTCTTACAGTACAGACCTCCGCAGTGTGAGCGCTCTTACAGTACAGACCTCCGCAGTGTGACCGCTCTTACAGCACAGACCTCCGCAGTGTGACCGCTCTTACAGCACAGACCTCCGCAGTGTGACCGCTCTTACAGCACAGACCTCCGCAGTGTGACCGCTCTTACAGGACAGACCTCCGCAGTATGACCGCTCTTACAGTACAGACCTCCGCAGTGTGAGCGCTCTTACAGTACAGACCTCCGCAGTGTGAGCGCTCTTACAGTACAGACCTCCGCAGTGTGAGCGCTCTTACAGCACAGACCTCCGCAGTGTGACCGCTCTTACAGTACAGACCTCCGCAGTGTGACCCGCTCTTACAGTAGAGACCTCCGCAGTGTGAGCGCTCTTACAGTACAGACCTCCGCAGTGTGACCGCTCTTACAGTACAGACCTCCGCAGTGTGACCGCTCTTACAGTACAGACCTCCGCAGTGTGAGCCGCTCTTACAGTACAGACCTCCGCAGTGTGAGCGCTCTTACAGCACAGACCTCCGCAGTGTGACCGCTCTTACAGTAGAGACCTCCGCAGTGTGAGCGCTCTTACAGTACAGACCTCCGCAGTGTGACCGCTCTTACAGTACAGACCTCCGCAGTGTGAGCGCTCTTACAGTACAGACCTCCGCAGTGTGACCGCTCTTACAGCACAGACCTCCGCAGTGTGACCGCTCTTACAGCACAGACCTCCGCAGTGTGACCGCTCTTACAGCACAGACCTCCGCAGTGTGACCGCTCTTACAGGACAGACCTCCGCAGTGTGAGCGCTCTTACAGCACAGACCTCCGCAGTGTGACCGCTCTTACAGTACAGACCTCCGCAGTGTGACCGCTCTTACGGTACAGACCTCCGCAGTGTGACGCTCTTACAGTACAGACCTCCCAGTGACCGCTCTTACAGCACAGACCTCCGCAGTGTGACCGCTCTTACAGGTACAGACCTCCGCAGTGTGTGACCGCTCTTACAGCACAGACCTCCGCAGTGTGACCGCTCTTACAGCACAGACCTCCGCAGTGTGACCGCTCTTACAGGACAGACCTCCGCAGTGTGACCGCTCTTACAGTAAGACCTCCGCAGTGTGACCGCTCTTACAGTACAGACCTCCGCAGTGTGACCGCTCTTACAGTACAGACCTCCGCAGTGTGACCGCTCTTACAGTACAGACCTCCGCAGGTGTGACCGCTCTTACAGAACAGACCTCCGCAGTAGTGACCGCTCTTACAGTACAGCCTCCGCAGTGTGACCGCTCTTACATTACAGACCTCCGCAGTGTGACCGCTCTTACAGCACAGACCTCCGCAGTGTGACCGCTCTTACAGTACAGACCTCGCCAGTGTGACCCGCTCTTACAGTACAGAACCTCCGCGTATTGAACGCTCTTACAGTACAGACCTCCGCAGTGTGAGCGCTCTTACAGTACAGACCTCCGCCAGTGTGACCGCTCTTACAGCACAGACCTCCGCAGTGTGACGCTCTTACAGCACAGACCTCCGCAGTGTGACCGCTCTTACAGGACAGGACCTCCGCAGTGTGACCGCTCTTACAGTACAGACCTCCGCAGTGTGACCGCTCTTACAGTACAGACCTCCGCAGTGTGACCGCTCTTACAGTACAGACCTCCGCAGTGTGACCGCTCTTACAGTACAGACCTCCGCAGTGTGACCGCTCTTACAGTACAGACCTCCGCAGTGTGACCGCTCTTACAGTACAGACCTCCGCAGTGTGACCGCTCTTACAGTACAGCCTCCGCAGTGTGACCGCTCTTACAGTACAGACCTCCGCAGTGTGACCGCTCTTACAGTACAGACCTCCGCAGTGTGACCGCTCTTACAGTACAGACCTCCGCAGTGTGACCGCTCTTACAGTCACAGACCTCCGCAGTGTGACCGCTCTTACAGGACAGACCTCCGCAGTGTGACCGCTCTTACAGTAAAGACCTCCGCAGTGTGACCGCTCTTACAGTACAGACCTCCGCAGTGTGACCGCTCTTACAGTACAGACCTCCGCAGTGTGACCGCTCTTACAGTACAGACCTCCGCAGTGTGACCGCTCTTACAGTAGAAGACCTCCGCAGTGTGAGCGCTCTTACAGTACAGACCTCCGCAGTGTGACCGCTCTTACAGTAGAGACCTCCGCAGTGTGAGCCGCTCTTACAGTCACAGACCTCCGCAGTGTGACCGCTCTTACAGTACAGGCCTCCGCAGTGTGACCGTTCTTACAGTACAGGACCTCCGCAGTGTGAGCGCTCTTACAGTACAGACCTCCAGCAGTGTGACCGCTCTTACAGCACAGACCTCCGCAGTGTGACCGCTCTTACAGCACAGACCTCCGCAGTGTGACCGCTCTTACAGTACAGGCCTCCGCAGTGTGACCGCTCTTACAGGTACAGACCTCCGCAGTGTGACCGCTCTTACAGTACAGGACCTCCGCAGTGTGACCGTTCTTACAGTACAGACCTCCGCAGTGTGACCGCTCTTACAGTACAGACCTCCGCAGTGTGACCGCTCTTACAGTACAGGCCTCCGCAGTGTGACCGCTCTTACAGTACAGACCTCCGCAGTGTGACCGCTCTTACAGTACAGACCTCCGCAGTGTGACCGCTCTTACAGTACAGACCTCCGCAGTGTGACCGCTCTTACAGCACAGACCTCCGCAGTGTGACCGCTCTTACAGTAGAGACCTCCGCAGTGTGAGCGCTCTTACAGTACAGACCTCCGCAGTGTGACCGCTCTTACAGTACAGACCTCCGCAGTGTGACCGCTCTTACAGTACAGACCTCCGCAGTGTGACCGCTCTTACAGTACAGACCTCCGCAGTGTGAGCGCTCTTACAGTAGAGACCTCCGCAGTGTGAGCGCTCTTACAGCACAGACCTCCGCAGTGTGACCGCTCTTACAGTAGAGACCTCCGCAGTGTGAGCGCTCTTACAGTACAGACCTCCGCAGTGTGACCGCTCTTACAGTACAGACCTCCGCAGTGTGAGCGCTCTTACAGTACAGACCTCCGCAGTGTGACCGCTCTTACAGCACAGACCTCCGCAGTGTGACCGCTCTTACAGCACAGACCTCCGCAGTGTGACCGCTCTTACAGTACAGACCTCCGCAGTGTGACCGCTCTTACAGGACAGACCTCCGCAGTGTGAGCGCTCTTACAGCACAGACCTCCGCAGTGTGACCGCTCTTACAGTACAGCCTCCGCAGTGTGACCGCTCTTACAGTACAGACCTCCGCAGTGTGACCGCTCTTACAGTACAGACCTCCGCAGTGTGACCGCTCTTACAGGCACAGACCTCCGCAGTGTGACCGCTCTTACAGTACAGACCTCCGCAGTGTGACCGCTCTTACAGTACAGACCTCCAGCAGTGGTGACCGCTCTTACAGTACAGACCTCCGCAGTAGTGACCGCTCTTACAGTACAGACCTCCGCAGTGTGACCGCTCTTACAGTACAGACCTCCGCAGTAGTGACCGCTCCTTACAGTACAGACCCTCCGCAGTGTGACCGCTCTTACAGTACAGACCTCCGCAGTGTGACCGCTCTACAGGACAGACCTCCGCAGTATGACCGCTCTTACAGTACAGACCTCCGCAGTGTGACCGCTCTTACAGTACAGACCTCCGCAGTGTGACCGCTCTTACAGTACAGACCTCCGCAGTGTGACCGCTCTTACAGTACAGACCTCCGCAGTGTGACCGCTCTTACAGTACAGACCTCCGCAGTGTGACCGCTCTAGACTCGCAGTGTGACTGCTCTTACAGTACAGACCTCCGCAGTGTGACCGCTCTTACAGCACAGACCTCCGCAGTGTGAGCGCTCTTACAGTACAGACCTCCGCAGTGTGACCGCTCTTACAGTACAGACCTCCGCAGTGTGACCGCTCTTACAGTACAGACCTCCGCAGTGGTGACCGCTCTTACAGTACAGACCTCCGCAGTGTGACCGCTCTTACAGTACAGACCTCCGCAGTGTGACCGCTCTTACAGTACAGACCTCCGTAGTGTGAGCGCTCTTACAGTAGAGACCTCCGCAGTGTGAGCGCTCTTACAGTACAGACCTCCGCAGTGTGACCGCTCTTACAGTACAGACCTCCGCAGTGTGACCGCTCTTACAGTACAGACCTCCGCAGTGTGACCGCTCTTACAGTACAGACCTCCGCAGTGTGACCGCTCTTACAGTACAGACCTCCGCAGTGTGACCGCTCTTACAGTACAGACCTCTGCAGTGTGAGCGCTCTTACAGTACAGACCTCTGCAGTGTGAGGGTTTATCCTGTACTCCTGTGATAGGAGATATGGGATTTATACGCAGGGCGCCAGAGGTGCAGGAAAAGGTTTATAATAAATAAGAAATAATTTAGGGTCCAGAAGATACTGACAGAAGCAGGGCAGCCTATAAGCAAGAATGCAGTATGGTAGTAATGCAATAAAGAGAGAGGAAAAAAATCACCAAGTAGCGCCTGACTGCTATTAAAATAAATGTATATAAATCTAAAATATATATATACTCCGATAATAAAAACTGGAGCTAAGTAGATACCCCTTACCATAAAAAAAGGGGGGAGACTTTAGTGCTCAGTAACCATATGATAAAGCCATAGCACATCTGGTGGATAAAATCAAATAAAAAAACGTGTAAACGTATAAAAAGGTGATAACGCCACACTCAATTCACCAGGGAGGGGTGTAGTGGGATAACGCCCAAGACACCCACCTCCCTCGCCTGGCTCGCTTGTAGAATAGCTGGCGGATACGGCAGGCCACTACTTAGAACTTCTGGTATATTCCTCTAATAAATAAATAAGTCAGGTGGGCTCAACGCGTTTCAGGGATTAACAAACCCCTTCCTCAGGAGCAGAGAAGGTATTAGGCATATACCTTTTTATTATCAGAGTATATATATATATATATTTTTTAGATTTATATACATTTATTTTAATAGCTTACAGTAAATACAGTGCCTTGCAAAAGTATTCCCCCCCCCCTTGACTTTTTTCCTATTTTGGTGCCTCACACCCTGGAAATAACATGGATTGTTTGAGGATTTGCATCATGTAATTACAGAACCTGCCGACAACTTTTGAAGATGTTTATTTTTTTGTGAATCAAACAAGAAATAGGACAAAATAGCAGAAAAGGTCAAGGTGCATAACTATTCACCCCCTGAAGTCAGTACTTTGTAGAGCCCCATTTGCGGCAATCACAGCTCCTGGTCGCTCTGGATCAGTCTCTAGGAGCAGTCGGCACATCTGACCGCTGGGATTGTTGCCCGTTCCTCCTTGCAGAACGGCTCCGGTTCCTTCAGGTCGGATGTTTGTGCTTGTGAACAGCGATCTTTACGTCTGACCTCAGATCTTCTATTGGACTGAGATCCGGGCTGTGACTCGGCCAGTTCCAACACATTTACAGGTCTCCCCTTAAACCCCTCAAGTGCTTTAGCCGTGTGTTTGGGGTCATTGTCCTGCTGGAAGGTGAGCCTCCGTCCGAGCCTCAGATCACGCAGAGTGGGGCAGGTTCTGCTCAAAAACATCCCTGTATTTAGCACCATCCATCTTTCCCTCAGCTCTGACCAGTTTCCCAGTCCCCCCAGTATGATGCTGCCACCACCATGTCTCACTGTGGGGATGGTGCTCTTTGGGTGATGAGATGTGTTGGGTTTGCGCCAGACATAGCGTTTTCTTTGATGGCTGAAAAGTTCGATTTTAGTCTCCACAGACAAGAGCCCCTTCCTCCATACATTTTGGGAATCTCCCACTTGCCTTTTCACAACCTCACAACGCGCCTTATTGTTTCTAGCTGAAAGTAATGACTTTCTTCTGGCCGCTCTGCCATAAAGCCCAACTCTATGGAGAGTACAGCTTATTGTCGTCCTCTGTACAGATCCTCCAGTCTCTGCTGTGGAACTCTGCAGCTCCTCCAGGGTCACCTTAGGTCTCTGTGCTGCCTCTCTCATTAATGCCCTCCTTGCCCAGTTCGTGAGTTTGGTTGGTGGCCGTCTCTTGGCAGGCTTGCTGTTGTGCCATGATCTTTCCATTTGGTTATGATAGATTTGATGGTGCTCCTGGGGATCATCACAGATTTGGATATTTTGTTATAACCTAACCCTGACTTGTACTTAAAGGGATATTCCCATCTTGCTATTTCACCCTTACCTGCAGCCAGCTCTGCTGTTCACTTCCTGGTTTCCTGCTGCTAAGGCTGGACGGGCTTAGGCAGTTTGAGTGAAGGCCTGCCACGCCTCAGTCACTAAGAGCTCAGTCCTTGCGTGCTGGTTCATGTGGATTGTATGAGTCATCAGCAGCCTGCAGTGTCTGTGAAGCCCCTCCCTCCTGCTGCGGAATCGTCACTCAATTCCATAAATGTGGCCCCCTTTGTTCCATCCACTCCATATTTCTCTTCCTCCTATGTGCCTAGATGCCATAATGGAGTTCCTCAATTCCTGTTGATTCCCTTTATTATCATATATTATTATAGCGTTGGTGGGTTTGGTGGTGCATATAGTATTTTAAAAATAATAGTCACCTCTTTTGAACTTGCCTCCGATCCTTCTTCGGCACGTCCTCACGCTCGTCTGTGGTTTCAGAAGTCTTCGGGCGCCCACGCATGTGCAGATCTATATTCTTTTGCACCGCTCCTAAAATTGAGCCGCGCATGCGCGGCTCTGTTTTAGATCCGGACAAAGGAATAAACATCAGCGCATACGCGGCCGCCCAGAGCCGTGCTCGTTCACGATAACATGAAGAGGTCGGGCATTGGAAGGAGCTACTTCTTCTGCGCAAGTGCGGCCCATGGATGCGGCGGCCAATAGGTGGCTGTATCCATGGGATACCAAACCAAACATATACAATGAGGTAGGAGGCAACAAATTTTAGGGGGAACGCTGGGAAATTTTTAATAAGATATATTTACAAAACGTACTTGTTTGCAGAGTTCCTTGGTCTTCATGCCAGTGTTTGGTTAGTGATCCCTTTTGCTCAGACGTTTGCAGCCTTTGGGGCAGGCATCTTCAAACTGCGTCCCTCCAGCTGTTGTAAAACTACAATTCCCACAATGCCCTGCTGTAGGCTGTTCTGGCATGCTGGGAGTTGTAGTTTTGCAACACCTGGAGGGCCGCAGTTTGAGGATGCCTGCTCTGGGGCCTTTCAAAAAAAAGGTGTGTGTATGTAATGACAGATGATGTGGCACTTAGATTGCACACAGGTGACATCATGTCACTAATTATGTGACTCCTGAAGGTAATTGGCTGCACCAGAGCTTTTTATGGGCTTCCTAACAAAGGGGGTGAATACATACGCAAAGGACAATTTTCTGTTTTCTATTTCTAAAAAATAGTTTTATTTATATATTTTTCTCATTTCACTTCACCAACTTAGACTATTGTGTTCTGATCCATCACATATAATTCATATTAACAAAACATTGAACTTAAAGGGGTTGTCCAGGTTCAGAGCTGAACCTGGACATCCCTCCATTTTCACCCCGGCAGCCCCCCTGACATGAGCATCGGAGCAGTTCATGCTCCGATGCTCTCCTTTGCCCTGCGCTGACAGGCAGCCCGGTGACGTCACCGGCACTGATGGGCGGGATTTGGCTCTGCCCTAGCCAGTAAAACGGCTAGGGCAGAGCTAAAGCCCGCCCCTCAGAGCCGGTGACGTCACCGAACACACTGCTGGGCGGAAGTTACCGCCCGGCAGTGTGTTATTGAAAACACAAGAGCCTGTGACCTGCGCGATCTAGCGCAGGGCACGGGAGCGCATCGGAGCATGAGATGCTCCGATGCCAGGCTCAGGAGGGCTGCCGGGGTGAAAATAAGGGTATGTCCGGGTTCAGCTCTGAACCCGGACAACCCCTTTAAGGCTGCGGTGCAGACCTCTGCAGTGTGTGACCACTCTTGCGGTGCAGACCTCTGCAGTGTGTGACCGCTCTTGCAGTGCAGACCTCTGCAGTGTGTGACCGCTCTTGCGGTGCAGACCTCCGCAGTGTGTGACCGCTCTTGCGGTGCAGACCTCCGCAGTGTGTGACCGCTCTTGCAGTGCAGACCTTCACAGTGTGACCGCTCTTGCAGTGCAGACCTCCGCAGTGTGTGACCACTCTTGCAATGCAGACCTCCGCAGTGTGTGACCGCTCTTGCAGTGCAGACCTTCACAGTGTGTGACCGCTCTTGCAGTGCAGACCTCCGCAGTGTGTGACCGCTCTTACAGTGCAGATCTCCGCAGTGACCGCTCTTGCAGTGCAGATTTCTGCAGTGTGTGACCGCTCTGACAGTACAGACCTCCGCAGTGTCACAGCTCTTGCGGTGCAGACCTCCGCAGTGTGTGACCGCTCTTACAGTGCAGACCTTCACAGTGTGTGACCGCTCTTACAGTACACACCTCCACAATGTGACCACTCTTACAGTGCAGACCTCCGCAGTGTGACAGCTCTTGCAGTGCAGACCTCCGCAGTGTGTGACCGCTCTTGCAGTGCAGACCTCTGCAGTGTGTGACCGCTCTTGCAGTGCAGACCTCTGCAGTGTGTGACCGCTCTTGCAGTGCAGACCTCTGCAGTGTGTGACCGCTCTTGCGGTGCAGACCTCTGCAGTGTGTGACCGCTCTTGCGGTGCAGACCTCCGCAGTGTGTGACCGCTCTTGCAGTGCAGACCTTCACAGTGTGTGACCGCTCTTGCAGTGCAGACCTCTGCAGTGTGTGACCACTCTTGCAGTGCAGACCTCCGCAGTGTGTGACCGCTCTTGCAGTGCAGACCTTCACAGTGTGTGACCGTTCTTGCAGTGCAGACCTCCGCAGTGTGTGACCGCTCTTACAGTGCAGATCTCCGCAGTGACCGCTCTTGCAGTGCAGATTTCTGCAGTGTGTGACCGCTCTGACAGTACAGACCTCCACAATGTGACCACTCTTACAGTGCAGACCTCCGCAGTGTGACAGCTCTTGCAGTGCAGACCTCCACAGTGTGACAGCTCTTGCAGTGCAGACCTCCGCAGTGAGTGCTCTTACAGTACATACCTCCGCAGTGTGACAGCTCTTGCAGTGCAGACCTCCGCAGTGTGACAGCTCTTGCAGTGCAGACCTCCGCAGTGTGACAGCTCTTGCAGTGCAGACCTCCACAGAGTGACCACTCTTACAGTACAGACCTCCGCAGTGTGACAGCTCTTGCAGTGCAGACCTCCGCAGTGTGACAGCTCTTGCAGTACAGACCTCCGCAGTGTGACAGCTCTTGCAGTGCAGACCTCCGCAGTGTGACAGCTCTTGCAGTGCAGACCTCCACAGAGTGACCACTCTTACAGTACAGACCTCCGCACTGTGACAGCTCTTGCAGTGCAGACCTCTGCAGTGTGACAGCTCTTGCAGTACAGACCTCCGCAGTGTGACAGCTCTTGCAGTGCAGACCTCCGCAGTGTGACAGCTCTTGCAGTGCAGACCTCCACAGAGTGACCACTCTTACAGTACAGACCTCCGCAGTGTGACAGCTCTTGCAGTGCAGACCTCCGCAGTGAGTGCTCTTGCAGTGCAGACCTCTGCAACGTGACCGCTCTTACAGCACAGACCTCCACAATGTGACCACTCTTACAGTACAGACCTCCGCAGTGTGACCGCTCTGACAGTACAGACCTCCACAATGTGACCACTCTTGCAGTGCAGACCTCCGCAGTGTGACAGCTCTTGCAGTGCAGACCTCCGCATTGTGACAGCTCTTGCAGTGCAGACCTCCGCAGTGTGACATCTCTTGCAGTGCAGACCTCCGCATTGTGACAGCTCTTACAGTACAGACCTCAGCAGTGTGACAGCTCTTGCAGTGCAGACCTCCGCAGTGTGACAGCTCTTGCAGTGCAGACCTCCGCAGTGTGACAGCTCTTGCAGTGCAGACCTCCGCAGTGTGACCGCTCTTACAGCACAGACCTCCGCAGTGTGACAGCTCTTGCAGTGCAGACCTCCGCAGTGTGACCGCTCTTACAGTGCAGACCTCCGCAGTGTGACAGCTCTTGCAGTGCAGACCTCCGCAGTGTGACAGCTCTTGCAGTGCAGACCTCCGCAGTGAGTGCTCTTGCAGTGCAGACCTCTGCAGCGTGACCGCTCTTACAGCACAGACCTCCGCAGTGTGACAGCTCTTGCAGTGCAGACCTCCGCAGTGTGACCGCTCTTACAGTGCAGACCTCCGCAGTGTGACAGCTCTTGCAGTGCAGACCTCCGCAGTGTGACAGCTCTTGCAGTGCAGACCTCCGCAGTGAGTGCTCTTGCAGTGCAGACCTCTGCAGCGTGACCGCTCTTACAGTACAGGAGTGTGATGGCATGCTATATCTGCTCGCAGTAACCAGGTGTACAGAAATCATGGCGGCCACGCAATGAGGAGTCCCATGAACTGATCCATCGTGGACAGTGGAATCTTCCTCTGCTCTAATGGATATTGGTTTTATTCTGAAGACTTCATTTCAGGCGCGCATCACTGGATTTATCTAAGAAATAATCGATAGAAAGAGTTTGTTGTGAGGCTTCATTGCTGTGTCGCCCTCCCCCTACATGAACAATGAGAGCGCAGCCGAGCGCTTCTGATCAATAAACACATTTTCAGAAGCCATTCCAGCAACAACTTTGCTTCTTGCCACCTTTGGGAATGATTCTGTTTAAATAATGACCCAGTGAAGGTGACTGTGCCCACTGCTTGCACCATGCTGACGTCTTTGTCTTCTCTCCACAGGCCTGATAGTTCTGACTCTTACTTTCTGCTGGATGCCCAACCAGGTTCTCCGCATCATGGCAGCCAGTGTACCCAAGCAGGAATGGACAGTCCACTACTTCCGGGCCTACATGACGCTGCTCCCAGTCGCTGACACCTTCTTCTACCTCAGCTCTGTGGTGAATCCACTCTTATACAATATTTCTTCCAAACAATTCCGAGACGTTTTCCTTCAGGTCCTTCGTTGTCACCTGACACTGGAGCATGTCAACGTAGAAAAGCTCCGCAGAGCTCACTTAAACTCTGCTGCCAGCGCTAACTACAAGCGGCCTCTGATCTCCATGTCCTTTAAAAGACACAGCATGGCCACCCACCAGAACTCATGCCAGACCTCTAGGAAGCAACCCGGGCAGGAGAGCAGAGGAGTGCCAATGACCTCACAGCAAGATCACACAGCAATAATGGTGCAGGCGACATCTGGCAGGAATGGCCTTTGTGAAAGTGAAATCTGAGGCATTCTGATCCGAGCATTCACGAGCCTTGTGACACACAAGAGCAAAGTCATCGGGAATAATCTACTTGTGCTTTTATTGTCATTACATTGATCTATAGAGCCAACATATTTTATAGCAAAGGACAAAGAAAGAGTGAAGACAAGCAGCGTAACACACAAGTCAGACACTGGGTGAGATACAAGATGGAGACAGGGACGCGGGGACGTACATAGTGGGAAGGGATGCGCGGATGTACAAAATGGTGGGAAGGGACACGGGGACATAGAACATGGTGGGAAGGGATGCGTGGATGTACAAAATGGTGGGAAGGGACGCGGAAACGTAGAACATGGTGGGAGAAAACATAAAAATACAATGGCAAGAGGCATGACTGGAGACATTGCTATGTCTTAAGGATTTGGTGCTGGATCTCAATGGCAAAGGATAGATTACTGCAGATACATGGAAACAATGTCCCTAATAAAATTTCATAATGGTCTTCTGACGTTATTTCGATTTACAAAATTACAGAATCAATCAAGCCAGAGATAGTGTAGGCGAGAGAGTGATACACGGCCCCATTATTCCGAGCAATTCCTACTTCCAACGTTGGCAGCATGTAGCTCATGAAGTTAGTCATGTGTCCACAGTTGGCCTGGTGGGTAAAAGGGGTGATTTATCAGAGTTTCAGGAATGGACGATTATTGGTTTTCGGGGCCCCGGGTGGCGGTATTTCTGACACTGTGCAGTGTGAACAGTTCTCTGCTGCTGTGGTGAAAGTATACAGATTGGACAAATGGCAGCAATGTAAATAAGACATGTTAAAAACTGTTGTGACCACGTGCCATTGAAGGGGGAATTGAACGTCAGCTATGAAGGTGCGCGAGGGCAGGCTGACACGCTACAGTGGAGCAGCTAACTGCTAAAATGAACTAGATGCAGGTCTAACAGACTAGTTCAGAGAACCCTATTGCGTATGGGGCTCTGGAGCAGATGGAAAGTCCCTGCACCTCTGAAGCCTTTTCTGCAATGAGTCACATTTTCGGATGGATGTTGGCGTCTCAGGAGAGAAACATCAGATAACAATCATCCTGCAACCATTGCTGAAGGACACAAGCCGGTGGTGGCAGCATTGTGGTTGGGGGGGGAGCTTTCATGGCATTCTCGGGGCCGTTCATGCATGTGGAAGGCACTCTCAGCCGATTTGGGTATGAATTGATCTTTGCAGATCACGTACACCAATACATGCTGATTGTCTCCGCTGGGGAGGATTGGATCTTCTAGCGCGACATGTCACACGGCTAGTAATGTCTGATATTGGTTGGAATAGTATGACCAAGACTTCCAAGTACTACCCCGGCCCCTAATTCCCAAAAAGTAAACCCAACTGAACCACTGAGGTGTTCCCACAGATGCTATGGTCGCTCTATGGATCCGCTGTGTCCACTCCAGCAGCTGTGGGACCACCTCGATGTATGTGTTCGCTCTATAGATTCTCTCCACACACCCCCTCCAGTAACTATGAGACCACCTAAATCGGGAATCCTCAAACTGCGGCCCTCCAGCTGTTGCAAAACTACAACTCCCAGCATGCCCAAGCAGCCTACAGGTTTCAGCCTACAGCAGGGCATTGTTGGAGTTGGAGTTTTACAACAGCTGGAGGGCCGCAGTTTGAGGATGCCTGACCTAGATGCTTGTTTTTGCTCTATAGATCTCCCCCACGCTCCCTCTAGCAGCTGTGGCACCCCGATGGTTGTGTTCACTCCATGGACCCTCTCCCACGCCCCATCCAGCATCTGTGGGACCACCTCGATGGTCATGTTCACTTTCAAGATCCTCCCTCACGCTGGCTCCAGCATCTGTGGGACTACATCCATGGTTGTGTTCGCTCTATAGGTCCCCCCCCCCCATGCCCCCTGCAGTAGCTATGAGACCACCTTGATGGTTGTGTTTGTTCCATTGGTCCTTCCCCACGCTCCCTCTAGCAACTGTGGGACCACCTCGATGGTTGTGTTCACTCTATGGATCCTCTCCCCCTCCAGCAGCTGTGGGACCATCTCGATGGTCATGTACGCACTATAGATCCTTCCCCCACTCCTTCCAGCAGCTGTGGGACCACCTCAAGGGCCATGTTCGCTTTCTAGATCCTTACCCATGCCCCCTAGCATCTGTGGGACTACCTTGATGGTCATGTTTGCTTTCTACATCCTCCCTGACACCAGCTCCAGCATCTGTGGGACTTCATCCATGGTTGTGTTTGCTCTATGGGTCCTCCCCCACACCACCTCCATAGTCATGGTTGCTCTATGGATTTCCCTGTGCCAACTCCAGCAGCTATGGAACCACCTTTATGGTCATGTTCACTCTATAGCTCCTCCCCCTCTTGCATCTGTGGGACAACCTCGATGGTCATGTTCAGTCTATGGATCCTCCCCACACACACTGTCCAGCAGCTGTGGGAACACTGTTATGGTAAGAACCTTATTGAGTCACCCTAGCCTGTCTAGCTGCTGTCTGTGCTGCATCCAGAGGTTACTCAGTAGCTGCTGCTCAGAATAATGGGAGTCGACTATGTCGATAGACATCAGATAGATGATAGATCTGAGATGTACCAGGAATGTACAAAGGCTTCATCTCCATTTTCTGCTTGAACGCAGGGCACAAGGTAAGTGAGAGGAATAGGAAGATCGGTGATGATGTTGAGAGCAAGGGGATGATGCGGGTTTCTGGCAGACTGGCTCTTTGTCTCCTTTTCTGAATTGTAATATGTAAGACCCTAGACCTATAATGGGCTGTCTACACGTGACCAGTGGCAGAGGGACCCTCCAGGGGACAGGTAAAGAAGCTGCTGTACATCCGCTTATACCTCAACATTTAAGTGCAATTTAAAAGAACTAAAGACGACAAAACCCCAATCAAAGTATAAGAAAATAGATTTTTGGTGAGCTGCTGAATTTGCTTTGGAAACAAACCAACAAGAATGTATGTCCAGACTGGGAGGTCCGGGCAAGGACCAGTCCTGAGCTACAACCAGCTACAGCTGCTCTGCTAGCAGGAGCAGTGAGAGGAACCACATCAGAGTCCACCAACACTGAGCACCAGCCGAATTCCTATTCTTCTTCGCCCGGGGACCATTGCACAGAGAGGTGTCACAGCAGCTGATACAAACTGAATTGACTTTGCCCGGGGTGCAGAAAGACTGGTATCCAGCAGAGGCAATGAGACAGGCGGCTGACGAAGCACATGACTTACGATACAATATCCCTGGAAAACAAGAAGAACCAATTACTGACTGATCAGAGAAACCATCATCTGTGAAATGAACTATTGATATTCTGGATCTCGCAGCCTCAATGAGCCAAGAGAACCTCCTCATAATTGTCTAATAATCAGCGTAATGTGCTGAAAAGCAGCAAAGGAACCAAGGACATTGTCTCAAGGCCACATGATACCTGCTACTGGCAGACCTGGGGACATGTTCACTTCTATTCATCTTTACACTGTCTCAGAGCAGACTCATCTTTACTGTGCCAATATGTGTCTTCTGCACAACCCTAATGCACAGGAACTGGACACTATACCGCACGTGAACCGGCGAACCCCTCCACCATCACATGTGAGCTGATGACCCCCACAATTGAATTATTCACCTCACTGCACATGAAGATGAAGATAAAGGGTGACAAGACGAGACTCTCTAGAGGCCTTCTGCATTTTCCTGTCTCTTAGGTTGAACCCTCTGGGTTTCGGGGGCGCTGCCGCCTGCACATGTGTCCTATGGAGTAGCTGCAGAATCAGTTGTCCTGATGTAATCTTCACACCAATCATGACAGACATTCACCATAAAAGCCAGCATTTCCTCAGCAGAAGACTTCTGCATCCTCTCCCGGCAGCAACAGGATTAGGCGTGTCTGGGTTTAGCAGAGAGATCTTTGGGTGAAGGATTCTGCTGAACGCTTCCCTGCAAAGGATAAAGCTGAACATCCCCAAATGTACAGTTCACAGAAGGAGCGGAGTCAAAAACTGAAGTTCCTAAAAGATGGAAATACGGACTACAAGCCATCAGTCTTTTCTCACGCTCTGCTGCTAGGCAACTGCTTAAAAGCTATATACACCTTCCGCGTCCATTCTCTTCTCACTGCTTTCTATGGATTTCGGCCTAAGAAACATTATTGGAAGGAAGCTCTTCTGTGATAAATCTGGCAGCATGGCCGCCTGATGCCTGTGACCTATGAACATAACACGTAGTGCTCAGGGCCTGGCACCTGGGAGGTCACACATGAAGATAGCGGAATAAAGATATTCCGAATACCGAAATCCAGGAAAAGACAACGCCACACCTCCCAACATCCGACTACTACCTCCATTCCAGATGTATCCAGAAACACTTTCCCCTTCCCTGTCTGTACTGTCACTAGCAGAGGTCGGGGATCACTACCCCCAACATATGACTACTACCCCCAGTCTCAGAGATATCACTAGCAGGGATCAGAGAGGAATGCTGTGGTCAGAGCACTGAGACCCCTGGTAGTGTACAGTTCCCAAACCTGACATTTCCTGAGGGTCACAGAGGTCATCAGTGTACCATCACTACAACCCCCA
The DNA here is from genome assembly GCF_014858855.1 of Bufo gargarizans. Taxonomy (NCBI): domain Eukaryota; kingdom Metazoa; phylum Chordata; class Amphibia; order Anura; family Bufonidae; genus Bufo; species Bufo gargarizans. Next base: position 843,023 of record NC_058087.1, read on the forward strand.
ATATCTAATACAACCCCCACTATGTAATACAGCCCACACTGACCAGCTGCATCCAAGTTCCTAGGACTATGACCCTCCCACAGTCACCACCCACTCTGGCCTGGAAATCCGGCTGCCTGTTCGGGCAGAGAATGCCAGGAATTGGCCGGACACAAACCGAAGTTCTACCTAATGGGACAGGCGGGCATCCCACTTCCACCCAGCAGTGCTAGATCCGGAGAATTCGGGCAGAGAACCCGCCGCAGATGTGAAAGGAGCCCAAGCGGATGAATTTAACCCCGGATGAATTTAACAAACGCCACCAAAGCGTATTTATGAACATGGAGCCAACACAAGACTCTGTCCTATACCGCCCTCTGCCTGGGCCACAACTCTTGCACTACCATCTGCCGATGTCCCAGAGCCACCCTCTGTACTTGTCACATCTCCTATATGCCTTCTGCCCGTGCCATGTCTTGTGTACCACCATCTGCCCATGCCCCATAGCACCCTCTGCCTTTGCCCTGTACTGCCCTCTGCCCCGTAGCACCCTTTACCCTGTACAGCCCTCTGGTTTTGCCCTGTACTGCACGTGCCCCATACCGCCTTCTGCCTGTCTCCTGAACCGCCCTCTACCGTGCTTTGTACCACCCTCTGCCTGTCTCCTGTATCCCCGTGGCGGAAATAATCTCGCCACTGGGTTTTGGAGGGGCCTGTTTGCCAGCGTCTTGCCTCAGGATTATGGCCCATATACTAACTTTGAAGGAGAAGACAGACCGGCCGAACAGCCTAAATCTGTGGAACTGTTTTGGGCAGGAAAGCCATGCTTGCGGTCGGTCAAATGTGCCTTCCATAGAATTCGGGAACCCCTGCTCGGATCTGGGTGATTTCTGGATATGTTATTCACCCAGATCAGAGCTATCCAGGGATGTATAATTTATGGGGATATGTGGGGCTTTGGGGAGTTTTCTGTGTTTTGGGGAAAAATGTGTGTTTTCTGCCTGTGAGTGATTAAGTTAGCCCATTGTGTTTAGTAATTGTATCACAGGCAGAGCCCATTGTGTTTGGTAATTGTATCACTGGCAAAGGGGGGAGGGGGGTTGTGTACAATCACTGGGAGTGTTTCCATACTGTAAATGCATGCGATTGGCTAATGTAAAAACTGTCTCAGTCTTCCACAAGGTCCCCCAGGGGAGTGTCCCTTGCTGGAAGACCTGCATAAAAGGCTGACATGTAGCCCCATTGAAGAGTTCCTGTTTTACTCTCAACATAGAGCCTTGTCTCATGTGTGTGGGGAAAAGGCTGCATCTACACTGGGGATTGCTATACTTTAAGAGCTTGTTCCTGCATCGCTTTCTGAAGGAAGATAGGTTTACCCACTGGAACCTGGAAGCCTTGTCGTAGGTCCAGGGTGGGTAGAAAATGGCGAGATCCCAACCAAGCTGTGGCAGTTTGTGGGGTCGGCAGTGGTTACGGTGTAGAGCGGAGTGCTTGGAGCCCTCGGGAAGCACTAGGAGCATCCATCAACGGAGGTACCTAGTCAGGGTGTCAGGAGATCCGTTACAATCGTCCTCTGCTTGTCTCATCTACTGACCACTGCCCCGTACCGCCCTCTGCCTTTCTCCTGTATCACCCTCTACCGGTGCCACTCTCTGCCTTTCTCCTGTACCACCCTCTACCCGTGCCGCTCTCTGCCTCTCTCCTATACCACCCTCTGCCTGGCCCCATACTGCCTTCTGCCTGTCTCCTGTACCGATCTCTGCCTTTCTCCTGTACCACCCTATACCCGTGCCGCTCTCTGCCTCTCTCTCCTATACCGACCACTGCCCCATACCGCCTTCTGCCTGTCTCCTGTACCACCCTCTACCCGTACCGACATCTGCCCATCTCCTGTACTACCCTTTACCCGTGCACAGTACCGCCCTCTACCTGTACTATTTGGGTCTCCACTATGGGTGGTACGAAGTCAGTCCTGTATTTGCTAACCCGCTGAGAACCCTCCACCCGTCAAGGTGAAGACGAGATGCTGGGCAGCACTCACTTCCAAATCATCGATGGAGCTGCACCTGGATTTTACATTTTAGGATTAAATGCAAGCGAGTGGAAAGTGTCAGCTATATCGCGGCAGCAGCAGAGGCTCCGGGTTTCCATCTGACCTAATCCCCAGTGGCTGAATTAAAGTCAGTGGAGTGCAGAGCGGCTGCCCTCCATCCCGTATTTGCCTTATTTAAAGCCCCTAATCCGGTTAATCTGCCTTACAGCAAAGGAGGCAATGAATTAATAAGGGAAGATGGCGGCGGCTGCGCAGCACCTTCAGCGGGAGACATCAATGAAGCTCTATTCACTTCCAGCTCAGTTTATTGGCACTGCAGGCGGCAGCCCCCCATCTTAGATGTGTAAATCACTGGCAGCCTCACGCTCAGGGATCATCTTCTATCAGATCTTCTCAGGATCTGCGCTTTCATCACGGTGAGGCAGCAGTAATTCTGCTCCTGAACTGGACACGTAGGGTGGGGGCGCCTTATACATGAGCCATATAGGTCAGCACATCTGGCGGGCCAGACAGGGGAGCGTGGCGGGAGGCAACCAGACAGGGGGAGTGCGATGACCAGACAAGGTGAGTGTGGTGGCAAAACCTTGGGGAGAACTGTGGTGGAAGGCGGCCAGATGGGTAAGCCTAAAGGCAAGAAAAGTGGAGGGGGAGTACGGTGGGAGGTTGCAAGAAGTAGGAGGCAGCCAGATGGGGGGAGGGCAGCGGGAGGAAGCCAGATGGGGGGAGGGCAGCGGGAGGCAGCCAGATGGGGGGAGGGCAGCGGGAGGCAGCCAGATGGGGGGAGGGCAGCAGGAGGCAGCCAGCCAGAGGGAAGGCGAAGAGTGTGGTGGGAGGCGGCAAGATGGGCGGAAGTGCGATGGGAGGCGGCCAGACCGGGGGAGCGCAGTGCCAAAATGGGGGGAGTGCATTAGGAGGCGGCCAGACAGGGGGGGGGGGGAGGGAGGTCGGAAGCAGCCAGACAGGGGAAAGGGGGTAGGCAGACAGAGGGGAGAAGCCTCGGAATCCACATCCCACAGCCCCTCACTCCCTGGTCCAGGACACTCACCCTCGGTCTTCTCCATCACCTCCTTCTGACAGGTGTCCTGGACATTGACTGTGCAGTTGACGATGAATTCGGGGGACGAGCAGTCATCCTTCTGGAACTCCTCACACTGGTAACACTGGATCTGCAGAGAAAACCCTGCAAAAAAAAGAAGACATGGGGCTCCAAGACGAGACTCCAAACTACCAACGAAGATCCTCAAAACTACAGGCAGTGCTCCAGACTGAAAAATGCCAAATTTACATTTTTAGTCACCAAATTTAAAATACATATAATTACGGTATAATAAAAAAATAAAAATGTTTTAAAAAAATAAATACATGTCTTACCTAGGGTTGTCACGCAAAAAGTTTTGCGATACTCAATACCACGGGGGGGGGGGGGAAGCTGCGTGCATTCGCCATTTTATGGAACGTCTAAACCATATTAGAACAGTCTGATGCTAATTTTTAAATATTTTAACAGCATTTTTTCGGGCGTGGAGATATGCAATATGTTAATTTTTTTGTTGTTAAGATATTTTATATGTAAAATTGGGAAAGGGGGCGATTTAAACTTAGTATTTTGGTGTTTTTTTTTAAACTTTTTATTTAATAACTATTTCCCCCCCTTAGGGGCTAGAACCTGGGATCTTTTCATCCCTTGTCCTATTCACCCTAACAGAGCTCTATCTGGGTGAATAGGGAGGTTACCATGGCAGCCAGGGCTTCAGTAGAGTCTGATAGAGCTCTATCAGGGTGAATAGGACCTCACACTCTCCCTGCTGTCCTGTGTATAGTACACACAGCAGCAGGGAGCTGACCATGGCAGCCAGGGCTTCAGTAGTGTCTGATAGAGATCTATTAGGGTGAATAGGACCTCACACTCTCCCTGCTGCCCTATGCATAGTACACACAGCAGCAGGGAGCTGACCATGGCAGCCAGGGCTTCAGTAGAGTCTGATAGAGATCTATCAGGGTGAATAGGACCTCACACTCTCCCTGCTGCCCTGTGCATAGTACACACAGCAGCAGGGAGCTGACCATGGCAGCCAGGGCTTCAGTAGAGTCTGATAGAGCTCTATCAGGGTGAATAGGACCTCACACTCTCCCTGCTGTCCTGTGCATAGTACACACAGCAGCAGGGAGCTGACCATGGCAGCCAGGGCTTCAGTAGAGTCTGATAGAGCTCTATCAGGGTGAATAGGACCTCACACTCTCCCTGCTGTCCTGTGCATAGTACACACAGCAGCAGGGAGCTGACCATGGCAGCCAGGGCTTCAGTAGTGTCTGATAGAGATCTATTAGGGTGAATAGGACCTCACACTCTCCCTGCTGCCCTATGCATAGTACACACAGCAGCAGGGAGCTGACCATGGCAGCCAGGGCTTCAGTAGAGTCTGATAGAGATCTATCAGGGTGAATAGGACCTCACACTCTCCCTGCTGCCCTGGGCTCTGTACACACAGCAGCAGGGAGCTGACCATGGCAGCCAGGGCTTCAGTAGTGTCTGATAGAGATCTATTAGGGTGAATAGGACCTCACACTCTCCCTGCTGCCCTATGCATAGTACACACAGCAGCAGGGAGCTGACCATGGCAGCCAGGGCTTCAGTAGAGCCTGATAGAGATCTATCAGGGTGAATAGGACCTCACATTCTCCCTGCTGCTCTGTGCATAGTACACACAGCAGCAGGGAGGTTACCATGGACGGTTTCAGTAGCGTCCTGGCTGCCATGGTAACCAATCAGAGCCCCAGGATTACACTGCTGATCGGTAACCGATCAGAAGCTGCCACTGCCACTAATGAGGAGGAGGGGACCCTGTGTCCACTGTCAGTTTAACTCGTGTGTGAAAGAGGCAGAGCAGTGAAGGATCTAGGTGCAAATTGCGACAAGACTACAAAGTCTTGTCGCCATTTTGCAATTCTAAGTCGCATTGGAGAGCCCTGACAGGTCAAAGGTCAATCCATCTACACCCAGATACAGAATAAGCCTGTGCCTCACTGAAGGTCTCTGATAGAGGAGACCACTCCCCTGTTCCAGAATCTGAGGCCTGAGAACCATCAGTGACCACCACACCGAGGGACCCCATCAGAACTGCGTACACCCTGAAAAAGCAAAGAACTGACCCCACAGACTAATGGGGGGCCCGAATCCAGGGCAGAAAAGTGATCCCATAGACTAACGGGGGGCCCAATGTCGGTGCAGAAAAGTGATCCCACAGACTAATGGGGGCCAGATGTCAGTGCAGAAAAGTGATCCCACTGAATAATGGGGGCCCGGAGGGCAGTGCAGAAAAGTGACCCCACTGACTAATGGGGGCCCTAAGGTGAGTGCCAGTGCCTGTGTAGTGCCATGGACAGCGCTGCCTGCAGTCACACAGATCACGATACTTCTCATTAGATGATGGCGGCCCCGTGCACCCGCTCCCCGACCACAGCTGAAATCAGTGTGAAAGAGACAGCTGTCATCTAACTGCACAATGAAGAGCATCAGCTGGCAGCCCGGGATAAGGGGGGGCACTTACTTCTGCACACCGGGCAGTTTTACACCAGGCTGCAGGCTTCTATGATAAGGCAGAGCACGGGAAGAGGTTAAGACAACCAGTCATGGTCAGAGACACAGGTTCATATATACAGAGACCCCGTCACAAGCGGTTCGGACATGCAGAGTCCATACATTACCCAGAATCCTCACCACGTGTGTGTGTGTGTATATGTGTATGTGTTATATATATATATATATATATACACACACACACATACAGTGGGATGCAAAAGTTTGGGCAACCTTGTTAATCGTCATGATTTTCCTGTATAAATCGTTGGTGGTTACGATGTCAGTTAAATCTATCATATCGGAGACACACACAGTGATATCTGAGAAGTGAAATGAAGTTTATTGGATTTACAGAAAGTGCTATAATTGTTTAAACAAAATTAGGCAGCTGCATAAATTTGGGCACCACAAAAAATAAATGAAATCAATATTTAGTAGATCCTCCTTTTGCAGAAATTCCAGCCTCTAAACGCTTCCTGTAGGTTCCACTGAGAGTCTGGATTCTGGTTGAAGGTATTTTGGACCATTCCTCTTTACAAAACATCTTTAGGTCATTCAGGTTTGATGGCTTCCGACCATGGACAGCTCTCTATAAGTCACACCACAGATTTTCCATGATATTCAGGTCTGAGGACTGAGGTGGCCATTCCAGAACGTTGTACTTGTTCCTCTGCATAAGTGCCTTAGTGGATTTTGAGCAGTGTTTAGGGTCGTTGTCTTGTTGAAAGATCCAGCCGCGGCGCAGCTTCAGCTTTGTCACTGATTCCTGGACATTGGTCTCCAGAATCTGCTGATATTGAGTGGAATCCATGCGTCCCTCAACTTTGACAAGATTCCCAGTCCCTGCACAGGCCACAGCCCCACAGCATGATGGAACCACCACCATATGTTACTGGAGGTAGCAGGTGTTTTTCTTGGAATGCTGTGTTCTTTTTCCTCCGTGCATAACACCCCTTGTTATGGCCAAATAACTCCATTTTAGTTTCATCAGTCCACAACACCTTATTCCAAAATGAAGCTGGCTTGTCCAAATGTGCTTTAGCCCACCTCAAGCGGAGAAAAGGCTTCCTCTGCATCACTCTCGCATACACCATCTCCTTGTGTAAAGTGCGGCGAATGGTTGAACGATGCACAGTGACTCCATCTGCAGCAAGATGATGTTGTAGGTCTTTGGTGCTGGTCTGCGGGTTGACTCTGACTGTTCTCACCATGCGTCGCTTCTGTCTATCCGAGATCTTTCTTGGTCGGCCACTTCGAGCCTTAACTTGAGCTGAGCCTGTGGTCTTCCATTTCCTCAATATGTTCCTAACTGTGGAGACAGACGGTGGGAATCTCCGAGACGGCTTTCTGTATCCTTCCCCTAAACCATGAGGGTGGACAATCTGTGTCTTCAGGTCATTGGAGAGTTGTTTTGAGACCCCCATGTTGCTACTCTTCAGAGAAAATTAAGAGGAGGGAAACTTACAATTGACCCCCTTAAATACTCTTTCTCATAATTAGATTCACCTGTGTATGTAGGTCAGGGGTCACTGAGCTTACCAAGCCAATCTGAGTTCCAATAATTCGTTCTAAAGGTTTTGGAATCAATAAAATGACAACAACAGAGACCACATGTCTGCACCGGCCTGATTGTGTGTAAACAGTGACCACATGTAGCACCTGCCTGATTGTGTGTAAACAGAGACCACATGTCTGCACCGGCCTGATTGTGTGTAAACAGAGACCACATGTAGCACCGGCCTGATTGTGTGTAAACAGAGACCACATGTCTGCACCGGCCTGATTGTGTGTAAACAGAGACCACATGTAGCACCGGCCTGATTGTGTGTAAACAGAGACCACATGTCTGCACCGGCCTGATTGTGTGTAAACAGAGACCACATGTAGCACCGGCCTGATTGTGTGTAAACAGAGACCACATGTAGCACCGGCCTGATTGTGTGTAAACAGTGACCACATGTCTGCACCTGCCTGATTGTGTGTAAACAGAGACCACATGTAGCACCGGCCTGATTGTGTGTAAACAGAGACCACATGTCTGCACCGGCCTGATTGTGTGTAAACAGAGACCACATGTCTGCACCGGCCTGATTGTGTGTAAACAGTGACCACATGTCTGCACCGGCCTGATTGTGTGTAAACAGAGACCACATGTCTGCACCGGCCTGATTGTGTGTAAACAGAGACCACATGTCTGCACCTGCCTGATTGTGTGTAAACAGAGACCACATGTCTGCACCGGCCTGATTGTGTGTAAACAGAGACCACATGTAGCACCTGCCTGATTGTGTGTAAACAGAGACCACATGTAGCACCGGCCTGATTGTGTGTAAACAGTGACCACATGTCTGCACCTGCCTGATTGTGTGTAAACAGAGACCACATGTAGCACCGGCCTGATTGTGTGTAAACAGCGACCACATGTAGCACCTGCCTGATTGTGTGTAAACAGAGACCACATGTAGCACCGGCCTGATTGTGTGTAAACAGAGACCACATGTAGCACCGGCCTGATTGTGTGTAAACAGAGACCACATGTAGCACCGGCCTGATTGTGTGTAAACAGTGACCACATGTAGCACCTGCCTGATTGTGTGTAAACAGAGACCACATGTAGCACCTGCCTGATTGTGTGTAAACAGTGACCACATGTCTGCACCTGCCTGATTGTGTGTAAACAGAGACCACATGTAGCACCGGCCTGATTGTGTGTAAACAGCGACCACATGTAGCACCTGCCTGATTGTGTGTAAACAGAGACCACATGTAGCACCGGCCTGATTGTGTGTAAACAGTGACCACATGTAGCACCGGCCTGATTGTGTGTAAACAGAGACCACATGTAGCACCTGCCTGATTGTGTGTAAACAGTGACCACATGTAGCACCGGCCTGATTGTGTGTAAACAGTGACCACATGTAGCACCGGCCTGATTGTGTGTAAACAGAGACCACATGTAGCACCTGCCTGATTGTGTGTAAACAGAGACCACATGTAGCACCGGCCTGATTGTGTGTAAACAGCGACCACATGTCTGCACCGGCCGGATTGTGTGTAAACAGTGACCACATGTAGCACCGGCCGGATTGTGTGTAAACATCTATAGCATATATATCACTGTGTGTGTCTCCGATATGATATATGTAACTGACATTTTTTATCGTAACAACCAATGATTTATACAGGGAAATCAATTACGATTAACAAGGTTGCCCAAACTTTCGCATCCCACTGTGTGTGTGTGTGTGTGTGTATATATATATATATATATATATATATATATATATATATATATATATATATATATATATATATATCTCTATATCTATATCTATATCTATATATATATATATATATATATATATATATATATATATCTATATCTATATCTATCTACCAGCAGCACACCAAGGGTTTCAAAGAAAAAACGTGCTGTTTATTCACCCAATGTCAGTAGCAGCGACGAATTAACCGCTTGTTGCGGTCTTTCTCAAACTGTGTGCACATGTGTTACAATCACATAATATATAGGTGTATCAATCAATGATCTAATCAAAACAATTTATGCATAAAAGTAGCAAAAGTCATAGTGACAGCAGTTAAACAATGTGAACAAATTTTATAAACAAACAGTGTAAAAAAAGTAGATAGATGCAGTACATTTCTAAAGGGCTATGATTAACTCCATGGCGTGTCCTAAACATACATAATGTACTGTAATTGCTGATAATTCAGTGCAGGTGTATCCCATTACTAAGTATAAACCTAATAACTCACAATCAGCTGTCTCGGCGGTTCAGGCAATTCAATGTTAAAGTGTGGGTCTGGATCGCATAGACACCAGGATTCTCACAGATATGCGGGGCACTGGAACCACTAACGTTCCTGGACCAGACCACAGGATTGCTAGGACCCTGGACCCTGGATCCCCATATGTGCGTGCCCCGCATATCTGTGAGAATCCAGACCCACACTTTAACATTGAATTACCTAAACCTATTTGTTTATCTGCCGTGGTCTGATCATGTGACAATGATGACATGACTACTGGTGGGAGGCCGACGCTTCTGCATTGACATGCGCACACTTGTGAGCGAACAGACCGAGCCATCTTTGTTATGGGTTCTACTCAGTCTCTCTGCGTCTGAGGGATCGCAGGATTTGGTGTTCCCGCGCATGCGCAGAGACTGAATGGGGACGCCGCCGAGACCGCAATGCCTCATATGTGCAGCCTATCAGCTGATTGTGAGTTATTAGGTTTATACTTAGTAATAGGATACACCTGCACTGAATTATCAGCAATTACAGTACATCATGTATGTTTAGGACACGCCATGGAGTTAATCATAGCACTTTAGAAATGTACTGCATCTATCTACTTTTTTTTACACTGTTTATGAAATTTGTTCACATTGTTTAACTGCTGTCACTATGACTTTTGCTACTTTTATGCATAAATTGTTTTGATTAGATCATTGATTGATACATCTATATATTACAGTGATTGTAACACATGTGCACAGCGCTTGAGAAAGACCGCAACAAGCGGTTGAAACGTCGCTGCTACTGACATTGGGTGAATAAACCGCACATTTTTTCTTTAAAACCCTTGGAGTGCTGCTGGCCTTCTTTCATCTCTATTAAATTGAATTGGACCGTGGTGCTGGTCCACACTGGCTTGATTTGCACCGAACAAGATAGTGTGCTGCATACTCACTTTCCAAATTTTATATTATATATATATATATATATATATATATATATATATATATATATATATATATATATATATATAGATAGAGAGATACACACACACTTCTCTCTGCATCTGACGCGTCTGCCTCCTGCGCTCTCTCTGCATCTGACGCGTCTGCCTCCTGCGCTCTCTCTGCATCTGACGCGTCTGCCTCCTGCGCTCTCTCTGCATCTGACGCGTCTGCCTCCTGCGCTCTCTCTGCATCTGACGCGTCTGCCTCCTGCGCGCTCTCTGCATCTGACGCGTCTGCCTCCTGCGCTCTCTCTGCATCTGACGCGTCTGCCTCCTGCGCTCTCTCTGCATCTGACGCGTCTGCCTCCTGCGCTCTCTCTGCATCTGACGCGTCTGCCTCCTGCGCTCTCTCTGCATCTGACGCGTCTGCCTCCTGCGCTCTCTCTGCATCTGACGCGTCTGCCTCCTGCGCTCTCTCTGCATCTGACGCGTCTGCCTCCTGCGCTCTCTCTGCATCTGACGCGTCTGCCTCCTGCGCTCTCTCTGCATCTGACGCGTCTGCCTCCTGCGCTCTCTCTGCATCTGATGCGTCTGCCTCCTGCGCTCTCTCTGCATCTGACGCGTCTGCCTCCTGCGCTCTCCTCACCTCCACCATCAGACTGTCCTTATATATAATACTGTACATGAACAGGAGAACACTGGGCGTCACCTCCATCAGACTGTCCATATAATTGTGTGTGTAATGTATATAAATAAATAAAATAAAAAATAAAAACTAGCAGCACCACCAAGCCAAAAAACAAAGTAAAAAACTGGTGCACTGTCCGATTATGGTAACTGGTGCTCACCCACTAATACGGAATAGAAAAAACGGACTGCACTCCAAAGAATCTTCAGTGAAAAAGGATTTATTCACCCAAAAGGTGGCACAAGCGACGTTTCGGCTCTCACATGAGCCTTTCTCAAGCAGTGATAAGAAGTGAGCAGGTTACACATAAAGGTGAACCAATCAAGACAATTAGTGCTTCAACTTAATTGACACTTACAAAATAAATCAACAAAGAAATGTCACAAAGTGAAAAGCATACATCCAGTTTGTTATAATGAACAGTGACCCGCGCAGTGAATCCAGAAAGTGCGCAGTGTATCTAAACTTCATATCATTCCTCAAAGTCCATAATTATTCTCAGCTGTATTATACAGAACGTGCTAATCACATAGATCTTAATAATGCACATGTGGGGGGGGGGGGGGGGGAAGAGGAGGGACTCAGCTGATTGATACCTGGTATAGTGCTAGCGACCCCGTAGACCATCGCGCTGTACAGCGCATCCTTGTGATCCCTCTGCGCATGTCCCGATAGGCTGCTGCGTCATACTCAAGCGCCTGCCATGGTGTACATGTGCGTCGCAAGGTCACATATCAGTGACGTAAGCGGCGCACTCAGTGATGACCCACGGCATCCTATGCGTCTGTCAGAAGAACAGGGCGCATGCGCAACATTCCCCTATATATAAAAACACCCATATCAGATACGGGAGCATTGCCATATTATTAGCGTATATTGTTGTATATTCTGCCGTTTTTTTTTCTACATTATGTCACTCTGGGTCAATCCCATATATCAGCAGGTTGGAAGAGTCTCCACCTTTTCAAGTAGGAGGCTCAATTCCAGGAGTTACCCAAGTTCTGTGGGCACGTCAGTGCCAACAGCGCTATGGGTCCCAGTCCTGCTAAACAACGTGACTATGAGGGATTCTCCTCATTGTATGTATCAGAACAACATCTCATTATACATCGGCAGTGAAGAATCCAATCATATATTCTACCCTATCTAGAGATGGGAAAAGGGGGACAAAATGGAGAGCATTTCTCTAATATGCGCCCTCGGGACATATGCAAAAAATCACAAGGAAACAGTGTTTAAAAGAAAAACAATATGAGTTTTTCTATACGTAGGTCTCTCTCCCACTGTCCAGGTCCATCAACTTTACAAGACACCCTTCTCCAAAAGTGTAAGTGTACCTGGAAATAAAATTGAAAAAAAGTTGACTTGCCGCAAGGCCGGATCTGGAATGAATGCCCATTGAAAGGCATTGATCCGGATCAGGCCTTAAGCTAAACGTCGTTTCGGCGCATTGCCGGATACGACGTTTAGCTTTTTTAGAGTGGTTACCATGGCTGCCGGGACGCTAAAGTCCTGGCAGCCATGGTAAAGTGTAGCGGGGAGCGGGGGAGCAGCATACTTACCATCCGTGCGGCTCCCGGGGCGCTCCAGAGTGACGTCAGGGCGCCCCAGTCGCATGGATGACGTGATCGCATGGCACGTCATCCATGCGCATGGGGCGCTCTGACGTCATTCTGGAGCGCACCAGGAGCCGCACGGATGGTAAGTATACCGCTCCCCGCTCCTACTATGGCAACCAGGACTTTAATAGCGTCCTGGGTGCCATAGTAACACTGAAAGCATTTTGAAGACGGATCCGTCTTTAAATGCTTTCAGTACACTTGCGTTTTTCCGGATCCGGCGTGTAATTCCGGAAAGTGGAGTACACGCCGGATCCGGACAACGCAAGTGTGAAAGAGGCCTAACCTAATAACACACAAACAGTTAAATGTTACCATGTTTTTATTGAACACACCATGTAAACATTCACAGTGCAGGTGGAAAAAGTATGTGAACCCTTGGATTTAATAACTGGTTGAACCTCCTTTGGCAGCAATAACTTCCCCCAAACGTTCCCTGTAGTTGCAGATCAGACGGGCACAACGGTCAGGAGTAATTCTTGACCATTCCTCTTTACAGAACTGTTTCAGTTCAGCAATATTCTTGGGATGTCTGGTGGGAATCGCTTTCTTGAGGTCCTGCCGCAGCATCTCCATCGGGTTGAGGTCAGGACTCTGACTGGGCCGCTCCAGAAGGCGGATTTTCTTCTGTTTCAGTCATTCTGTTGTTGATTTACTTCTATGCTTTGGGTCGTTGTCCTGTTGCAGCACCATCTTCTGTTGAGCTTCAGCTGGTGGACAGATGGCCTTAAGTTCTCCTGCAAAATGTCTTGATAAACTTGGGAATTCATTTTTCCTTCGATGATAGCAATCAGTCCAGGCCCCTGACGCAGCAAAGCAGCCCCAAACCATGATGCCCCCACCACCATACCTCACAGTTGGGATGAGGTTTTGATGTTGGTGTGCTGTGCCTCTTTTTCTCCACACAAAGTGTTGTGTGTTTCTTCCAAACAACTCCACTTTGGTTTCCTCTGTCCACAGAATATTTTGCCAGTGCTGCTGTGGAACATCCAGGTGCTCTTGTGCAAACTGTAAACGTGCAGCAATGTTTTTTTTGGACAGCAGTGGCTTCCTCTGTGATGTCCTCCCATGAAATCCATTCTTGTTTAGTGTTTTACGTATCGTAGATTCGCTAACAGGGATGTTAGCATATGCCAGAGCCTTTTGTAAGTCTTTAGCTGTCACTCTAGGATTCTTCTTCACCTCATTGAGCAGTCTGCGCTGTGCTCTTGCAGTCATCTTTACAGGACGGCCGCTCCTAGGGAGAGTAGCAGCAGTGCTGAACGTCCTCCATTTATAGACAATTTGTCTTACCGTGGACTGATGGACAGCAAGGCTTTTGGAGATACTTTTATAATCCTTTCCAGCTTTATGCAAGTCAACAATTCTTAATCGTAGGTCTTCTGAGAGCTCTTTTGTGCGAGGCATCAATCACATCAGGCAATGCTTCTTGTGAAAAGCAAACCCAGAACTGGTGTGTTTTTTATAGGGCAGGGCAGCTGTAACAAACACCTCCAATCTTATCTCATTGATTGGACTCCAGTTGTCCGACACCTCTGTGACGAAACCAACCTCGCCACTGTGTTTTGGAGGGGGCTGGTTGCCAGCCTCCTGCCTCAGGATTATGGCCCATACTAATTTTAAAGAAGACAGGCCGGCCGCACAGCTTAAATCTGTCTTTGGAATTGTATTTTGTTATGTGAGGGTACCCAGATGGCTAGTTTAATTGTATTTGTGTGGTCTGAGTGCCATTCGCCTAATGATATGCACTCAGACTTGAGCTATCTGGGAATATGTTAAATGTCTGTGGTTGCTGGGAGGGTGTGACATTGTGTGTTTAAATGGTGATTTCTGTCCTGTTGTCCCCACATGTGTATTGGCGATTTCTCTTTGTCCTGAGAGATAATTGGATTATCCCTCGGTTGTCTCTGGGGCAGAGAGGAGGAAACCATGATGCATTGTGGGGATGTGTTGTATCTGTTCGGTGTGTCGCAGTCTCCATTCTGGTCCCCTGGGGGCGTGTCCACCAGATGGGGACCTGCATAAATACGGGCGAGTAGCCCTCAATAAAGTGTTCCTGTTTTATCCTTCATCATGTTGAGACTGGTGTTTGGATAACTGATCAAACTGGGGGATTGCTATACGCTGAAGATTTGCTATACTCCCCTGGCATAACTACTAGCTCTTGTAAGAGCTGTTCCTGCTCTCTGGCTGTAGGAGAGGTTCACCCACTGGAGCCTGGAGCCTTGTCGTAGGTCCAGCGTGGGTGGAGGACGGTGAGACCCCAACCAAGCTACGGCGGTTCGTGGGGTCTGCAGTGCTTGGAGTCCTCGGAAAGCACTAGGAGCATCTATCGACGGAGGTACCCGGTCGGGGTGCTAGGAGATCTGTTACAACCTCACTCCAATTAGCTCTTGGAGATGTCATTAGACTAGGGGTTCACATTTCCACCTGCAAAAGTTTGGGCACACCTTCTCATTCAAAGAGTTTTCTTTATTTTCATGACTATGACAATTGTAGATTCACACTGAAGGCATCACAACTATGAATTATCACATGTGGAATGATATACATAACAAAAAAGTGTGAAACAGAAAATATGTCATATTCTAGGTTCTTCAAAGTAGCCACCTTTGGCTTTGATTACTGCTTTGCACACTCTTGGCATTCTCTTGATGAGCTTCAAGAGGAAGTCACCTGAAATGGTCTTCACTTCACAGGTGTGCCCTGTCAGGTGTAATTTCTTGCCTTCTAAATGGGGTTAGGACCATCAGCTGCGTTGTGGAGAAGTCAGGTGGATACACAGCTGATAGTCCTACTGAATAGACTGTTAGAATTTGTATTATGGCAAGAAAAAAGCAGCTAAGTAAAGAAAAACGAGTGGCCATCATTACTTTAAGAAATGAAGGTCAGTCAGTCCGAAAAATTGGGAAAACTTTGAAAGTGTCCCCAAGTGCAGTCACAAAAACCATCAAGCGCTACAAAGAAACTGGCTCACATGTGGACCGCCCCAGGAAAGGAAGACCAAGAGTCGCCTCTGCTGCGGAGGATAAGTTCATCCGAGTCACCAGCCTCAGAAATCGGAGGTTAACAGCAGCTCAGATTAGAGACCAGGTCAATGCCACCCAGAGTCCTAGCAGCAGACACATCTCTAGAACAACTGCTAAGAGGAGACTGTGTGAATCAGGCCTTCATGGTAGAAGATCTGCTAGGAAACCACTGCTAAGGACAGGCAACAAGCAGAAGAGACTTGTTTGGGGGTAAAGAACACAAGGAATGGACATTAGACCAGTGGAAATCTGTGCTTTGGTCTGAGGAGTCCAAATTTGAGATCTTTGGTTCCAACCACCGTGTCTTTGTGCGACGCAGAAAAGGTGACCGGATGGACTCTACATGCCTGGTTCCCACTGTGAAGCATGAAGGAGGAGGTGTGATGGTGTGGGGGTGCTTTGCTGGTGACACTGTTGGGGATTTATTCAAAATTGAAGGCATACTGAACCAGCATGGCTACCACAGCATCTTGCAGCGGCATGCTATTCCATCCGGTTTGCGTTTAGTTGGACCATCATTTATTTTTCAACAGGACAATGACCCCAAACACACCTCCAGGCTGTGTAAGGGCTATTTGACCATGAAGGAGAGTGATGGGGTGCTGCGCCAGATGACCTGGCCTCCACAGTCACCGGACCTGAACCCAATCGAGATGGTTTGGGGTGAGCTGGACCGCAGAGTGAAGGCAAAAGGGCCAACAAGTGCTAAGCATCTCTCGGAACTCCTTCAAGACTGTTGGAAGACCATTTCAGGTGACGACTACCTCTTGAAGCTCATCAAGAGAATGCCAAGAGTGTGCAATGCAGTAATCAAAGCAAAAGGTGGCTACTTTGAAGAACCTAGAAAATGACATTTTCAGCTGTTTCACACTTGTTTGTTATGTATATAATTCCACATGTGATAATTCATAGTTTTGATGCCTTCAGTGTGAATCTACGATTTCATAGTCCTGAAAATAAAGAAAACTCTTGGTCTGTACTATATATATATATATATATATATAGAGAGAGAGAAAAGTAAAGTCCAACGGGAGCACCAGCCAGGATATGGGTGCAAGGTCCAGTGTGAGGAAACGACAATCCTCAATAATATAAGTAGAAAGATTAGGACTGTGCTCCAAATTGGTGGTGAAAGCAAAAAAAGGTTTTATTCACCCATGTGGCAAATATTGCGATGTTTCCGCTCACAAGAGCCTTCCTCAAGCATAGAGACAGTGAAAGTCAAGACATATAAAGGCATTACAATAAGTGTTCCACCAATCAGGGTGCGATTACAATCAAGTTAGATTACATCCATCTGATACAAATGAATAAAGTGCATGTGCATAAAGTGACCAGTGCCGTACGGTCTACAACTTCAGGATATAATCCATATTGCGTAGAAAAAAGATGTACAAAACTTGGTTACAATTTGAATTACAAGTAGAAAGTGATAATATACACTACGTGCAGAATTATTAGGCAAATGAGTATTTTGACCACATCATCCTCTTTCTGCGTGTTGTCTTACTCCAAGCTGTAGAGGCTCGAAAGCCTACTACCAATTAAGCATATTAGGTGATGTGCATCTCTGTAATGAGAAGGGGTGTGGTCTAATGACATCAACACCCTATATCAGGTGTGCATAATTATTAGGCAACTTCCTTTCCTTTGGCAAAATGGGTCAAAAGAAGGACTTGACAGGCTCAGAAAAGTCAGAAATAGTGAGATATCTTGCAGAGGGATGCAGCACTCTTAAAATTGCAAAGCTTCTGAAGCGCGATCATCGAACAATCAAGCGTTTCATTCAAAATAGTCAACAGGGTCGCAAGAAGCGTGTGGAAAAACCAAGGCGCAAAATAACTGCCCATGAACTGAGAAAAGTCAAGCGTGCAGCTGCCAGTTTCTGGAAGACACCTTCTTCAAGCAGTGGTACAGGAAGAAGTCTGCAAGGTAAGAAAAACA
Organism: Bufo gargarizans; assembly: GCF_014858855.1. Taxonomy (NCBI): domain Eukaryota; kingdom Metazoa; phylum Chordata; class Amphibia; order Anura; family Bufonidae; genus Bufo; species Bufo gargarizans. The sequence continues at coordinate 860,623 of NC_058087.1, forward strand.
TGATTTTCATGCAGGACAATGCTCCATCACACGCGTCCAAGTACTCCACAGCGTGGCTGGCAAGAAAGGGTATAAAAGAAGAAAATCTAATGACATGGCCTCCTTGTTCACCTGATCTGAACCCCATTGATAACCTGTGGTCCATCATCAAATGTGAGATTTACAAGGAGGGAAAACAGTCCACCTCTCTGAACAGTGTCTGGGAGGCTGTGGTTGCTGCTGCACGCAATGTTGATGGTGAACAGATCAAAACACTGACAGAATCCATGGATGGCGGCTTCTGAGTGTCCTTGCAAAGAAAGGTGGCTATATTGGTCACTGATTTGTTTTTGTTTTGTTTTTGAATGTCAGAAATGTATATTTGTGAATGTTGAGATGTTATATTGGTTTCACTGGTAAAAATAAATAATTGAAATGGGTATATATTTGTTTTTTGTTAAGTTGCCTAATAATTATGCACAGTAATAGTCACCTGCACACACAGATATCCCCCTAAAATAGCTAAAACTAAAAACAAACTAAAAACTACTTCCAAAAATATTCAGCTTTGATATTAATGAGTTTTTTGGGTTCATTGAGAACATGGTTGTTGTTCAATAATAAAATTAATCCTCAAAAATACAACTTGCCTAATAATTCTGCACTCCCTGTAGTGAATAAAGATCATAGAAGTTCGACCTTAGGAAGCCATGGGGCCCGCATTTACCATCGCGTTCCCTGAGCGTCTCCATCACTTCATTGCGCATGTCCAGGATGGCGTCATCGTATGAGTCACAGTGTAAAGGTCGTGCGCATGCGTTCTGTAAGGTCAACCTGGAATCACCATCTTACTAATGGGAACGTGCCCTGTACATCCGTTCATATTTATTACATGGCCGTTAACTGCACAAGATATAGAACCAAATGTATAAAGAACGGACTATATAGGGAGGCCGCAGTAGGGATCTCCTACATAGGCCAGCATCCGGACCGGGGTCCCATCCAGCCAGGAGGGATACCGGACCAGGGAGCCGCGAATGTCAGAGGGGGACGTTTCCATGAACCCCGCCGACAGTCATAGCCCTCTTACTGGCAATAATACGGTCATAGAGGGATTATCCCTCCTCATTATAGAAGCAGCATCACATGAGAGACTAATTACATATCTGGAATAGCGCATAAAAGAGGGGACGCTAAGGATAGGCGATCAATTCTGAAGAAAAGAGAATTACGTTGGATCTATGATCCGGAGAGCTTGCACCCTAGAGGTCTCAATGTTGAGTTTAGGTAGGATCCTCTGGATTTGTTGCCGACTTTGGTCCTCTCCGCGAATGTGTAATGTACCTCTCTCATACGTGTATAATAGTGCAGGAGAACTGTGAAAGAATAAGGCGTATTTGTAATTGTTACATAATATAAATCTAGAAACTAAAGTATGTAATTCTCTTTGCCTTTTAGATATTTTAACCCTCACAACACTTGATGTGGATCCTTGAACTTTGACCTTTTGGAAGCGATACAGCCCAGTGCCGTCCTTAGCGCCCCCTCTTTTATGCGCTATTCCAGATATGTAATTAGTCTCTCATGTGATGCTGCTTCTATAATGAGGAGGGATAATCCCTCTATGACCGTATTATTGCCAGTAAGAGGGCTATGACTGTCGGCGGGGCTCATGGAAACGTCCCCCTCTGACATTCGCGGCTCCCTGGTCCGGTATCCCTCCTGGCTGGATGGGACCCCGGTCCAGATGCTGGCCTATGTAGGAGATCCCTACTGCGGTCTCCCTCTATATTCGGTTCTTTATACATTTGGTTCTATATCATGTAATAAATATGAACGGATGTACAGGGCACGTTCCCATTAGTAAGATGGTGATTCCAGGTTGACCTTACAGAACGCATACGCACGACCTTTACACTGTGACTCATACGATGACGCCATCCTGGACATGCGCAATGAAGTGATGGAGACGCTCGGGGAACGCGATGGTATATGCGGGCCCCATGGCTTTCTAAGGTCGAACTTCTATGATCTTTATTCACTATATTATCACTTTCTACTTGTAATTCAAATTGTAACCAAGTTTTGTACATGGTTTTTCTACGCAATATGGATTATATCCTGAAGTTGTAGACCGTACGGCACTGGTCACTTTATTCATTTGTATCAGATGGATGTAATCTAACTGGATTGTAATCGCACCCTGATTGGTGGAACACTTTTTGTAATGCCTTTCACTGTCTCCATGCTTGAGGAAGGCTCGTGTGAGCGGAAACGTCGCAAGATTTGCCACATGGGTGAATAAAACCTTTTTTTGCTTTCACCACCAATTTGGAGCACAGTCCTAATCTTTCTACATATATTACTGTACATGTCAAGGAGAACCCGGAGCGTCATCTCCACCATCAGAATGTCCTTCTAAATAATACAGTACATGACAAGAACAATGGGCGTCACCTCCACCAGACTGTCCTAATATCTAATACTGTACATGAACAGGAGAACACTGGGCGTCACCTCCACCATCAGACTGTCCTAATATATAATACTGTACATGAACAGGAGAACACTGGGCGTCACCTTCACCATCAGACTGTCCTAATATATAATACAGTACATGAACAGGAGAACACTGGGCGTCACCTCCACCATCAGACTGTCCTAATATATAATACAGTACATGAACAGGAGAACACTGGGCGTCACCTCCTCCAACAGACTGTCCTAATATATAATACAGTACATGAACAGGAGAACACTGGGCGTCACCTCCTCCAACAGACTGTCCTAATATATAATACAGTACATGAACAGGAGAACACTGGGCGTCACCTCCACCATCAGACTGTCCTAATATATAATACAGTACATGAACAGGAGAACACTGGTCGTCACCTTCACCATCAGACTGTCCTAATATATAATACAGTACATGAACAGGAGAACACTGGGCGTCACCTCCACCATCAGACTGTCCCGATATATAATACAGTACATGAACAGGAGAACACTGGGCGTCACCTCCTCCAACAGACTGTCCTAATATATAATACAGTACATGAACAGGAGAACACTGGGCGTCACCTCCACCATCAGACTGTCCTAATATATAATACAGTACATGAACAGGAGAACACTGGTCGTCACCTCCACCATCAGACTGTCCTAATATATAATACAGTACATGAACAGGAGAACACTGGGCGTCACCTTCACCATCAGACTGTCCTAATATATAATACAGTACATGAACAGGAGAACACTGGGCGTCACCTTCACCATCAGACTGTCCTAATATATAATACAGTACATGAACAGGAGAACACTGGGCGTCACCTCCACCATCAGACTGTCCTAATATATAATACAGTACATGAACAGGAGAACACTGGGCGTCACCTCCACCATCAGACTGTCCTAATATATAATACAGTACATGAACAGGAGAACACTGGGCGTCACCTTCACCATCAGACTGTCCTAATATATAATACAGTACATGAACAGGAGAACACTGGGCGTCACCTCCTCCAACAGACTGTCCTAATATATAATACAGTACATGAACAGGAGAACACTGGGCGTCACCTCCTCCAACAGACTGTCCTAATATATAATACAGTACATGAACAGGAGAACACTGGGCGTCACCTCCTCCAACAGACTGTCCTAATATATAATACAGTACATGAGAAGAAGAACACTGGGCGTCACCTCCACCATCAGACTGTCCTAATATATAATACAGTACATGAACAGGAGAACACTGGGCGTCACCTTCACCATCAGACTGTCCTAATATATAATACAGTACATGAACAGGAGAACACTGGGCGTCACCTTCACCATCAGACTGTCCTAATATATAATACAGTACATGAACAGGAGAACACTGGGCGTCACCTCCTCCAACAGACTGTCCTAATATATAATACAGTACATGAACAGGAGAACACTGGGCGTCACCTCCACCATCAGACTGTCCTAATATATAATACAGTACATGAGAAGAAGAACACTGGGCGTCACCTCCACCATCAGACTGTCCTAATATATAATACAGTACATGAACAGGAGAACACTGGGCATCACCTTCACCATCAGACTGTCCTAATATATAATACAGTACATGAACAGGAGAACACTGGGCGTCACCTTCACCATCAGACTGTCCTAATATATAATACAGTACATGAACAGGAGAACACTGGGCGTCACCTCCTCCATCAGACTGTCCTAATATCTAATACTGTACATGAACAGGAGAACACTGGGCGTCACCTCCACCATCAGACTGTCCTAATATATAATACAGTACATGAACAGGAGAACACTGGGCGTCACCTCCACCATCAGACTGTCCTAATATATAATACAGTACATGAACAGGAGAACACTGGGCGTCACCTCCACCATCAGACTGTCCTAATATATAATACAGTACATGAACAGGAGAACACTGGTCGTCACCTTCACCATCAGACTGTCCTAATATATAATACAGTACATGAACAGGAGAACACTGGGCGTCACCTCCACCATCAGACTGTCCTAATATATAATACTGTACATGAACAGGAGAACACTGGGCGTCACCTCCACCATCAGACTGTCCTAATATATAATACAGTACATGAACAGGAGAACACTGGGCGTCACCTTCACCATCAGACTGTCCTAATATATAATACAGTACATGAACAGGAGAACACTGGGCGTCACCTCCACCATCAGACTGTCCTAATATATAATACAGTACATGAACAGGAGAACACTGGGCGTCACCTCCACCATCAGACTGTCCTAATATATAATACAGTACATGAACAGGAGAACACTGGGCGTCACCTTCACCATCAGACTGTCCTAATATATAATACAGTACATGAACAGGAGAACACTGGGCGTCACCTTCACCATCAGACTGTCCTAATATATAATACAGTACATGAACAGGAGAACACTGGGCGTCACCTCCACCATCAGACTGTCCTAATATATAATACAGTACATGAACAGGAGAACACTGGGTGTCACCTCCACCATCAGACTGTCCTAATATATAATACAGTACATGAACAGGAGAACACTGGGCGTCACCTTCACCATCAGACTGTCCTAATATATAATACAGTACATGAACAGGAGAACACTGGGCGTCACCTCCACCATCAGACTGTCCTAATATATAATACAGTACATGAACAGGAGAACACTGGGTGTCACCTCCACCATCAGACTGTCCTAATATATAATACAGTACATGAACAGGAGAACACTGGGCGTCACCTTCACCATCAGACTGTCCTAATATATAATACAGTACATGAACAGGAGAACACTGGGCGTCACCTTCACCATCAGACTGTCCTAATATATAATACAGTACATGAACAGGAGAACACTGGGCGTCACCTTCACCATCAGACTGTCCTAATATATAATACAGTACATGAACAGGAGAACACTGGGCGTCACCTTCACCATCAGACTGTCCTAATATATAATACAGTACATGAACAGGAGAACACTGGGCGTCACCTTCACCATCAGACTGTCCTAATATATAATACAGTACATGAACAGGAGAACACTGGGCGTCACCTCCTCCAACAGACTGTCTTTTCATGTATGAAGCAGTGTGAAAGGGAGTGCGATATAGGTGATGCTGACGGCAGTAGGTAGGTGCTGGGGAGCGTAGGATTACCGTCCGTATAGTGGAGTCAATAGGAATATTATTCTGCTCCTGGGAGAGTTCAAGGGGGTGAGGCAGGTTCTGTGTTGAGGTATTTTACAGCCACCCAGTTTTTTTGTATATGGGTAGATTTTTACATGGATTAGTCCCCTAGTTGGAAAGCATGGAGGTATTCTGCTTCAGAATTAATTCGGTGGTGGAGCCCAGGGACGGGAGGAGGTGGTGGAGCCCAGGGACGGGAGGAGGTGGTGGAGCCCAGGGACGGGAGGAGGTGGTGGAGCCCAGGGACGGGAGGAGGTGGTGGAGCCCAGGGACGGGAGGAGGTGGTGGAGCCCAGGGACGGGAGGAGGTGGTGGAGCCCAGGGACGGGAGGAGGTGGTGGAGCCCAGGGACGGGAGGAGGTGGTGGAGCCCAGGGACGGGAGGAGGTGGTGGAGCCCAGGGACGGGAGGAGGTGGTGGAGCCCAGGGCACCTTCTGACAAGATGGGGGAAGTCTTTGTGTGGCAGATGTGGCATCTGCCCAGGAGACTGCTACAGCAGTCACTCACGGCAGAGGAGTCTTCTGGGAAGTTGTATACATAGAGTCCCGCTTTCCGAGCCTCCGCAATACTGCTGTCAGCAGTTTAACATGGTCAAAACTGCTGACAGTCCCTTTAAAGTGAAGATCTCTCTATTTCTTCGCAGAAATAGAAGACTGAGGGGCTGTGATGAAGACGATGTCACCAGCAGGTACTGAGGCAGACTCCTTCACTGAACCTGATGGGAGTCACTATAATCCTCCGCTACAGATAAGGAGGAAATTTTATTTCAGAGCAGATGAAGGGGTTAATACTGGACATGGGTATAATGGGGAGTCAGGACATAAGAGGACAGAACACGAGCTCAGTTCTAGAAGTATAACCCCCTCCCTCCTCCTAAGGTCACAGCACAATGAAGACACAGCGAGGAGAAGTCTCAGCTCCAAGAAGCACGACATGAAATGCACAAAGTGACCGCTAATCACCAGCATCGGCGCTCGTCCATCAGACGCTGCACAGCCACTAATGGAAGCGTAATAACAGAGTCTGGAGGCCACACAGAGGAAGGAAGACGATGGGGGAGTAAAATATCAGAGGATGAGAAAGCACCGAGGACACAGATGGGGGTACAGCAGAGGAGCGGTAATACAGAGGGCACAGATGGGGGTACAGCAGAGGAGCGGTATTACAGAGGACACAGATGGGGTACAGCAGAGGAGCGGTAATACAGAGGACACAGATGGGGGTACAGCAGAGGAGCGTACAGCAGAGGAGCAGTAATACAGAGGACACAGAGATGGAGGTACAGCAGAGGAGCGGTAATACAGAGGACACAGAGATGGAGGTACAGCAGAGGAGTGGTAATACAGAGGACACAGATGGGGGTACAGCAGAGGAGCGGTAATACAGAGGACACAGATGGGGGTACAGCAGAGGAGCGGTAATACAGAGGACACAGATGGGGGTACAGCAGAGGAGCGGTAATACAGAGGACACAGATGGGGGTACAGCAGAGGAGCGGTAATACAGAGGACACAGAGATGGAGGTACAGCAGAGGAGCAGTAATACAGAGGACACAGATGGGGGTACAGCAGAGGAGCGGTAATACAGAGGACACACAGATGGGGGTACAGCAGAGGAGCGGTAATACAGAGGACACAGATGGGGGTACAGCAGAGGAGCGGTAATACAGAGGACACAGATGGGGGTACAGCAGAGGAGCGGTAATACAGAGGACACAGATGGGGTACAGCAGAGGAGCGGTAATACAGAGGAAGAAAGACGATGGGGGAGTAAAATATCAGAGGATGAGAAAGCACCGAGGACACAGATGGGGGTACAGCAGAGGAGCGGTAATACAGAGGACACAGATGGGGGTACAGCAGAGGAGCGGTAATACAGAGGACACAGATGGGGGTACAGCAGAGGAGCGGTAATACAGAGGACACAGATGGGGGTACAGCAGAGGAGCGGTAATACAGAGGACACAGATGGGGGTACAGCAGAGGAGCGGTAATACAGAGGACACAGATGGGGGTACAGCAGAGGAGCGGTAATACAGAGGACACAGTTAAATACAGAGGACACAGATGGGGGTACAGCAGAGGAGCGGTAATACAGAGGACACAGATGGGGGTACAGCAGAGGAGCGGTAATACAGAGGACACAGAGATGGGGGTACAGCAGAGGAGCGGTAATACAGAGGACACAGAGATGGAGGTACAGCAGAGGAGCAGTAATACAGAGGACACAGATGGGGGGTACAGCAGAGGAGCGGTAATACAGAGGACACACAGATGGGGGTACAGCAGAGGAGCGGTAATACAGAGGACACAGATGGGGGTACAGCAGAGGAGCGGTAATACAGAGGACACAGATGGGGTACAGCAGAGGAGCGGTAATACAGAGGACACAGATGGGGTACAGCAGAGGAGCGGTAATACAGAGGAAGAAAGACGATGGGGGAGTAAAATATCAGAGGATGAGAAAGCACCGAGGACACAGATGGGGGTACAGCAGAGGAGCGGTAATACAGAGGACACAGATGGGGGTACAGCAGAGGAGCGGTAATACAGAGGACACAGATGGGGGTACAGCAGAGGAGCGGTAATACAGAGGACACAGATGGGGGTACAGCAGAGGAGCGGTAATACAGAGGACACAGATGGGGGTACAGCAGAGGAGCGGTAATACAGAGGACACAGATGGGGGTACAGCAGAGGAGCGGTAATACAGAGGACACAGATGGGGGTACAGCAGAGGAGCGGTAATACAGAGGACACAGATGGGGTACAGCAGAGGAGCGGTAATACAGAGGGACACAGATGGGGGTACAGCAGAGGAGCGGTAATACAGAGGACACAGATGGGGGTACAGCAGAGGAGCGGTAATACAGAGGACACAGAGATGGAGGTACAGCAGAGGAGCAGTAATACAGAGGACACAGATGGGGGTACAGCAGAGGAGCGGTAATACAGAGGACACAGATGGGGGTACAGCAGAGGAGCGGTAATACAGAGGACACAGATGGGGGTACAGCAGAGGAGCGGTAATACAGAGGAAGAAAGACGATGGGGGAGTAAAATATCAGAGGATGAGAAAGCACCGAGGACACAGATGGGGGTACAGCAGAGGAGCGGTAATACAGAGGACACAGATGGGGGTACAGCAGAGGAGCGGTAATACAGAGGACACAGATGGGGGTACAGCAGAGGAGCGGTAATACAGAGGACACAGATGGGGGTACAGCAGAGGAGCGGTAATACAGAGGACACAGATGGGGGTACAGCAGAGGAGCGGTAATACAGAGGACACAGATGGGGGTACAGCAGAGGAGCGGTAATACAGAGGACACAGATGGGGGTAAAGCAGAGGAGCGGTAATACAGAGGACACAGATGGGGGTAAAGCAGAGGAGCGGTAATACAGAGGACACAGATGGGGGTACAGCAGAGGAGCGGTAATACAGAGGACACAGATGGGGGTACAGCAGAGGAGCGGTAATACAGAGGACACAGATAGGGGTACAGCAGAGGAGCGGTAATACAGAGGACACAGATGGGGGTACAGCAGAGGAGCAGTAATACAGAGGACACAGATGGGGGTACAGCAGAGGAGCGGTAATACAGAGGACACAGATGGGGGTACAGCAGAGGAGCGGTAATACAGAGGACACAGATGGGGGTACAGCAGAGGAGCAGTAATACAGAGGACACAGATGGGGGTACAGCAGAGGAGCAGTAATACAGAGGACACAGAGATGGAGGTACAGCAGAGGAGCGGTAATACAGAGGACACAGAGATGGAGGTACAGCAGAGGAGCAGTAATACAGAGGACACAGAGATGGAGGTACAGCAGAGGAGCAGTAATACAGAGGACACAGATGGGGGTACAGCAGAGGAGCGGTAATACAGAGGACACAGAGATGGAGGTACAGCAGAGGAGCGGTAATACAGAGGACACAGAGATAGAGGTACAGCAGAGGAGCGGTAATACAGAGGACACAGAGATGGAGGTACAGCAGAGGAGCAGTAATACAGAGGACACAGAGATGGAGGTACAGCAGAGGAGCAGTAATACAGAGGACACAGATGGGGGTACAGCAGAGGAGCAGTAATACAGAGGACACAGATGGGGGTACAGCAGAGGAGCAGTAATACAGAGGACACAGAGATGGAGGTACAGCAGAGGAGCGGTAATACAGAGGACACAGAGATGGAGGTACAGCAGAGGAGCAGTAATACAGAGGACACAGAGATGGAGGTACAGCAGAGGAGCAGTAATACAGAGGACACAGATGGGGGTACAGCAGAAGAGCGGTAATACAGAGGACACAGAGATGGAGGTACAGCAGAGGAGCGGTAATACAGAGGACACAGAGATAGAGGTACAGCAGAGGAGCGGTAATACAGAGGACACAGAGATGGAGGTACAGCAGAGGAGCAGTAATACAGAGGACACAGAGATGGAGGTACAGCAGAGGAGCAGTAATACAGAGGACACAGATGGGGGTACAGCAGAGGAGCAGTAATACAGAGGACACAGATGGGGGTACAGCAGAGGAGCAGTAATACAGAGGGCACAGATGGGGGTACAGCAGAGGAGCAGTAATACAGAGGACACAGATGGGGGTACAGCAGAGGAGCAGTAATACAGAGGGCACAGAGATGGAGGTACAGCAGAGGAGCGATAATACAGAGGACACAGATGGGGGTACAGCAGAGGAGCAGTAATACAGAGGGCACAGATTGGGTACAGCAGAGGAGCAGTAATACAGAGGGCACAGAGATGGGGGGGGTACAGCAGAGGAGCAGTAATACAGAGGACACAGAGATGGGGGGTACAGCAGAGGAGCGGTAATACAGAGGACACAGATAGGGGTACAGCAGAGGAGCGGTAATACAGAGGACACAGATGGGGGTACAGCAGAGGAGCGGTAATACAGAGGACACAGATGGGGGTACAGCAGAGGAGCAGTAATACAGAGGACACAGATGGGGGTACAGCAGAGGAGCAGTAATACAGAGGGCACAGAGATGGGGGGTACAGCAGAGAAGCAGTAATACAGAGGACACAGAGATGGGGGTACAGCAGCGGAGCGGTAATATAGGGTTCCATACTGAGGGTGCCCAAGTGGGGAGGGTCCCAGTTACACACTTAGGCCTCTTGCACACTACCGTATGTATTTTGAGGTCAGCAAAAAACGGATCTGCAAGAAATACGGATGACATCCATGTGCGTTCCGTATTTAGCAGAACAGCTGCCCCTTCATAAAACAGCACTATCCTTGTCCATAATGCGGACAATAATAAGACATGTTCTATTTTTTTGAGGAACGGAAATACGGACATATGGAAAGAAAATGCACACGGAGTAACTTCCGTTTTTTTTGTGGACCCATTAAAGTGAATGGTTCCACATACGGTCCTAAAAAAAACAAAAAACGAACAGACACGGAAAGAAAATAAGTTTGTGTGCAAGAGGCCTTAGGGGAAAGGGTTCCGGTTACAAACTCGGGAAGGTGGGTCCCGGGGAGACACTCGGGGGTCTGGAGGGGGGGGGGGGGGGGGGGAATCTCGGTTACACACTCGTGGACATCTTGGTTCCACACCCAGGGGGATCTGGGGGATCTCGGTTACAGACTCAATTGCAGAAGAAGAAATAGAATGAACCTTTTTGATGGCGCTGTCAGCAGGAGTCAGAGACAGGTAGGTATTGTTAACACTTGGTTACACACTCAGGGATGGGGTCCCAGAGAGCCACTCGGAGGGTCCTTAAGGGGGTACTCGGTTACACACTCTGGGCATCCGAGGGGGGGGGGGGGGGAGGATCCCGGTTACACATAAGTAGGGTCCGGAGAGGGGTCTCAGTTACATACTGAGTCAGTCGGGGGGAGGTATTGGTTACACATTCGGGGAGGGGATTCCCGGGGAGACACTCGGAGGGTCCAGTGGGGAAAGGGTCTCAGTTAAACACCAGGGGGTCCAGGGGTCTGAGTTACATAATCGGGGGGGGGGGGGGGGGGGTCTTGGTTTCACACGCAGAGGGTCCTGGTTACACACTGGTTCAGTCTGTGGGGGGAGGGTCCCAGTTACACAATCAAGGGGTCTCACGGAAACACTCGGGGGAGGTTTCAGGGTGGTGCAGGGTTACACACTCAGAGGGAAAGGTTGGGCAGGGCTCCAGGGGAGAACACTGAGGGGGGGTCTCAGTTACACACTCGCGAGGGGGCTCTTGGTTACACATGCGTGGGTGTCTTAGTTACAAACGCGGGGGGTCTCATTTCAAAACTCAGGGGGTCCTAGAGGGTCCCGGTTACAGGCTCAAGGGTTTTCGCGGAAACACTCGGGGAGGTCTTGGGAGATGAGAGGCCCCGGTTACACACTTAGGGGGGGTGACCGGGGGGGGGGGGGGGGTTTGGGGATTGGTCACACAGTAGGGGGTTCCGGGGGGGGGGGGGGGGGGGGGCGGTCACACAGTAGGGTGGCCAGGGGAGGAAAAGGGGTGTCACACAGTCAGTGGGCCCCAGTTACACAGTAGTTCTGGGGGGGGGGGGGCCTTGTTTACAAAGTAGGGGGGTCCGGGGGGGGGGGGCTGTCACACAGTTGGGAGTGCCCAGTTACACAGAAGGGGGGGTCTGTCACACGGTTGGGGGGCCCCAGTAATACAGTAAGGGTGTGCGAAGGAAGGGGGGGTCTGTCACACAGTTGGGGGGCCCCAGTTACACAGCAAGGGGTGGGGGGGGTCTGTCACACAGTTGGGGGGCCCAGTTACACAGTAAAGGGGTCTGAGGGAAGGGGGTCTGTCACACAGTTGGGGGGCCTAGTTACACAGTAAAGGGGTCCGAGTGAAGGGGGGCTATCACACAGTTGGGGGGGGCAGTTACACAGAAGGGGGGGTCTGTCACACAGTTGGGGGCCCCAGTTACACAGAAGGGGGGTCTGTCACACAGTTGGGGGGGCCCCAGTTACACAGTAAAGGGGTCAGAGGGAAGGGGGGCTATCACACAGTTGGGGGGGGGCAGTTACACAGAAGGGGGGGGTCTGTCACACAGTTGGGGGCCCCAGTTACACAGAAGGGGGGTCTGTCACACAGTTGGGGGGGCCCCAGTTACACAGTAAAGGGGTCAGAGGGAAGGGGGGCTGTCACACAGTTGGGGGGCACAGTTACACAGAAGGGGGGGTCTGTCACACAGTTGGGGGGGCAGTTACATAAAAGGGGGTCTGTCACACAGTTGGGGGGCCCAGTTACACAGTAAAGGGGTCCGAGGGAAGGGGGGCTGTCACACAGTTGGGGGGCCCAGTTACACAGAAGGGGGGCTGTCACACAGTTGGGGGGCCCAGTTACATAGAAGGGGGGCTATCACACAGTTGGGGGGCCCAGTTACACAGTAGGGGGGCTATCACACAGTTGGGGGGCCCAGTTACACAGTAGGGGGGGGGGGGGTCTGTCACACAGTTGTGGGGGCCAGTTACACAGTAAGGGGGGAGTCTGTCACACAGTAAAGGGGTCAGAGGGAAGGGGGGCTGTCACACAGTTGGGGGGCCCAGTTACATATAAGGGGGGCTGTCACACAATTGGGGGGCCCAGTTACACAGTAAAGGGGTCTGAGGGAAGGGGGGCTGTCACACAGTTGGGGGGCCCAGTTACATATAAGGGGGGCTGTCACACAGTTGGGGGGCCCAGTTACATAAAAGGGGGGGCTGTCACACAGTTGGGGGGCCCAGTTACATGAAAGGGGGGGCTGTCACACAGTTGGGGGGCCCAGTTACATAGAAGCGGGGGTCTGTCACACAGTTGGGGGGGCCAGTTACACAGTAAGGGGGTCAGAGGGAAGGGGGGCGTCTGTCACACAGTTGGGGGGCCCAGTTACACAGTAGGGGGACTGTCACACAGTTGGGGGGCCCAGTTACATAGAAGCGGGGGTCTGTCACACAGTTGGGGGGCCCAGTTACACAGTAGGGGGGCTGTCACACAGTTGGGGGGCCCAGTTACATAAGGGGGGGGCTGTCACACATTTGGGGGGCACAGTTACATAAAAGGGGGGGCTGTCACACATTTGGGGGGCACAGTTACATAGAAGCGGGGTCTGTCACACAGTTGGGGGGGGCCAGTTACACAGTAAGGGGGTCAGAGGGAAGGGGGGCGTCTGTCACACAGTTGGGGGGCCCAGTTACATAGAAGGGGGGCTATCACACAGTTGGGGGGCCCAGTTACATAGAAGGGGGGCTGTCACACAGTTGGGGGGCCCAGTTACATAGAAGGGGGGCTATCACACAGTTGGGGGGCCCAGTTACACAGAAGGGGGGCTATCACACAGTTGGGGGGCCCAGTTACATAGAAGGGGGGCTGTCACACAGTTGGGGGGCCCAGTTACATATAAGGGGGGCTGTCACACAGTTGGGGGGCCCAGTTACATAAAAGGGGGGGCTGTCACACAGTTGGGGGGCCCAGTTACATAAAAGGGGGGCTGTCACACAGTTGGGGGGCCCAGTTACATAGAAGCGGGGGTCTGTCACACAGTAAGGGGGTCAGAGGGAAGGGGGGCATCTGTCACACAGTTGGGGGGCCCAGTTACACAGTAGGGGGGCTGTCACACAGTTGGGGGGCCCAGTTACATAGAAGGGGGGGCTATCACACAGTTGGGGGGCCCAGTTACATAGAAGGGGGGCTATCACACAGTTGGGGGGCCCAGTTACACAGAAGGGGGGCTGTCACACAGTTGGGGGACCCAGTTACACAGAAGGGGGGCTATCACACAGTTGGGGGGCCCAGTTACATAGAAGGGGGGCTATCACACAGTTGGGGGGCCCAGTTACATAGAAGGGGGGCTATCACACAGTTGGGGGGCCCAGTTACACAGAAGGGGGGCTGTCACACAGTTGGGGGGCCCAGTTACACAGAAGGGGGGCTATCACACAGTTGGGGGGCCCAGTTACATAGAAGGGGGGCTATCACACAGTTGGGGGGCCCAGTTACATAGAAGGGGGGCTATCACACAGTTGGGGTGCCCAGTTACACAGAAGGGGGGCTATCACACAGTTGGGGGGCCCAGTTACATAGAAGGGGGGCTGTCACACAGTTGGGGGGCCCCGGCCGCTCACCTGCACTCAGCAGCCCCCAGCAGGTCGCACACAGCAGCTGCAGCCACATCCTCCCGTTCACACCATCCTCCTCCCGGCGGCTCCGCTCTTGGACTCTCGGGGTCTCCGGTCTGAGCAGCATCTCCAGCCTCAGCTACAGCCGCACCGCAGGCCCCGCCCACAACCCTGCGTCACGAGGCGGGGCCAGGCGCTGTTCCCGGCGTCTGACAACACTGAGCCGACAACCTGGATATATTTTGGGATTTCTGAAGTCTGGTATTTGGGAAATTGAATCCTCCGATAGATACAAGGACACATCGGGCGGCGGAGGTCTGGACTGTACCGCAAGCGATGATCGCCCCAGCCCCCGGTAATAACATTCTCACTGAGCCCCCGTCCTATAATAACCCCAGTCCCCGGTAATAACATTCTCACTGAGCCCCCGTCCTATAATAACCCCAGTCCCCGGTAATAACATTCTCACTGAGCCCCCGTCCTATAATAACCCCAGTCCCCGGTAATAA
Organism: Bufo gargarizans; assembly: GCF_014858855.1. Taxonomy (NCBI): domain Eukaryota; kingdom Metazoa; phylum Chordata; class Amphibia; order Anura; family Bufonidae; genus Bufo; species Bufo gargarizans. Next base: position 875,922 of record NC_058087.1, read on the forward strand.
CATTCTCACTGAGCCCCCGTCCTATAATAACACCTGTCCCCGGTAATAACATTCTCACTGAGCCCCCGTCCTATAATAACACCCTGCCCCCGGTAATAACATTCTCACTGAGCCCCCGTCCTATAATAACCCATGTCCCCGGTAATAACATTCTCACTGAGCCCCTGTCCTATAATAACCCCTGCCCCCGGTAATAACATTCTCACTGAGCCCCCGTCCTATAATAACCCCTGTCCCCGGTAATAACATTCTCACCGAGCCCCCGTCCTATAATAACCCCTGCCCCCGGTAATAACATTCTCACTGAGCCCCCGTCCTATAATAACCCCTGTCCCCGGTAATAACATTCTCACTGAGCCCCCGTCCTATAATAACCCCTGCCCCCTGTAATAACATTCTCACCAAGGTTCCGTCCTATAATCGCCCCTGCTATTAACATTCTCACTGAGCCCTCGTCCTATAATAACCTCTGCCCCCAGTAATGACATGCTCACCGAGCCCCCGTCCTATAATAACCCCTGCCCCCTGTAATAACATTCTCACTGAGCCCCTGTCTTATAATAACACCTGCCCCCAGTAATGACATGCTCACCGAGCCCCCGTCCTATAATAACCCCTGCCCCCTGTATTAACATTCTCACTGAGCCCCCGTCCTATAATAACCTCTGCCCCCTGTAATAACATTCTCACGAGCCCCTATCCTATAATAACCCCTGCCCCCAGTAATGACATTCTCACCAAGGTGCCATCCTATAATCGCCCCTGCCCCTAGTATTAACATTCTCACTGAGCCCCCGTCCTATAATAACCTCTGCCCCCTGTAATAACATTCTCACTGAGCCCCTATCCTATAATAACCCCTGCCCCCAGTAATGACATTCTCACCAAGGTGCCATCCTATAATCACCCCTGCCCCTAGTATTAACATGCTCACTGAGCCCCCGTCCTATAATAACCTCTGCCCCCTGTAATAACATTCTCACGAGCCCCTATCCTATAATAACCCCTGCCCCCAGTAATGACATTCTCACCAAGGTGCCGTCCTATAATCGCCCCTGCCCCTAGTATTAACATTCTCACTGAGCCCCCATCCTATAATAACCTCTGCCCCCTGTAATAACATTCTCACTGAGCCCCCGTCCTATAATAACCCCTGCCCCCTGTAATAACATTCTCACTGAGCCCCTGTCTTATAATAACACCTGCCCCCAGTAATGACATGCTCACCGAGCCCCCGTCCTATAATAACCCCTGCCCCCTGTATTAACATTCTCACTGAGCCCCCGTCCTATAATAACCTCTGCCCCCTGTAATAACATTCTCACGAGCCCCTATCCTATAATAACCCCTGCCCCCAGTAATGACATTCTCACCAAGGTGCCATCCTATAATCGCCCCTGCCCCTAGTATTAACATTCTCACTGAGCCCCCGTCCTATAATAACCTCTGCCCCCTGTAATAACATTCTCACTGAGCCCCTATCCTATAATAACCCCTGCCCCCAGTAATGACATTCTCACCAAGGTGCCATCCTATAATCGCTCCTGCCCCTAGTATTAACATTCTCACTGAGCCCCCGTCCTATAATAACCTCTGCCCCCTGTAATAACATTCTCACGAGCCCCTATCCTATAATAACCCCTGCCCCCAGTAATGACATTCTCACCAAGGTTCTGTCCTATAATCGCCCCTGCCCCTAGTATTAACATGCTCACTGAGCCCCCGTCCTATAATAACCCCTGCCCCCAGTAATGACATTCTCACCAAGGTTCTGTCCTATAATCGCCCCTGCCCCCAGTAATGACATGCTCACCGAGCCCCCGTCCTATAATAACCCCTGCCCCCTGTATTAACATTCTCACTGAGCCCCCGTCCTATAATAACCTCTGCCCCCTGTAATAACATTCTCACGAGCCCCTATCCTATAATAACCCCTGCCCCCAGTAATGACATTCTCACCAAGGTGCCATCCTATAATCGCCCCTGCCCCTAGTATTAACATTCTCACTGAGCCCCCGTCCTATAATAACCTCTGCCCCCTGTAATAACATTCTCACTGAGCCCCTATCCTATAATAACCCCTGCCCCCAGTAATGACATTCTCACCAAGGTGCCATCCTATAATCGCTCCTGCCCCTAGTATTAACATTCTCACTGAGCCCCCGTCCTATAATAACCTCTGCCCCCTGTAATAACATTCTCACGAGCCCCTATCCTATAATAACCCCTGCCCCCAGTAATGACATTCTCACCAAGGTTCTGTCCTATAATCGCCCCTGCCCCTAGTATTAACATGCTCACTGAGCCCCCGTCCTATAATAACCTCTGCGCCCTGTAATAACATTCTCACGAGCCCCTATCCTATAATAACCCCTGCCCCCAGTAATGACATTCTCACCAAGGTGCCGTCCTATAATCGCCCCTGCCCCTAGTATTAACATTCTCACTGAGCCCCCGTCCTATAATAACCTCTGCCCCCTGTAATAACATTCTCACGAGCCCCTATCCTATAATAACCCCTGCCCCCAGTAATGACATTCTCACCAAGGTGCCATCCTATAATCGCCCCTGCCCCTAGTATTAACATTCTCACTGAGCCCCCGTCCTATAATAACCTCTGCCCCCTGTAATAACATTCTCACGAGCCCCTATCCTATAATAACCCCTGCCCCCAGTAATGACATTCTCACCAAGGTTCTGTCCTATAATCGCCCCTGCCCCTAGTATTAACATGCTCACTGAGCCCCCGTCCTATAATAGAGATAAGTGGATTAGGGTTAGATTACTTACTGATGAATGGAGAGTCTCCCGAAACGCGTTTAAGAAGCCTATAGGATTGTCAGAACCCTAACTGCGGTCAACCATCCTAACCACACCAAGAGGAGCGCTCTGAAAAAACACTGAGAAGATCGCGATCACGTGACGGCCCGCGTCACACTCCAGACGCGCGAACCACGCCCCCCGACGTCCTAGACAACACGAGGTACGACGACGACTTCTCCAAACCGTGCTGGACTCCGCAAACTCTCCCAGGAACAGCCGACCGTCATTGGAGGATCTGGTCGGTGGGTAAGTGATCTCTGCAGCATCTCTTCTGCGCACAGTATTGTACAATAATACAGCTACTTGTACTGCATATAGAATGTTACTTATACCTCGAAGTCTGGATTTAAAGAAGATCATTCGTAGCCCAATACAAGATCATCAACGCGTATCTTCATCGACTCATGAAAGACTATTCCACAAACAGAAGCATCGCTAGAAAAGGCGCATCATTCATCTTCTATCTAGTGGCGACTACCCATTTTTATTTTTTCTATATTTTACCATTTTTACCATAAAGGACATTTTCATAGACTCTTATCTTTGAACCATTGATCCTATATATATCTTATATTTTACTGCCAGCACGCATACATATTTTAATATATAATTTTTTATTTAAAAAATTACCCTACAACATTATTTTAATACTATGAATAAACCAAAATAGATTGACCCATATAAGAGTGTGCCTGCTTATGCTTTTATTTCTCCCTTCCTATAATAACCTCTGCCCCCAGTAATTTTATTCTCACCGAGCCCCAGTCCTATAATAACCTCTGCCCCCAGTAATGTTATGCTCACCGAGCCCCTGTCCTATAATAACTCCTGTCCCCGGTAATAACATTCTCACCCAGCCCCCGTCCTATAATAACCCCTGTCCCCGGTAATAACATTCTCACTGAGCCCCCGTCCTATAATAACCCCTGTCCCCGGTAATAACATTCTCACTGAGCCCCCGTCCTATAATAACCCCTGTCCCCGGTAATAACATTATCACTGAGCCCCCGTCCTATAATAACCTCTGCCCCCAGTAATGTTATGCTCACCGAGCCCCCATCCTATAATTGCCCCTGCCCCCGGTAATGACATTCTCACCGAGCCCCCATCCTATAATTGCCCCTGCCCCCGGTAATGATATTCTCACCGAGCCCCCATCCTATAATAACCCCTGCCCCAAGTAATGATATTCTCACGAGCCCCCGTCCTATAATAACCTCTGCCCTGGTAATGACATTCTCACCGCGCCCCCTGCTCTATAATATCCCCTGCCTCCAGTAATAACATTCTCACCGAGCCCCCATCCTATAATCGCCCCTGCCCCCAGTAATGATATTCTCACTGAGCCCCCGTCCTCCAGTAATGTAACACAGTATACACAGAGAATATATACAATAATCTGAGGTGTAAATACAGATGGCGCGGTACAAACAGGGTTAAGCAGAACAAAAGTCAGTTTACCAGATGGATGAGTCCTTTGGGTGGTGAGGAATAACGGGTGGCTGTAAGGCTTGGCTGTAGTCACATGGGAGGCAGTGATGTCAGCAGTTTCCAGGTCCCTCCAAACACATTACACAACGTGACCACCCCTCCGGAGAAAGAGGCTGGACTCATGGGGCTGCTCACCTGTAGTCGGCCACGCCCCTCCCTGTCTCTGGAGGACTTCCCCTGCCGGACGAAGATGGGGACTTGGACACCTTCTTGGTCAGGACTCTTGCTCCTCCTCTTGTGTCTCCTCTTATAGATTGAAAGCTTTTATGGTACCGTATAAGGGGTTAAGAGAGATGTTATACCGTATGGGGGATACAAGGAAACAATATAGCATATAGGGGGATACAGGGAGACATTATACCGTATGGGGGATACAGGGAGACATTATACCGCATGGAGGATACAGGGAGACATTATACCGTATGGAGGATACAGGGAGACATTATACCGTATGGAGGATACAAGGAAACAATATAGCATATAGGGGGATACAAGGAGACGTTATACCGTATGGAGGATGCAAGGAGACATTATACCGTATGGAGGATACAGGGAGACGTTATACCGCATGGAGGATACAGGGAGACATTATACCGTATGGAGGATACAGGGAGACATTATCCCGTATGGAGGATACAAGGAAACAATATAGCATATAGGGGGATACAGGGAGACATTATACCGTATGGGGGATACAAAGAGACGTTATCCCGTATGGAGGATACAGGGAGACATTATACCGTATGGAGGATACAGGGAGACATTATACCGCATGGAGGATACAGGGAGACATTATACCGCATGGAGGATACAGGGAGACATTATACCGCATGGAGGATACAGGGAGACATTATAACGTATGGAGGATACATGGAGACATTATACCGTATGGAGGATACAGGGAGACGTTATACCGCATGGAGGATACAGGGAGACGTTATACCGTATGGAGGATACAGGGAGACGTTATCCCGTATGGAGGATACAGGGAGACGTTATACCGTATGGAGGATACAGGGAGACGTTATACCGCATGGAGGATACAGGGAGACATTATAACGTATGGAGGATACATGGAGACATTATACCGTATGGAGTATACAGGGAGACGTTATACCGTATAGAGTATACAGGGAGACTTTATACCGTATGGAGGATACAGGCAGACGTTATAACGTATGGAGGATACAGGGAGACGTTATACCGTATGGAGGATACAGAGAGACGTTATACCGTATGGAGGATACAGGGAGACATTATACCGTATGGAGGATACAAGGAAACAATATAGCATATAGGGGGATACAGGGAGACATTATACCGTATGGAGGATGCAAGGAGACATTATACCGTATGGAGGATACAGGGAGACGTTATACCGCATGGAGGATACAGGGAGACGTTATACCGTATGGAGGATACAGGGAGACGTTATCCCGTATGGAGGATACAGGGAGACATTATACCGTATGGAGGATACAGGGAGACATTATACCGTATGGAGGATACAAGGAAACAATATAGCATATAGGGGGATACAGGGAGACATTATACCGTATGGAGGATGCAAGGAGACATTATCCCGTATGGAGGATACAGGGAGACATTATACCGCATGGAGGATACAGGGAGACATTATACCGTATGGAGGATACAGGGAGACATTATACCGTATGGAGGATACAAGGAAACAATATAGCATATAGGGGGATACAAGGAGACGTTATACCGTATGGAGGATGCAAGGAGACATTATACCGTATGGAGGATACAGGGAGACGTTATACCGCATGGAGGATACAGGGAGACATTATACCGTATGGAGGATACAGGGAGACATTATCCCGTATGGAGGATACAAGGAAACAATATAGCATATAGGGGGATACAGGGAGACATTATACCGTATGGAGGATACAGGGAGACGTTATCCCGTATGGAGGATACAGGGAGACATTATACCGTATGGAGGATACAGGGAGACATTATACCGTATGGAGGATACAAGGAAACAATATAGCATATAGGGGGATACAGGGAGACATTATACCGTATGGAGGATGCAAGGAGACATTATACCGTATGGAGGATACAGGGAGACGTTATACCGCATGGAGGATACAGGGAGACATTATACCGTATGGAGGATACAGGGAGACATTATCCCGTATGGAGGATACAGGGAGACATTATACCGTATGGAGGATACAGGGAGACATTATACCGTATGGAGGATACAAGGAGATGTTATACCGTATGGAGGATGCAAGGAAACAATATAGCATATAGGGGGATACAGGGAGACATTATCCCGTATGGGGACACAACGTTTATAACGTCTCCTTGTGGTCCAATAGTTTTATTCTTTTATGTGTATATTCATCACGATAGACGTTATCGCCGAACCCTAGTGGGATTCGGACAGAAAGGTCTCCTCTCTATTCTTAGGCCTCTTTCACACGAATGTTACGGATTCTCTCAGGTTGCGTTTAGTAAAAGCAAGTTCAGTCAGTTTTGCCTGGAATTGCATTCAGTGTTTCGTTCCAGGTGGACGCAATCAGTTTAGTTGCGTTTCTCATGTGCGTGGAAAAACCCCCTGAAGATTTACATCCAGACGCAATGCGTTTTTCACTGAAGCCCCATTTACTTCTATAGGGCCAGGACTACAGGAAAAATACATAATATAGAAAAGACTGCAATTCTCACGCAACGCAGAACTGATCTATAAAAAACTAAATAGAAATGAATGGGTCAGGATTCTGAGCGAGTGCTATGAGTTCACGTCACGCATTGCACCCGCGCAGAAAGCTCGCTTGTGTGAAAGGGCTCATAGTTTGCTACTGAAACAGCAGGTCATGGCATGTGGCTAGAGATATCAGCGCAGATGGTGTGCCTCGCTCTGCCTGATCATCTTAAATTCCCAATGATAAACCCTCCCAGAAGGCCGTTCCGATGCCAGGGTTTGTAATTGGACTGCATATTGGTCTGCGGTGTGACTACCCTGACGTAGAGGAGGTACGCGCAGGCTTTCTCCCATAATGGGTTTACTCAAACTAGGGCCTTATCAGACAGATGCAGAACCATGGCTGACACCTTGGCCAGGTTCGTAGGGGACGGGCAGGTCAGGACCACCTGTAAAACGGAGTCCAGGTCTAGGTAACAATGCTCTGGAGAGAAGGGCAATGGCGAGCATAGGCACCATCGTAACAGATGGATTTGTGGAGTTGCTTGAATTTGTAGTCCAGAACAATGTCCCCACTGGGCCTGGTAAATTAGACTTACCCTTCCATCAGTTCCTTCATCCTCCACCTTGGATATTTGATGTTTTAATTAAGTTGGTGAAAACAATTAAGGTTTTATCTGCAGACATCTCCCATGTGAAGAAACCCGATCCGAAAATCTATAGAAGAGGAGATTGTGGTGACGGCGGCGCGAAGCACACAAAGAAAAACCACAAACAGAGACGTCCTGCATTCAGATAACTCAATGATACCAGGATGTACCACAAGAGCTTACAATCTTTTAGAGGAGGAGTAATAGTCCTGACCATGGAAGCTTACAATCTATAAGAGGAAATACAAGAGGAGGGGGTGTAAGAGTCCTGACCATAGGAGCTTAGAATCTATAACAGGAGATACAAGTGGAGAAGGAGGAGTAAGAGTCCTGACCATAGGAACTTACAATCTATAAGAGAAGATACAAGAAATGGAGTAAGAGTCCTGACCATAGGAGCTTACAATCTATAAGAGGAGATACAAGAGAAGGAGAAGGAGGAGTAAGAGTCCTGACCATAGGAGCTTACACTCTATAAGAGGAGATACAAGAGAAGGAGGAGTAAGAGTAAGAGTCCTGACCATAGGAGTGTCACGGAAGGTGTACAGAAAACTAGAAGACACAAAATGAAGATCCGACTGACTGGATCCAAAACTAAGGAACCAAAGGGAGAGCCCTGCAACAGACCTGGCTCTCTCCCTAACTGCTCAGCCTATGCAAAAATCTCAATGGTAGATGATCGCATATCCTCGTTCCTCGACTGTATAACACCTGAACACCCTATAATAGTGAGGGGACACGACCACTGGCTCCCTACACTTGATACGGAGGGAGTCGGGGTCACCTGGGATCCAGCACACAGGAAAACACAAATGAATGAACAAAACTTATCTGTAGTAGCATCCAGCATGCACACACTCCAGGAAGTTGTATAAACCGCAAAGTGATGCAGTATGGGAAGGGATTTAAAGGGATGCAATCAGTGCAACTACATGACAGCTGAGAGAGGCTAACGAGATGAGAAAACGAAAGCAAAACAAAAGGAACCTCAAGGAGGAGGTTCTGAAGAACGTCTGTCAGAGCTTCTCAGATGTCTGGTCAGTACCCCTCCTTCTACGAGTGGACTCCGGACACTCAGAGCCCACCTTCTCAGGATGGGACCTATGGAAAGCCCTGATGAGACGAGTGGCCTTAATGTCCGTCACTGGGACCCACATCCTCTCCTCAGGACCATAACCCTCCCAATGAACGAGGTACTGGAGAGAACTGTGGACAACACGAGAATCCACAATCCTAGAGACCTGAAATTCAAGATTACCATCAACCACAATTGGAGGAGGAGGCAAAGATGAGGGTACAATGGGTTGGACATAAGGTTTTAATAAGGACTTATGAAAAACATTATGGATCTTCCAAGTCTGAGGAAGATCAAGACAGTAGGCAACAGGATTGATGACGGACAAGATTTTGGAGGTTCTGAAGAACGTCTGTCAGAGCTTCTCAGATGTCTGGTGGTCACAAGGAGCTTACACTCTATAAGAGGAGATACAAGAGAAGGAGGCGTAAGAGTAAGAGTCCTGACCATAGGAGATTACAATCTATAAGAGGAGGAGGAGTGAGAGTCCTGTAACGGTGAGGAGTGGGGGAAACTCCCCACCGTACAATATCACCAGGTACTAGGCCGTAGACAGGGAAAAGGGAGCTAGTCACCTCCTAAAGCTTCCCTAAAATTGCCCTAGACTCCTGGCTGTATGAGCCGCCTTCAAAGGTAAGGGGGCTCATACCCACGAACCTAAAGGTCTAGGAATCCCTGCATCGCCCTCAACATAGTGACAGGGCAGAGACCTCCTGTTCATCCATCACCACGGATGAAAGGCGTCTCCAGCGGTCTAGTAGCAGACAGGGAGAAAGACAATGCAGCAACTGCACGGCAGGTAAGAACACGATGTAACAACGGAACATTAAACACTTACCTGCCGCAGCAAAGATGGAATAACCACACAACAACAACCTGGACCCTCCATGCGGACACCGAAGCAAGGTGGTTCCACGCAAGGCTGCTAATGTCTTTAGGTTCAGAAGATGAACAGGGGAAATGTCTAGCAGACATGCTGGACACAACATCAACAGACCAGACATGTAACAACGCACAAGCCATAACAACCAAATCCCAAATCAAACCCACACCAATCATAGACACATAAGGATGGGTGGAGACATGGAGAAGGCATAGGGATGACATTGCTAAAAGACCTTGATGTCCAACAAGGTGGCCCTCAATGACTGGGCAGATGGAATAGCCACAGAAAGGAGTATAGCTTCCAGCCCAAAGCAAGGCTAGAGCACCACTAACCTCCATGCATCAGGCCTAGGCTAAATAGCTCCAAGAGACCACACCCTGATCCACACCTAGTCAGGAAATTAGCCCCACACTCACCAAACAGCAGGAAGAATCACCTAAGGGGAAGTGCACGTGCAAACCGAAAACTACTCGTTGCCCCCGGCAACCAGTCTGCACGGCAACCGCGTCATGGTCAAACAATACGACCGTGACAAGTCCTGACCATAGGAGCTTACAATCTATAACAGGAGTTACAACAGGTGGTGGAGGAGGAGTAAGAGTCTTGACCATAGCAGCTTACGATCTATAAGAGGAGATACGAGAGGAGGAGGAGGAGTTAATGTCCTGACTATAAGAGCTTACAATCTATAAGAGGAGATACAAGAGGAGGAGTAGGAGTAAGAGTCCTGACCATAGAAGCTTACATTCTAAAAGAGGAGGAGTAAGAGTCCTGACCATAGAAGCTTACATTCTAAAAGAGGAGGAGTAAGAGTCCTGACCATAGGAGTGTCACGGTGGGGAGTGTGGAAAATCCCCCACCGTACAATGTCAGGTGTAAAGGAGATGCAGCTAGGCCAGGACGCTGGAATCAGGGAGCAGGTCCCTAATCCTCACCCTAACTCCTCACCGTATGAGCGGACCTGGATGGTAGGACGGCTCATACCAGGATACCTTTGGCCCTGAGTCGACCTGATGATCCCTCACATAGGAGCAAGGGAGAGACGACCTGTTCTTCTCAGACACAGGTGAACAAAAGTCTCAAATGGCCTAGCAGCAGGGAAAGGAAAAGACCATATGCAGCAACAGAGTCGGCAGGTAAGAACACCAGAAACAGACTTACCTGCCGCAGCCACCACAACTGGAACCAGTGCAAAAGTACAGGTGCCCACACACCAAATAGGACACCGTACAGACAACACCACACACAGGTATCCAGCACTCCAGATTCTGCCTGGGCCCGAAACAGCAAGGTGCACTGCAGCCCCAGGCAGCACTGCATACAGACTTATGGTTCACCCCTCCGGGAAACCAACCCCCTTCCAGAGGAACAACACACACAGGGTAACGTCTTGCACACATGTAGGGACAAACACCAACAACATCCCAGACATGTAACAACAAACAAGACATACAACAAACCCTGGACATAAACCCACACCAAACATACAAGTGAGGTTGGGTACATAGAGGATAAGGGAGACAAAGGAATGAAATCGCAGATGACATCGATGTCCTACAAGGTGGCCCTCAAGGACTGGGCAGATAGACCACCCTGGACTGGAGCAGAGCTCCAGCACCAACGACAGCTGAAGTACAACTGACTTTAGCCAGGAAACCACAGGAGATAAAAGCCAAGTGACCACACGCAGTCAGGCAGTTAACCCTTACAGCACCAGACAGAGGCAGGCTACAACTTAAAGGGGAAGTGCACATGCCAACGGCAACTGCAAATCCAAGACAATAAACACGTCCAGTACTTAAAGTGCTGGACGTGTTTATTGTCTTGGATATGCCTGGGATCTCATCTCACCAGTCCATGCACTGACCCCCAATGGGATAATGCTATTTCACATGCGCGCAAAGGTGGTCTGGATAATCTAATATTGCCATTATGAGTCGTCCTGATAATCCCTCACATAGGAGCAGGGGAGAGACGACCTGTTCTTCCCACCCACAGGAGATAAAAGCCAAGTGACCACACGCAGTCAGGGAGTTAACCCCTACAGCATCAGACAGAAGGAGGTAACAACTTAAAGGGGAAGTACACACACCAGTCAAAAGTTGCCAACGGCAACTGCAAGTGTGGCAAAAGTGTCACGGCGCACACAGCAAAGGCCGTGACAAGGATCTTACAATCTATAAGAGGAGATATAAGAGGTGGAGGAGGAGAAATAGTCCTGACCATAGGAGCTTACAATCTATGAGAGGAGGAGGAAGAGTCGTGACCATAGGAGCTTACAATCTATAATTGGAGATACAAGAGGAGGATGAGTAAGGCCCCTTTCACACGAGCGAGTATTCCGCGCGGGTGCAATGCGTGAAGTGAACGCATTGCACCCGCACTGAATCCCGACCCATTCATTTCTATGGGGCTGTTTACATGAGCGGTGATTTTCACGCATCACTTGTGTATTGCGTGAAAATCGCAGCATGCTCCTCTTTCTGCGTTTTTCACGCAACGCAGGCCCCATAGAAGTGAATGGGGTTGCGTGACAATCGCAAGCATCCGCAAGCAAGTGCGGATGCGGTGCGATTTTCACGCACGGTTGCTAGGAGACGATCGGGGTGGAGACCCGATCATTATTATTTTCTCTTATAACATGGTTATAAGGGAAAATAATAGCATTCTGAATACAGACTGCAGAGTAAAATAGAGCTGGAGGGGGTTAAAAAATAAATAAATAAAAAATTTAACTCGCCTTAATCCACTTGCTCGCGCAGCCGGCATCTCCTTCTATCTTGATCTTAGCTTTGTGTATCAACAAGGACCTTTGGTGATGTCACAGTCATCACATGATCCATCACCATGGTGATGGATCATGTGATGACCAGAGTGACATCACCACAGGTCCTGTTGCTACAAAAAGCTAAGATGAAGACAGAAGGAGATGCCGGCTGCACGAGCAAGTGAACTAAGGTAAGTTAAATTTATTTTTTATTAACCCCTCCAGTGCTATTGTACTATGCATTCTGTATTCAGAATGCTATTATTTTCCCTTGTAACCATGTTATATAGGAAAATAATACAATCTACAGAACACCGATCCCAAGCCCGAACTTCTGTGAAGAAGTTCAGGTTTGGGTACCAAACACGCTTAATTTTTCTCACGCGAGTGCAAAACGCATTACAATGTTTTGCACTCGCGCGGAAAAATCGCGGATGTTCCCGCAACGCACCCGTGCATTTTCCTGCAACGCCCATCTGAAAGAGGCCTAAGAGTCCTGACCATGGGGAGCTTACAATTTATAAGAGGAGATACAAGAGGAGGAGGAAGAGTCGTGACCATAGGAGCTTACAATCTATAAGAGAAGCTACAAGAGGAGGGGGAGTAACAGTCCTGACCATAAGAGCTTGCATAAGAAGAGATTCACGAGGAGAAGTGTCCTGACCATAGGAGCTTACAATCTATAAAAGGAGGCACAAGAGGAGGAGAGAGAGTCCTGACCATAGGAGCTTACAATCTATAAAAGGAGATACAAGAGGAAGAGTAAGAATCCGGAGCATAAAAGCTTACAATCTACAGAAGAGCCATGACTAGGGTTGAGCGAACCCAAACTGTAGAGTTCGGGTGCGTACCGAACTATATGATTTTTGGACCCCGGCCCCGAACCTGAACGTTTTACTAAAAGTTCGGGTTCAGTATTTGGTGCTTTCTTGGCGCTAGGGCTGAAACGATTACTCAATTTAATCGAATAATTCGACACAAAATAATCCTCGATGCAAATTTTTAGCATCGAGGATTCGTTTGTGTCATGTGACCATGGAGCGGGAGTGAAGCGCTTGCTATTGCTCACCGCTCCGTGGTCACCCGCCGGCCCGCAACGCGCTGTACTGGATCCTGACACATCGTCAGGTCATAGTGCACGTAAGCGCGCACTATGACCCGACGCTGTGTGCTGAGTGGCTGGCAGCGGAGGAGGCGGGGCGCGAGTGGCGGTACAGATCAGAACTGCTGGTTATCGGCGGAAGACTGGTAAGTGGCTGCATGTGTGGAGGGGTGTAACGGCACCGTTTCCGCAGACAAGGGGGTAAAATCCGTTTATGCGATATGCCCCTTTCTGAGAGACAGGCACAGCTACTGCAGAACACCCACCTCCTGAACTGGATACAAAATAGCACTCCAAACTGGAACCTCGCGAGTAGCTGCCGGCAGACGAACAGGAAAAGCATTCAGTCAGCTTACACTCCTGGCAATCAGTCTCCAACAGCATACAGGGAATCACCCCAATAACGAGACAAGGCTCCGTGTTGAGGGTCAGCAGTGGTCTGAAGTGCTGGCACACCCAGCCTGGTTTTTATTACAGTTTGTTGCAGATACAGGACAGATACAACATATCCCCACAATGCATCATGGTTTCCTCCCCTCTGTCCCGGAGACGACCGAACACAATCCAATTATCTCTCAGGACAAAGGGGAGATCACCAATACACATGTGGAGACAACAGGACAGGAATCACCACCCAAACACACAATGGCACACCCCCACAGCAACCACAGACATTTAACATATCCCCAGATAGCTCAAGTCTGAGTGCATATCATTAGGTGAATGGCACTCAGAATACATGAATACAATACTATTAGCTATCTGGGTACCCTCACATAACATACAATTTAACCGAACGCATAATAACATAAAATACAATTCTACAGACAGATTTAAGCTGTGCGGCCGGTCTGTCTTCTCCTTTACAGTTACTATGGGCCATAATCCTGAGGCAAGAGGCTTTTAAACAGCCCCCTCCAAAACCCAGTGCGAGGTTGGTTTCGCCACACATCTCCCCCCCCCAGGGAAGACTAACCAGATACCTGACCTCACGCCGGTCGGTACCTGAGTTAGTCTGGCAGCCCACCCACAACCCAATACTGGACCTGCTGAATTTCGTAGCCTGTCTCTGTCCAGTAAGTCCACCAAGGTGATGTTGGAAGCTGGTACTCCCGGTCTCTGTGTTGCTCCCTGGCTTGGAGTGGAGGTTGCTTTGTGGGCAGGGATCAGCGGTACTCTGCCCTGGTGCCAGCGCTACCACGGAAGAAGCCTGGTTGGAGCCTGGTTGTTGGAGGGGGAGACCGACTGTCTCTACCCCCTGTGCTGTAAGTGCAGAGACCACGGTCCCATCTGCACTGTTGTGGGGCTTACTGTCTCCCCCTGGTGCGTTAAGCTGCCGCTGGGGAGAGGGGGTAACGAGCTCCTCTCCCATACATACTTCCAGCCGCTGGGGAGTGCGACCGACCGCCTCCGCTCCCAATACAGTGTCCTGCTGCTGGGGAAAGGAGACTGGGCTCTCTATTCCCTGTAGGACACTCTGCCGCTGGGGGACAGGACCGACTGTCTCTGCCCCCTGTAACTCCGCCTGCCGCTGGGGAATGGAGACTCGGCTCCCAATTCCCAAAAAATCATGCTGCTGCTGGGGGGCAGGAACAACTACCTCTGCCCCCTGTAACTCAGCCTGCCGCTGGGGAGGGAGGCCGCTGCTCTCCTCTCCCTGCACTTCACACTGCCTTCCCGGCATATCACTCTGCTGCTGGGGGGCAGGAACAACTACCTCTGCCCCCTGTAACTCAGCCTGCCGCTGGGGAGGGAGGCCACTGCTCTCCTCTCCCTGCACTTCACACTGACGCTGGGGAATGGAGACTAGGCTCCCACTGTCCCGCAACCGTAACCTCCGATGGAGGTCCACCCAACATGGCAGCTGACCGTCACCTTCTGCCCGGTATAGTAGGGTCTTAGACACTAGATTCCTCACGAACTTCACGTATTTCTCACCTGGATTGGGTCCGAAGAAGTTCAGCCGCAACCACATCATACGGTCAAATTCCTCCACAGAGTATCTGTACTCCACTGCTGGTTCCATCCTGGTGCTTTTAGGGTCACTGTACTGAGACATGCGTTGCCCTTAAATTGTAGAATCCACAGAAATGGTGTCTCCTGTAGCTGTCCTTCTGGCTGTAGGAACGATCCCGCTGCTTGCCACCAATGTAACGGCACCGTTTCCGCAGACAAGGGGTTAAAATCCGTTTATGCGATATGCCCCTTTCTGAGAGACAGGCACAGCTACTGCAGAACACCCACCTCCTGAACTGGATACAAAATAGCACTCCAAACTGGAACCTCGCGAGTAGCTGCCGGCAGACGAACAGGAAAAGCATTCAGTCGGCTTACACTCCTGGCAATCAGTCTCCAACAGCATACAGGGAATCCCCCCAATAACGAGACAAGGCTCCGTGTTGAGGGTCAAGCAGTGATCTGCCGTGCTGGCACACCCAGCCTGGTTTTTATTACAGTTTGTTGCAGATACAGGACAGATACAACATATCCCCACAATGCATCATGGTTTCCTCCCCTCTGTCCTGGAGACGACCGAACACAATCCAATTATCTCTCAGGACAAAGGGGAGATCACCAATACACATGTGGAGACAACAAGACAGGAATCACCACCCAAACACACAATGGCACACCCCACAGCAAACACAGACATGTAACATATCCCCAGATAGCTCAAGTCTGAGTGCATATCATTAGGTGAATGGCACTCAGAATACACGGATACAATAATATTAGCTATCTGGGTACCCTCACATAACATACAATGTAACCGAACGCATAATAACATAAAATACAATTCTACAGACAGATTTAAGCTGTGCGGCCGGTCTGTCTTCTCCTTTACAGTTACTATGGGCCATAATCCTGAGGCAAGAGGCTTTTAAACAGTCCTCTCCAAAACCCAGTGGCGAGGTTGGTTTCGCCACAAGGGGCACTGTGTGATTAGTGCTCACCATGTGTGTCCCAGCACGGAGAACCCCTATGATAACACGTTTACCACCCAGTGGTGGAGCATGGACTTCTAGTTAGAGCTGTGTCACCTGTGCTGGAATGGCCAGAGGATGATAGGGGTAGTAGTGCTCCTGGCCTTGTTTAGAGGGGCTGATTGGCAGCATAGGGTGTTAGAGCACCCCCTGTCGTTAGTGGCTGGTTCAGCGTGGTTTGGGTTTTGTTTCCTTTTAGTTTCTGATGTGAGTATATCCCTGCACCGTGACATCACCGAGCGCACTATCCCTGCACTGTGACATCACCGAGCGCACTATCCCTGCACTGTGACATCACCGAGCGCACTATCCCTGCACTGTGACATCACCGAGCGCACTATCCCTGCACCGTGACATCACCGAGCGCACTATCCCTGCACCATGACATCACCGAGCGCACTATCCCTGCACTGTGACATCACCGAGCGCACTATCCCTACACTATGACATCACCGAGCGCACTTTCCCTGCACTGTGACATCACCGAGCGCACTATCCCTGCACCGTGACATCACCGAGCGCACTATCCCTGCACTGTGACATCACCGAGCGCACTATCCCTGCACTGTGACATCACCGAGCGCACTATCCCTGCACTGTGACATCACCGAGCGCACTATCCCTGCACTGTGACATCACCGAGCGCACTATCCCTGCACTGTGACATCACCGAGCGCACTATCCCTACACTATGACATCACCGAGCGCACTTTCCCTGCACTGTGACATCACCGAGCGCACTATCCCTGCACTGTGACATCACCGAGCGCACTATCCCTGCACTGTGACATCACCGAGCGCACTATCCCTGCACTGTGACATCACTGTGTGCACTATCCCTGCACTGTGAAATCACAGAGCGCACTATCCCTGCACTGTGACATCACTGTGTGCACTATCCCTGCACTGTGACATCACTGTGTGCACTATCCCTGCACTGTGACATCACTGTGTGCACTATCCCTGCACTGTGACATCACCGAGCGCACTATCCCTGCACTGTGACATCACTGTGTGCACTATCCCTGCACTGTGACATCACCGAGCGCACTATCCCTGCACTGTGACATCACTGTGTGCACTATCCCTGCACTGTGACATCACTGTGTGCACTATCCCTGCACTGTGACATCACCGAGCGCACTATCCCTGCACTGTGACATCACTGTGTGCACTATCCCTGCACTGTGACATCACTGTGTGCACTATCCCTGCACTGTGACATCACTGTGTGCACTATCCCTGCACTGTCACATCACTGTGTGCACTATCCCTGCACTGTGACATCACCGAGCGCACTATCCCTGCACTGTGACATCACCGAGCGCACTATCCCTGCACTGTGACATCACCGAGCGCACTATCCCTGCACTGTGACATCACCGAGCGCATTATCCCTGCACTGTGACATCACCGAGCGCACTATCCCTGCACTGTGACATCACTGTGTGCACAGCATCTGAGCTTTTGTGACATTGAAATCCAAGCTTGAAAAGCTGCACTAATAATCTGGTTGTAAAAAAAAAAATCACCCTTTTTTGGCAATATACAACATCTGGTGCCTTTGCAGGATTAGTCAGTGTGCAATTTAAGCTAGAAATAAAGCCACAATTTTCTGGGTTTTAAATTTATTTTTTTGCAAAATCCACTATTTTACAGATCTGCATGTGTGAATTTCAAGTTTAATATATACAGCTTTCATATTCTGTTAGTAAAAAAAAAAACATTTTTGGGGGGCAATAGCCAACATCTGGATTAGTCAGTGTGCAATTTAAGCTACAAATACAGCTATAATTTTCTGGGTTTTTAAAAACATGCTGCATCTGTCAGTGTGAAATTCAAGGGTTTTATACTGCTGTCATATTCTAGTATTAACCAAAAACACCCATTTTGGGCAAAAATCTTTACAAACCGGATTCCAAAAAAGTTGGGACACTATACAAATCGTGAATAAATACTGAATGCAATGATGTGGAGGCGCCAACTTCTAATATTTTATTCAGAATAGAAAGTAAATCACGGAACAAAAGTTTCAACTGAGAAAATGTACCATTTTAAGGGAAAAATATGTGAAATCAGAATTTCATGGTGTCAACAAATCCCCAAAAAGTTGGGACAAGGCCATTTTCCCCGCTGTGTGGCATCTCCCCTTCTTCCTACAACACTCAGCAGACGTCTGGGGACCGAGGAGACCAGTTTCTCCAGTTTACAAATAGGAATGCTCTCCCATTCTTGTCTAATACCGGCCTCTAACTGTTCCATCGTCTTGGGCCTTCTTTGTTGCACCTTCCTCTTTATGATGCGCCAAATGTTCTCTATAGGTGAAAGATCTGGACTGCAGACCGGCCATTTCAGTCCCCGGATCCTTCTCCTACGCAGCCATGATGTTGTGATTGATGCAGAATGTGGTCTGGCATTATCTTGTGGAAAAATGCAGGGTCTTCCCTGAAAGAGATGACGTCTGGATGGGAGCAGATGTTGTTCTAGAACCTGAATATATGTTTCTGCATTGATGGTGCCTTTCCAGACATGCAAGCTGCCCATGCCACACGCACTCATGCAACCCCATACCATCAGAGATGCAGGCTTCTGAAGTGAGCGTTGAGAACAACTTGGGTTGTCCTTGTCCTCTTTGGTCCGGATGACATGGCGTCCCAGATTTCCAAAAAGAACTTTGAATCGTGACTCGTCTGACCACAGAACAGTCTTCCATTTTGCCACACTCCAATATAAATGATCCCTGGCCCAGTGAAAACGCCTGAGCTTGTGGATCTTGCTTAGAAATGGCTTCTTCTTTGCACTGTAGAGTTTCAGCTGGCAGCGGCGGATGGCGCGGTGGATTGTGGTCACTGACAATGGTTTCTGGAAGTATTCCTGAGCCCATTCTGGGATTTCCTTTACAGTAGCATTCCTGTTTGTGGTGCCGTGTCGTTTAAGGGCCCGGAGATCACGGGCATCCAGTATGGTTTTACGGCCTTGACCCTTATGCACAGAGATTGTTCCAGATTCTCTGAGTCTTCGGATGATGTTCTGCACAGTTGATGATGATAGATGCAAAGTCTTTGCAATGTTTCGCTGGGTAACACCTTTCTGATATTGCTCCACTATCTTTCTGCGCAACATTGTGGGAATTGGTGATCCTCTACCCATCTTGGCTTCTGAGAGACACTGCCGCTCTGAGAAGCTCTTTTTATACCCAATCATGTCGCCAATTGACCTGATTAGTGTTATCTGGTCTTCCAGCTCTTCGTTATGCTCAAATTTACTTTTTCCAGCCTCTTATTGCTACTTGTCCCAACTTTTTTGGGATTTGTTGACACCGTGAAAATTTGAATCAACGTATTTTTCCTTTAAAATGATACATTTACTCGGATTAAACGTTTGATCCGTCATCTACGTTCTATTACAGATAACATACTGACATTTGCCATCTCCACATCATTGCATCCAGTTTTTATTCACAATTTGTTTAGTGTCCCAACTTTTTTGGAATCCGGTTTGTAATTGCGGTCTAGTGTGGATCAGGGCATGTAAGATACACCCTTTACATAGTGTGGTTCTATTCAGTTATTTGAAATACAGTCATTTTAGGCACAAATCTTTAAATGCGGCCTAATGTGGGTCAGGGCGTGTGAGATACACCCTTTATATACCCTTTTTTGGGCAAAATACAAAATTTTTATGGCCTTGCAGCATCAACATGTGTGAAATTCCAGGGTTATATACGGCTGCCATATTCAGATATTAAACAAACACCCGTTTGGGCAAAAAAGTTTATTTTGCAACCTTTGCTGCATATGTCATTGGGAGATACAACCTTTACATAGTGTGGTTCTATTCAGTTATTAAACAAACACCCATTTTGGGCACAAATCTTGAATTGCGGCCTAGTGTGGATCAGGGCGTGTGAGATACACCCTTTACATACTGTGGTTCTATTCTACTATAAATTAAACACCCATTTAGGGCAAGATCCTAAATTTGATAAATATGAGGAGAGAGTCAAATAAGGGACGTGGCCCAGGTCGTGGTGCTGCTGGTGGAGCTCCTGCTGCAGGGAGAGGATGTGGTCAATCTGTGCCAGCTACACGCACAAGTGAAACCCCTTCCTCAGGTTTGAGTAGGCGACAGAAACTGCAGCGATATTTGGTCTGGCCTAATGTGGCTCTACGAATGGTGAGGCCAGAACAAGTACAGGCGATAGTAGATTGGGCTGCTGAAAGTGGATCCAGTTCCTTCACATTGTCTCCCACCCAGTCTCCTGCTGTAAGACCACAGGTGGCACCTGCAGCCAATGTCCATCAGTCTTTCACCTCACCCCCTTGCAAATCAGCCAAGCAGTCTGAGCCCCAAGTCATGCAGCAGTCTCTTCTGCTTTTTGATGACTCTGTTAGCAGGGTTTCCCAGGGCCATCCACCTAGCCCTGCCCCAGAAGTTGAAGAGATTGAGGGCACCGATGCCCAACCACTTATCTTTCAAGATGAGTACATGGGAGGACCATCGCAGCTCGTCTCGGATGATGACGAAACACAGGTGCCAACTGCTGGGGCTTTCAAAAGTGTGTAGACCGACAAGGAGGGCAGGGGTGAAGACTGGGTGGAAGATGATGTGGAGGACGATGAAGTCCTCGACCCCACATGGAATCAAGGTCATGCGAGTGACCTGTGTAGTTTGGAGGAAGAGGCGGTGGTCGCACAGAGCCACCAGCACAGCAGAAGAGGGAGCAGGGTGCAAAAGCGGAGCGGCCATCCTCTAGACAATACGCCTGCTACTGCCCACCGCAGCAAGGGACCGAGCACACCAAAGCCAGCTCCAAGGAGTTCCCTGGTGTGGCAGTTCTTCAGACAATGTGCTGACGACAAGACACGAGTGGTTTGCACGCTGTGCAATCAGAGCCTGAAGCGAGGCATAAACGTTCTCAACCTGGGCACAACCTGCATGACCAGGCATCTAAGTGCAAAGCATGAGCTGCAGTGGAGTAGACACCTCAAAAACCAAGAAAGGTCTCTGGCTCCTCCTGCTTCCCTAACCCTAACCCCGCAAACAGAGGATCTGCCAGTAACACCAACACCTGGGTCACCAAGCATCTCCACAATGTCCCACGGAAGCGTTCAGCTCTCCATCTCCCAAACACTGGAGAGGAAGAGGAAGTACCCCCCCCCCCCTCCTACCCACCCGCGATCCCTGGCCCTGAATGTCAGGTGTGCACTGCGCAACTCCATCTGTGGCAAGGTGCACCTGACTACGGATACGTGAACCAGTAAGCATGGTCAGGGACGTTATATCTCCATAACAGCACACTGGGTAAATGCAGTGGCGGCTGGGCCTGAGGCGGATAGCAGTTTTGCGCATGTCCTTCCACCACAGAGGATTGCAGGGCGCTTCAGTTTGCCTCCTGTTGCTTCCTCCTCCTCATCCTCTGCCAGCTCCTCATCCGGTCAGCGTAACACCTTCACCACCAACTTCAGCACAGCCAGGGGTAAATGACAGCAGGCAGTTTTAAAACGTATCTGTTTGGGGGACAAACCCCACACCGCGCAGGAGCTGTGGACGGGCCTTGAACAACAGACCGATGAGTGGTTGCTGCCGGTGAGCCTCAAGCCCGGCCTGGTGGTGTGCGATAATGGGCGAAATCTCGTAACAGCTCTGGGACTAGCCGGTTTGACGCACATCCCGGGCCTGACACATGTGCTGAATTTGGTGGTGCAGAGATTCCTTAAAACTTACCCGATATGTCAAAGCTGCTGCATAAAGTGCGGGCCGTCTGTGCGCGCTTTCGGCGTTCTCACCCTGCTGTTGCTCGCCTGTCTGCGCTACAGCGTAACTTCGGCCTTCCCGTTCACCGCCTCATATGCGACGTGCCCACCAGGTGGAACTCCACCTTGCACATGCTGGACAGACTGTGCGAGCAGCAGCAGGCCATAGTGGAGTTTCAGCTGCAGCACGCACGGGTCAGTCGCTCTGCGGAACAGCACCACTTCACCACCAATGACTGGGCCTCCATGCGAGACCTGTGTTCCTTGTTGCGCTGTTTCGAGTACTCCAGCAACATGGCCAGTGCCGATAACGCTGTTCTCAGCGTTACTATCCCACTTTTATGCCTCCTTGAAAAAACGCTGCTGGGGATGATGGAAGAGGATGTGGCACAGGAGGAGAAGGAGGAAGAGGGATCATTTCGTAGGGTTTCCGGCCAGTCATTCCCAAGTGGCTCCGAGGATGGGTTCCTGCACAAACGCCAGGTACACAATTGTCCAGCCAGGGCACAGTTCTGGAGGATGAAGAGGAGGAGATGGAGGAGGAGGAACCATGGGGGATACAGAGGACACAGACGATACACCTCCCACAGAGGACAGCTTTTCGTTGCCACTGGGCAGCCTGGCACACATGAGCGATTACATGCTGCAGTGTCTCCGCAACTACCGCCGAGTTGCCCACATTCTAACTTGTGCTGATTACTGGGTGGCCAAGCTGCTGGATCCCTGTTACAAGGACAACGTACCATCCTTAATTCCCTTACCGCCAGCACCTCAGAAGGCAGGGTTAGCATGGCTGAAATGTGGAAAAGCTTTATCTGCACGCCACAACAACCAGCACCACCAGCTGATATGGAACGTCTTAGCAGGAGGCAGCATTTCACCAACATGGTGGAGCAGTAAGTGTGAACACGCCTACACGTACTGAATGACGGGTCTGCCCCCTGCAACTTCTGGGTCTCCAAATTGGGCACATGGCCTGAGCTTGCCCTTCACGCCTTGGAGGTGCTGGCCTGCCCTGCAGCCGGTGTATTGTCTGAATGTGTGTTTAGCACGGCAGGAGGGGTTTATCACAGACAAGCGCAGCCGCCTGTCCACAGCCAACGTGGACAAGCTCACGTTCATTAAAATGAACCAGGCCTGAATCCCATAGGACTTGTCCGTACCTTGCGCAGAATAGACCTGTATACCGGCACTAAGCAGCCGTTGTTATACTGCAGCGCAATTGCTCATTCTTGTATTATGAATATTTCACACTCTTTTGGAGAGTACCTTAATTAAAAAATAAATTAAAAAATAAATAAAAACAACCTGTGTTGGCTTTCTCGTCCTCCTCCACCGCCGCTTCCACCTACACCGCTACGTCCACCGCCTCCTCAAACTCCTACTCCATATGGAACTCCACCTTTTAAATCAAGATTATTTATTTATTTGTAAGTATTTTATTTTATGTCATTTCATTACTTTGTCTGTTGCATTTTCAGTTGAGATTCACCAATTTTTGGGTGTGATGTACCACTGCTATACCTAGTAGACAGGTAAAAAAAAAAAAAAAATGTCAGTTACTTTTTCGGGTGAAATTCACGAATTTTAGGGTGTGATATACCACTGCTGTACCTATGAAACACAGAGAAAGAATGCACCAAACAGATATAACACTGACTATACTGGCAAGACACAAATGAAGATATTAAAAGCTGAGACTTTAGCCAATATATACCAGTGATGGATATATCGGAGCCCATCATGCACCACGTCACGGTTCTCAGCATGGCAAGGGGTCCTAACCGCTGCTCTAACTATGGTGTGAACACGGTCTGGGGGTGATATAATTCAGCTCACAGCAAAGCTTCCCACAAACGCCCAGCATGAATGCTGCGGTTGTGCGATGTGAATGAAGCCAGGCTGCAAGCCACACCCACATCAGACCATGTGATGGAGGTGACCAGGTGCAAAGGAGTGTTTAAATGCTCCATTGTATGCATATTTTGCTGGGGTTAGTCGATTTCCGCGGTCCACATGCGGTCGGGTTGCTCCCCCTGATTGAGGACACGCTACTGTGTCTGGGGTTGAGCAGCTCCTCCAAAACTGCCACTAATAAATTTTTTTGTTTTTCGTTTTCTGCACTGCTGTACCTAGTAGACAGGTTAAAAAAAAATATATTTGTCAGTTACATTTTTGGGTGAAATTCACAAATTTTGGGGTGTGATGTACCATTGCTGTACCTAGTAGACAGGTAAAAAAATTTAATTGTCAGTTACATTTTCGGGTAAAATTTACCAATTTTGGGGTGTAATAAACCCCTCCTCTACCTAGTTGACAGCTTAATAAATTTTTATAATTTTTCTTTTACATTTTCGGGTAACAATAAGCAATTTCTTCTGTCATAGACCCCTGCTCTACCAAGTAGACTGGTTAATAAATTTATTTAATTTTTCTGTTACATTATTGGGTTGACATTTTACAATTTTGGACACGAATAAACCCCTGCTCTGCATAGGTGACAGGGAATACAATTTCACTAATTCTTCTTTAATTGATGCGCTCCACCGCCCTTCATTAAATTGTTAAACTTTAACAACTTGTACCACATTCGCTCTTCAATAATTTGTCCCACATTTGTGCCTCAATAACTTTTCCCATATTTCCACTCGATCCCCCAAAAAATGTAATACATTTATCTCCCTTGGATGTGGTCTCTCTTTCTAACGCTCCCTCGCTGGCGTGGAACCCTAATTCGCCGATAACCGTGATCAACATGGTAGGCGCAGAAAAGAACATCGAAAGTTGATAGGTAAGATATCCAAATGGATGGTGGACATCACAGGGACGTGCGATCAGGCAGGAGTTATCTAGAGTCAACAAAGCGGCAGCAGGGCCTCTCCTGGCTAATGTTTCCAAATCCAAAATACCCCAGTGACATTCACTATAAGTTTTTATTAATCATTCCAATAACAGGGCATCTTAAGAGTCCAGTATTGTTATTTATCGTCACTACCTCCCCGAGTCTGGAGTGGATAATTTATCACTGAATAAACATTAAAAAAATACACTACAGATATTAGGTATCACCGCGTCCGTAACAACCTGATCTATAAAACGGTCATGTTACTTTCCCCGCATGAAGAATGCCATAAAATAAAAAAATAAAAACTATCAGGAAATTGAAATTTTGCCCACCTTACTTCCCAAATAAGGTAGCCCCTACATGAGACAATGGCCCAAAAAATAAAACTATGGGGACACTATAACATGATTTTTTTTGTTTTAAAAATGATATTGTGTAAAACTTGCATAAATAAAAAAAATGTATACATATTAGGTATCGCCGCGTCCTTATTGACCAGCTCTATAATAATATCACATGAGCTAACCCCTCAGATGAACACTGTAAAAAATAAAAACTGTGCTAAATAAACAATTTTTGGTCACCTTACATCACAAAAAGTGTAATAGCAAGCGATCAAAAAGTCATATGCACACCAAAATAGCGCCAATTAAACCGTCATCTCATCCCGCAAAAATCATACCCTACCCAAGATAATCGCCCAAAAACTGAAAAAACTATGGCTCTTAGACTATGGGAACACTAAAACATGATTTTTTTTTTTCAAAAATAAAATCATTGTGTAAAACTTACATAAATAAAAAAAAGTATTCATATTAGGTATCGCCGGGTCAGTATCGACCGGCTCTATAAAAATATCACATGACATAACCCCTCAGGTGAACACCGTAAAAAAATAAAAATAAAAACGGTGTAAAGCAATTTTTTGTCATCTTATGTCACAAAAAGTGTAATAGCAAGCGATCAAAAAGTCATATGCACCCCAAAATAGTGCCAATAAAACCGTCATCTCATCCCACAAAAAATGAGACCCTACTTTAGATAATCGCCCAAAAACTGAAAAAACTATGGCTCTCAGACTATGGAGACACTAAAACATTTTTATTTGTTTTCAAAAATGAAATCATTGTGTAAAACTTACATAAATAAAAAAAATTGTATACATATTAGGTATCCCCGCGTCCGTGACAACCTTCTCTATAAAAATACCACATGATCTAACCTGTCAGATGAATGTTGTAAATAACAAAAAAAACTGTGCCAAAAAAGCTATTTCTTGTTACCTTGCCTCACAAAAAGTGCAATATAGAGCAACCAAAAATCATATGTACCCTAAACTAGTACCAACAAAACTTCCACCCTATCCCGTAGTTTCTAAAATGGGGTAACTTTTTTGGAGTTTCTACTTTAGGGATGCATTAGCGGGGCTTCAAATGGGACATGGTGTCCAAAAAAACTGTCTAGCAAAATCTGCCTTCCAAAAACCGTATGGCATTCCTTTCCTACTGCGCCCTGCCGTGTGCCCGTACAGCAGTTACGACCACATATGGGGTGTTTCTGTAAACTACAGAATCAGGGCCATAAATAATGAGTTTTGTTTGGCTGTTAAACCTTGCTTTGTAACTGGAAAAAAAAATAGTAAAATGGAAAATTTGGGCAAAAATTTAAATTCTGAAATTTCATCTATATTTGCCAATAGCTCTTGTGGAACTCCTAAAGGGTAAACGACGTTTGTAAAATCAGTTTTGAATACCTTGAGGGGTGTAGTTTCTTAGATGGGGTCACTTTTATGGAGTTTCTACTCTAGGGGTGCATCAGGGGGGCTTCAAATGGGACATGGTGTCCAAAAAAAACTGTCTAGCAAAATCTGCCTTCCAAAACCGTATGGCATTCCTTTCATTCTGCGCCCTGCCATGTGCCCGTACAGCAGTTTACAACCATATATGGGGTGTTTTTGTAAACTACAGAATCAGGGCCATAAATAATGAGTTTTGTTTGGCTGTTAACCCTTGCTTTGTAACTGGAAATAAAAATAGTAAAAAATGGAAAATTTGCCCAAAAATTGAAATTCTGAAATGGTTAACAACATTTATAAAATCTGTTTGAATACCTTGAGGGGTGTAGTTTATAGAATGTGTCATTTTTGGGTGGTTTCTATTATATAAGCCTCACAAAGTGACTTCAGACCTGAACTGGTCCCTAAAAATTGGGTTTTTGAAAAGTTCAGAACAATTTCAAGATTTGCTTCCAAACTTCTAAGCCTTGTAACATCCCCAAAATATAAAATATCAATCCCAAAATGATGCAAGCATGAAGTAGACATATGGGGAATGTAAAGTAATAACTATGTTTGGAGGTATTACTATGTATTATAGAAGTAGAGAAATTGAAACTTGGAAATTTGCTATTTTTTGGTAAATTTGGTATTTTTTTTATAATTAAAAATGTATTTTTTTACTTCATTTTACCAGAGTCATGAAGTACAATATGTGCCGAATAAACAGTCTCAGAACGGCCTGGATAAGTCAAAGCGTTTTAAAGTTATCACCACATAACGTGACTGGTCAGATTTGCAAAAAATGGCCGGGTCCTTAAGGTGAAAATGAGCTCGGTCCTTAAGGTGTTAAAGACGGATTTTAGAAATTTAAGTCCCTGTCACCCATGCAAAGCAGGGTTTTTTTCAATTGCCAGAAATGGTTTAATGTCACCCACCAATGGAACAGATAATTTTTAAAAATTTCGGTCCCTGTCACCTATGCAGAGCAGGGGTTTATTCACAGCAAAAAATTTTAAATGTCACCCAATAATGTAACAGACAAATTTGTGATTTTTTTTTTACCTGTCTACTAGGTAGAGCTGTGGCATATCACACCCAAAAATTGCTGAATTTCACCCGAAAATGTAATAGACAAATTAGTGATTTTTTTTCCACCTGTCTACTAGGTAGAGCTGTGGTATATCACACCCAAAAATTAGTGAAACAGACAAATTAGCAAAATGACATAAAATAAAATACTGTGGAAGCGGTGGTGGAGGGGGACGAGGTAGCCAACACTGGTTTTTTGTTTTAATTTTTGATAATTTTTTTTTTTAATTAGGGTACTCTCCAAAAGAGTGTGAAATATCCCAAATTCAAGAATGAGCAATTGCGCTGCAGTATAACAATGGCTGGGTAAGGCCGATATACATGTCTATTCTGCACAAGGTACGGACAAGTTCTGAGGGATCCAGGCCTGGTTCATTTTAATGACCGTGAGCTTGTCCACATTGGCTGTGGACAGGCGGCTGTGCTTGTCTGTGATGACGCCTCCTGCCGTGCTAAACACATGTTCAGACAGTGCACCGGCTGCAGGGCAGGCCAGCACCTCCAAGGTGTAAAGGGCAAGCTCAGGCCATGTGCCCAATTTGGAGACCCAGAAGTTCAAGGGGGCAGACCCGTCATTCAGTACGTGTAGGCGTGTGCACACATACTGCTCCACCATGTTGGTGAAATGCTGCCTCCTGCTAAGACGCTCCATATCAGCTGGTGGTGCTGGTTGTTGTGCTGACAAAGCTTTTCCACATGTCGGCCACGATAACCCTGCCTTCTGAGGTGCTGGCGGTGCCCCAGCTGCGTTGGCGACCTCTTCCTCTGCCTTCGCCTTGTGCTTCCACTGTTCCCCCGCTGTCAGGTGGGAATGCCACTAGCAGCGCGTCTACCAGAGTGCGCTTGTACTCGCGCATCCTACGATCATGCTCCAGTGACAGAATTAAGGACGGTACGTTTAACTTGTAACGGGGATCGAGCAGCGTGGTCACCCAGTAATCAGCACAAGTTAGAATGTGGGCAACTCGGAGGTTGTTGCGGAGACACTGCAGCATGTAAATCGCTCATGTGTGTCAGGCTGCCCAGAGGCAACAAAAAGCTGTCCTCTGTGGGAGGTGTATCATCTGTATCCTCTGTATTCCCCCAGCCACGCACCAGTGATGGCCATGAGCTGGTCTGGGTTCCACCCTGCTGTGAACATGGTTCCTCCTCCTGCATCTCCTCCTCCACTTTCTCATCCTCCAGAATGGAGCTGGACAATTGTGTACCTGGCATTTGTGGGTGCAGGAACCCACCCTCGGAGCCACTTGTGAATGACTGGCCGGAAACCCTACGAAATGATCCCTCTTCCTCCTTCTCCTGTGCCACATCCTCTTCCATCATTGCCAGCAGCGTTTTTTCAAGGAGGCATAGAAGTGGGATAGTAACACTGAGAACGGCGTTATTGGCACTGGCCATGTTGCTGGAGTACTCAAAACAATGCAACAAGGAAAATATGCCTCGCATGGAGGCCCAGTCATTGGTGGTGAAGTGGTGCTGTTCCGCAGAGCGAGTCACCCATGCGCGCTGCAGCTGAAACTCCACTATCACCTGCTGCTGCTCGCACAGTCTGTCCAGCATGTGCAAGGTGGAGTTCCACCTGGTGGGCACGTCGCATATGAGTCGGTGAGCGGGAAGGCTGAAGTTACAATGACAGGCGAGCAGCAGCAGAATGAGAACGCCGAAAGCACGCACAGACGGCCCGCACTTTAGGCAGCGGCTCTGACATATCGGGGTAATTTTTAAGGAATCTCTGCACCACCAAATTCAGCACATGCGCCAGGCAAGGGATGTGCGTCAAACCGCCTAGTCCAAGAGCTTCTACGAGATTTCGCCCATTATAGCACACTACCAGGCTGGGCTTGAGGCTGACTGGCACCAACCATTCATCGGTCTGTTGTTCAAGGCCGGTCCACAGCTCCTGCGCAGTGTGGGTTTTGTCCCCCAAACAGATACGTTTTTAGGGTTAGCATTTAATAATTTTAATAAAAAACAAAACGAGGATGACAGGCAAATTTTCTAAGATTAGGCAGAGAGAGGCCAAACAAGTTATACTAGCTTCTAAAGCTCAGGCAGAAGAGAAATTATCTCAGTCAGGGAAAAAAGGCGATAAGACATTCTTCAGATACATAAATGAAAAAAGGAAACTAAAACAAGGAATTGCCAAATTAAAAACAAAAGAAGGAAGGTATATGGAAGAAGATACAGAACTAGCTAACTGCCTCAATGAACACTTCTGTTCAGTTCTTACAAAGGAAGATGAAGGAGAAGGACCTCAGTCAGGAAGGAAGACTAATGAATCTTTTGACGCATGTGTCTTTACAGAGGAAGAGGTTCTGAGTCAGCTGTCTAAAATTACTACAAATAAGTCACAGGGGCCTGATGAGATACACCAAAGCTATTAAAAGAGCTCAGCGGGGAACTAGCAAAACCATTAACAGATTTATTTAACCAATCACTGGTAACAGGAGTCGTCCCAGAAGATTGGAAATTAGCAAATGTTGTGCCCATTCACAAGAAAGGTAGTGGGGAGGAATCGGGCAACTATAGGCCAGTAAGCCTGACATCAATAGTGGGAAAATTAATAGAAACCATACTTAAGGAGAGGATTGTGGAACATCTAAAATCCCATGGATTGAAAAATGAAAAACAGCATGGGTTTACTTCAGGGAGATCATGTCAAACTAATCTTATTAATTTTTTTGATTGGTGACTAAAATAATAGATGGAGGAGGTGCAGTAGACATCGCTTATCTGGACTTTAGTAAGGCTTTTGATACTGTCCCACATAGAAGGCTTATCAATAAAGTGCAGTCTTTGGGCTTGGACTCCCATATTGCTGAATGGATTAGGCAGTGGCTGAGGGACAGGCAACAGAGGGTTGTAGTCAATGGAGTATATTCAGACCAAGGTCTTGTTACCAGTGGGGTACCTCAGGGATCTGTTCTGGGACCCATTATGTTTAATATCTTTATCAGCGAAATTGCAGAAGGCCTCGATGTTAAGGTGGGTCTTTTTGCTGATGACACAAGATTTGTAACATGGTTGATGTTCCTGGAGGGATACACCGAATGGAAAATGATTTAGGAAAACTAGAGGAATGGTCAAAAATCTGGCAACTAAAATGTAATGTTGATAAGTGCGAGATAATGCACCTGGGGCGTAATAACCCAGGAGCAGAATATACAATCAGTGATACAGTCCTAACCTCAGTATCTGAGGAAAGGGGTTTAGGGGTCATTATTTCAGAAGACTTAAAGGTAGGCAGACCATGTCATAGAGCAGCAGGAGATGCTAGCAGAATGCTGGGGTGTATAGGGAGAGGCATTACCAGTAGACAGAGGGGGCGCTCATGCCGCTCTACAGAGCACTAGTGAGACCTCATCTGGAGTATTGTGCTCAGTACTGGAGACCATATCTCCAGAAGGATACTGATACTTTGGAGAGAGTTCAGAGAAGAGCTACTAAACTGGTACATGGATTGCAGGATAAAACTTACCAGGAAAGATGAAAGGACCTTAACATGTAGAGCTTGGAAGAAAGACGAGACAGAGGGGAGATGAGAGAAACTGCTAAATACATAAAGGGAATCAACAAGGGAAAAGAGGAGAGAAGATTTACAAGAAGAAAAACTGCTACAAGAGGACAGAGTGTTACATTAGAGGGGCAAAAGTTTAAAAGTAATATCAGGAAGTATTACTTTACTGAGAGAGTAGTGGATGCATGGAATAGCCTTCCTGCAGAAGTGGTAGCTGCAAATACAGTGGAGGAGGTTAAGCATGCATGGGATAGGCATAAGGCCATACTTCATATAAGATAGGGCCGGGGCTATCCATAGTATTCAGATATATGGGGCAGACTAGATGGGCCAAATGGTTCTTATCTGCCGACACATTCTATGTTAAAATTAAGATTTTTGCCCTAAATGTGTGTTTTTTTTAATACCAGAATATGACAGCAGTATAGAACACTTGAATTTCACACGTACAGATGCAGACAAGGCCGCAAATTAAGTATTTTGCCCTAAATGGGTGTTTTTTTTAAACCCAGAAAATTATAGCTATATTTCTAACTTAAATTGCACACTGACTAATGCGGCAGAAACCCAAAATGAAGGTTAATGCCCAAAATTTAAGATTACACTCACCGGTAATGACTTTTCCATAAGCCCATGACAGCACCCTTGAGAGACCGCCTCCACTCAGGACAGGAAACAGGAACTTTCGTGGAGAGCTCATAAGGAGGAGCATGGCCCCAAGACTTGTCCTAGAACACACTCTTACATATTTTATAAATTTTATATTATTTTGTATTTTTTTATTTTTATATATGAGCATATAAACACAAGTGTATATACATACACACACATATATATATATATATATATATATATAAATAAAATAAATGTATTTTATATATATATATATATATATATATATATACAGTGGAGGAAATAATTATTTGACCCCTCACTGATTTTGTAAGTTTGTCCAATGACAAAGAAATGAAAAGTCTCAGAACAGTATCATTTCAATGGTAGGTTTATTGTAACAGTGGCAGATAGCACATCAAAAGGAAAATCGAAAAAATAACTTTAAATAAAAGATAGCAACTGATTTGCATTTCATTGAGTGAAATAAGTATTTGAACCCTCTAACAAAAAAAGACTTAATACTTGGTGGAAAAACCCTTGTTTGCAAGCACAGAGGTCAAACGTTTCTTGTAATTGATGACCAAGTTTGCGCACATTTTAGGAGGAATGTTGGTCCACTCCTCTTTGCAGATCATCTCTAAATCCCTAAGGTTTCGAGGCTGTCTCTGTGCAACTCTGAGCT
Organism: Bufo gargarizans; assembly: GCF_014858855.1. NCBI lineage: Eukaryota > Metazoa > Chordata > Amphibia > Anura > Bufonidae > Bufo > Bufo gargarizans. Next base: position 908,664 of record NC_058087.1, read on the forward strand.
TGAGCTCCCTCCATAGGTTTTCGATTGGATTAAGGTCCGGAGACTGACTAGGCCACTCCATGACCTTAATGTGCTTCTTCTTGAGCCACTCCTTTGTTGCCTTTGCTGTATGTTTTGGGTCATTGTCGTGCTGGAACACCCATCCACGACCCATTTTCAGTTTCCTGGCAGAGGGAAGGAGGTTGTCGCTCAGGATTTCACGATACATGGCTCCGTCCATTTTCCCGTTTATGCGAATAAGTTGTCCTGTGCCCTTAGCAGAAAAACACCCCCAAAGCAAAATGTTTCCACCCCCATGCTTGACGGTGGGGACGGTGTTTTGGGGGTCATAGGCAGCATTTTTCTTCCTCCAAACACAGCGAGTTGAGTTAATGCCAAAGAGCTCTATTTTGGTCTCATCAGACCACAGCACCTTCTCCCAGTCACTCTCTGAATCATTCAGGTGTTCATTGGCAAACTTCAGACGGGCCTGCACATGTGCCTTCCTGAGCAGGGGGACCTTGCGAGCCCTGCAGGATTTTAATCCATTGCGGTGTAATGTGTTTCCAATGGTTTTCTTGGTGACTGTGGTCCCTGCTAATTTGAGGTCATTAACTAACTCCTCCCGTGTAGTTCTAGGATGCTTTTTCACCTTTCTCAGAACCATTGACACCCCACGAGGTGAGATCTTGCGTGGAGCCCCAGAGCGAGGTCGATTGATGGTCATTTTGTGCTCCTTCCATTTTCGAACAATCGCACCAACAGTTGTCACCTTCTCTCCCAGCTTCTTGCTAATGGTTTTGTAGCCCATTCCAGCCTTGTGCAGGTCTACAATTTTGTCTCTGACATCCTTGGACAGCTCTTTGGTCTTTCCCATGTTGGAGAGTTTGGAGTCTGCTTGATTGATTGATTCTGTGGACAGGTGTCTTTTATACAGGTGACTAGTTAAGACAGGTGTCCTTAATGAGGGTGACTAATTGAGTAGAAGTGTCTAACCACTCTGTGGGAGCCAGAACTCTTAATGGTTGGTAGGGGTTCAAATACTTATTTCACTCAATGAAATGCAAATCAGTTGCTATCTTTTATTTAAAGTTATTTTTTCGATTTTCCTTTTGATGTGCTATCTGCCACTGTTACAATAAACCTACCATTGAAATGATACTGTTCTGAGACTTTTCATTTCTTTGTCATTGGACAAACTTACAAAATCAGTGAGGGGTCAAATAATTATTTCCTCCACTGTATATTTATTTATTTATTTATTTTTTTTGGGAAATTAATATAATTATCTCCATATAGGGTGGGAATAAATCCCGGGTGCTGTCATGGGCTTATGGAAAAGTGATTACCGGTGAGTGTAATCTTAAATTTCCCTTATGCCCATGACAGCACCCTTGAGAGACGATTAGAATAGAAATCCCTTTCCTTAGAGGGGGGACTACTGCCTGGAGGACTTTCCTACTGAAAGCTAGTTGTTCTCTGGCGCCTAGGTCTAATCAGTAGTAGGGCTGCACGATATGGGAATTTTGTGCGATTGCGATTAGGGCCCTAAAAATTGCAATAACGATATGCGATGCAATATTTTAAGGGAATTGTGCTAGAGGTCTATTTGCTTGGATTTTTCCATATGAGCCGCTGATGCGGCTGGGTATGACATAGTTATGGGGGATCTGTGGATGGCGCTGTGTTGTGGGGGATCTGTGGAGGACGCTGTGTTGTGGGGGATCTGTGGAGGACGCTGTGTTGTGGGGGATCTGTGGAGGATGCTGTGTTGTGGGGGATCTGTGGAGGACGCTGTTATATGGGGAAGCTGTGGAGGACGCTGTTATATGGGGGAGCTGTGGAGGACGCTGTTATATGGGGGAGCTGTGGAGGACGCTGTTATATGGGGGAGCTGTGGAGGACGCTGTTATATGGGGGAGCTGTGGAGGACGCTGTTATATAGGGGAAGCTGTGGAGGACGCTGTTATATGGGGGAGCTGTGGAGGACGCTGTTATATGGGGGATCTGTGGAGGACGCTGTTATATGGGGGATCTGTGGAGGACGCTGTTATATGGGGGATCTGTGGAGGACGCTGTTATATGGGGGATCTGTGGAGGATGCTGTTATATGGGGGATCTGCGGAGGACGCTGTTATATGGGGGATCTGTGGAGGATGCTGTTATATGGGGGATTAGGGCCCTAAAAATTGCGATAACGATATGCGATGCAATATTTTAAGGGAATTGTGCTAGAGGTCTATTTGCTTGGATTTTTCCATATGAGCCGCTGATGCGGCTGGGTATGACATAGTTATGGGGGATCTGTGGATGGCGCTGTGTTGTGGGGGATCTGTGGAGGGCGCTGTGTTGTGGGGGATCTGTGGAGGACGCTGTGTTGTGGGGGATCTGTGGAGGATGCTGTGTTGTGGGGGATCTGTGGAGGACGCTGTTATATGGGGGATCTGTGGAGGACGCTGTTATATGGGGGATCTGTGGAGGACGCTGTTATATGGGGGATCTGTGGAGGATGCTGTTATATGGGGGATCTGCGGAGGACGCTGTTATATGGGGGATCTGTGGAGGATGCTGTTATATGGGGGATGTGTGCTATGACACATAGGGCCATGAGGGGGGCCAGCATAAGACACACATATAGCATCTTATGCTGGTCCCCCTCATGGCCCTATGTGTCCTAGACCGCGCACATAACTGGATTTGTGTGTAAAGTATTTTACTAGTGTGTGAAACAATCTCACTCCTATTGATAACAGGTCCGGCCTCTGTACTCACTGTCACCATGAATGCTCTGCAGCGAGCGGGCCGGCCTCTCTACTCACAGTACTATGAATGCTCTGCAGCGAGCGGGCCGGCCTCTCTACTCACAGTACTATGAATGCACTGCAGTGAACGGCAGCGAGCTGGCCGGCCGGCGCGTGACTGACGTCACTTAGTAGCTCTCCTGCTTCCTGAAGTGGGAGAAGCGTTTCTAAGTGACGTCAGTCACACGCCAGCCGGCCGGCCAGCTCGCTGCCGTTCGCTGCAGTGCATTAATAGAGATGCCGGACCTGTTATCAATAGGAGAGAGCTTGTTTCACACACTAGTAAAATACTTTACACACAGAGCCAGTTATGTGCGCGGGGCCCTTTATAAATAATCGCTGCATTTTCGGGTCGGCCAAATCGCCATATCGCATTTGCCGATTATCGCGATTCGATTATTTTTTCGATTTATCGTGCAGCCCTAATCTGTAGTGACAAAAGAAAGTGCAGGGTGACTGCCAAGTGGCTGCTCTACAAATCTGTTCTAAGGTAGCGTCAGCCTTTTCTGACCAAGTGGTGAAAACTGGTCTTGTGGAATGAGCACCAAAACCCTTTGGGGGAGTCTTTCCAGCTGAAGAATAGGCCAAAGTAATGGCGCTCACAATCCATCTGGAAAGGGTCTTAGAAGAGGCTGGGAGATCCTTATTTTTTCCACTAAATTGAATGAACAGCTTTGAGGTTTTTCTCCACTGACTAGTAACCTCCAGGTAATAAGATAGTCATCTTTTTACATCCAGGCAATGGAGTTTTTTCTCCTTTTCATTCCTCGGACTTTGACACAAAGAAGGAAGGATAATGTCCTGAGTTTTATGGAACATAGAAACCACTTTCGGTAAGAATGAAGGGTCTGGCTTAATGAGCACCCTGCCATCTAGGATGTTAGTGTAAGGTGGTGAAGAAGAGAAAGCCGAGATTTCGCCGACCCTCCTGGCTGAGGTGATTGCCAAAAGGAAAGCGGTTTTGAAGGACAAGACTTTCATGGGTAATTCTTGTAGTGGCTTAAAAGGAGGCTCTGTGAGATTAGTGAGAACCAAGTTAAGGTCCCGGGGGAGACTGAAGGACCAGATATAGGTCTAAGCCTGCTGATGGCTTTAAAAAAATCTTCGGACCCAGGGGTGGTTAGCGATGGAGGAATCAAAGAAAGCACTTAGAGCAGACACCTATACCTTAAGAGTACTCGGCCTCAGATTCTTTTCATGACCAGCTTGCAGAAAATCTAAGATCTTACACATAGGCGGAGGATTTAAAGGATTCACCGGAACCTTGGCAAACTTCTGGAAAGTGTTCCAAATTTTGAGGTAAATGGAAAAGGTGATCTCCTTTCTGCAGGATAGCAAAGTAGAAACTACTTTCTTGGAGAGTCCTCTACTTTCTAGGATTTCCCCCTCAAGAGCCATGCTGTTAAGTGTAACTGCCTCACGCTTGGATGGTTGACAGGTCCTTGTGACAGAAGGTCTTGCCTCTCCGGGAGATTCCAAGGGTCTGTCAGGGATAGCTTCCTCAACCAGGTGAACCAGGTTCTTTCTGGGCCAGAATGGAGCAATTAGTATCACCGTCGTTCGTTCTTGTCTCAACTTTTGGAGGAATCTTGGAAGAAGTCTCAACGGAGGAAAGGCGTAGAGGAGCTGGTTCGGCCAATGGAGGGAGAAGGCATCTATTCCCATTGGTGAATCTCTCGTGCTGAGGGAAAAGAAAAGACGACATTTTCTGTTTTCTCAACAAATAAGTCCAGATGTGGGCGACCCCAAAGTTGAATTATTTGATCGAAGATTATTTGATTCAGACACCATTCCCCCTGGTCTAGTGTGTTTCTGCTTAAGAAATCTGCCACCTGGTTTTCCGTACCCCTTAGATGTACTGCCGTAAGGGACGGAACACAAGGAATTATGAGGGAAAAGATGTCTGCTGCCAACTGCATAAGATTTTCTGATTTGGTTCCTCCTTGTCTGTTCAAATAGGAGACTGACTGTGGCGTTGTCTGAAAATTTTTTATAGCATTTCCCTGAAGTAGAGGAAGAAACTCTTTTAAGGTGAGAAAAACCGCTCTCAGTTCCCTCATGTTTTGGGAGTCTAGACTCTGCTCTCTTTACCATGACGCCTTGCCTTAAGTACCCTTGGCAACAGGCCCCCCAGCCGAAAGGGCTTGCGTCGGTGGTAAGGGTAACAAAATTCCGTTGGATCCAAGGGAGACCCTGGGACAGGTTTACAGGATTCAACCACCAGTGAAGAGACTGAATCACCTGGGGGGTAAGTGTGAGGGGTGTAATCTAATGGGCGGAGGGTACCCTGCCATTCCTTCAGGATTTGCCACTGCAGCGGTCTGGAGTGAAGTTGGCTCCAGCTGACCGCTGGTATAGTGGAAGTCATTCTGCCCAAGACCGCCATTGCAGGTTTTTTGTAGACATTAGAGACTGAACCCCCTGTATTAATCTCTGAATCTTGTCTTGGGGGAGGATACAAAGTAGATTCTTCGAGTCCAGAATCAATCAAAGAAAGACGAACTTGGGAAGGTATTAGATGTGATTTTTTTTCCAATTTATTTGCCAGCCGAGATCCTCTAGGATCTGCACTACTTCTTTAAGGTGTAACTCGAGAAGAAATTCTGACTCCGCTACTACCAAAAAATCGTCTAGATAAGGAATTACTAGAATGTCTTTCTCTTATATGAGCCATGACTTCTGCCATGACTTTCGTGAATAGTCTGGGAGCCTGAGAAATCCCAAAGGGAAGGGCTGTATATTGTAGGTGATGGATGTGACCTACTATTGAAACCGCAACTCCGAGAAATGTTTGACAGTCTACCTGAATGGGGATGTGATAGTATGCATCTCTTATGTCTATTGTAGCCATAAAACAGCCCCCGAAAAGGTGTTTTAAAACTGACTGAATTGACTCCATTCTGAATCTTTTGTAAGAGAGGGACTGATTTAGATCTTTTAAATTTATAATAGTTCTGAATGTTCCATCTGGTTTTGGAACCAGAAAAAGGGAAGAGTAGAAGCCCCTGCCTTTCTCCGCCTCTGGCACCGGGATTAGAACATTTTTTCGAAGTAAGGATGCAATCTCCTGTTGTACAGCTAGATTCTTTTCCGGGTTTCTTAGGAAATTTGTCATTTTGAATCTGTCCGGTGGGTGAGAGACAAACTCTAGGCAAAATCCTTCCCTTATGACGCTTAAAATCCAGGGGCTTGAGGAGATTTTCTCCCAAGCGTGAAGGAAGTGAGTAAGTCTGCCACCCACGGGAGGGAAACCATCATTGCTGAGAGGGTTTAGAGGTTGAGGAAGATTGGGAACTGAACAGGAAGCCCTTGCCTTTCCTATTCTTGTTATCTGCTCTGAAGTCTTTTTTCTGGCCCCTAAAAAAATCCTTCTTGTTTTTGCGGAAAAAAAACGCTGTTTCTTGGGGGGTCTGGAGACAGGGAATCCTTTTTTATTGTCTGAAGCCTTATCCAAAAGGTCATCTAAAACAGACCCAAAGAGATAATCGCCCTGACAAGGAATTGCGCAAAGCTTATTTTTTGATCCAGTGTCTCCTGACCACCCTTTGAGCCAAATAGCTCGCCTGGCTGAATTAGAAAGTGCAGCTGACCTAGCGCTTAATTTCAAAGCATCTGCTGAGGCATCAGAAATAAAGTCTACCGCTTTAAGTAAAGTGGGAAAAATGGCTAATAAATGATCTCTCTGGGTTTTATTCTGAATGTGAGACTCTAATTCTTATAGCCATAACTTTAGCAACCTAGCAGTGGATGTGGCTGCAATATTCGGTTTAAAGGCTTGAACTGAGGTCTCCCAAACCTTTTTTAGGTAAACTTCCGCTCGCTTATCCATGGGGTCTTTAAGGGTACCCAAGTCCTCAAACGGCAGAGCTGATTTTTTTGAGATCTTTGCAACAGGTGCATCCAACTTAGGAGGCCTGTCCCAATTAACTGAGTCCACCTCATCAAAAGGATACTTCCTTTTCACGTTTTTAGGGACAAAGAATTTTTTATCAGGTTTTTTTCCATTCTTTCTGTATCAAAAATTTTATATTCTCATTCACGGGAAAAACTCTTCCTGTCCTAGGTCGCCAAACATGATATCCTGAACGGATTTCGGGTCCCTAGATTCGTCAACCTTCATGGTAGCACAGACTGCTTTTAGTAAAGCTTCCGTATCCTCCGGGGAAAAAAGTGGTCTGCCAGTGGATTCCTCCTCCTGGGACGAGTCTGGGCTATCTAGTATTTCCCCCGTTTCACTTTCTTCTAAGGATCTGAGTCAGATTTATTAGCCATGCCTGATCTGGTTCCAAGGGAGGTCGAGGCTACAGAGGGGAGACTCTTTTTGAAATCTTTTAAGGAAGCAGAGACCTCTGTCTTCACCATCTCCCTAATACTCTGCAGAAGGGATGGGGACTCTTCCTCCACTAGCCTTTCAATGCAACGTTGACATAGCATTTTTGACCAAGAGGGTTCAAGTTTCTTTTTGCAGACGGCACATTCTTTCCCTTTGGTTTTTGAGACCGCCTTTCTACGCCCCTCTTTTATAGTCTAAAAGGCAAGACAAAGCGAAGGAAATTTAGCATGACTAAAGGAAAAAAGTGATGGGGAATGATCCCCCTTACCCCACCAGGATTACCGGTCTGCTCTCATGACCCTCCTGCTGATTGGCGCGTTGGGCACTCTCGTCCTCCATGATACAATGGGATAGAGTGATTCCACAGGATCCAAATCCGGATTCCTATAAGGCTGGTTGGGCTGCTGCTGACCGTGCGCCTCCTGTGGGTCCAAATTCCCTCGGTCGGGTCCTGCTGGAGCTATCTGCAGCCATAAGTAGGGAAACTATTTCCTACTTCCAGAACGCACGCTGTGTGCGTTCCAAATACCGGAAGTCTCGCTGCCGAGATCCGGATGTCGCTCGGCTCGCAAGATTTTATCCCCCTGTGAAGCGTAGTGAGAAGAGAGGCCCCGGCCCACCTGAACACCGTCAGGAAGGACCTGCGTGCCAGACGCACCTCCCAGTGCGCCCGGGACTGCAGAGTAGCGTCAGCGCGGCAAAACGGGGACCCCACCAGCCAGCACCAGACTTCCGCCGGCGGCTCCTAGAGGAGACTTATGCCGGAATAGGTAACCCCACTCCAACAAAACTCAGGGGCCCTGCAGCCTAAAGCTTCCTTGCTCTCCACGAACCGTCCTCTGTCTAGGACAGGAAACAGGAACTGGTGGTCTTGGGGCCATGCTCCTCCTTAGGAGCTCTCCACGAAAGTTCCTGTTTCCTGTCCTGGATGGAGGTGGTCTCTCAAGGGTGCTGTCATGGGCGTAAGGGAAATTGTTGTTTTTTCAAAGCTAGAAAATTATTGAAGTATTTCAAGGTTGTTTTTAACAATCACAGATGCAGCAAAGGGTTAGGGTTAGGGTTAGGGTGCAATATTAAGTATTTTGCCCAAAATGGGTGTTTTTTTTTACTAACAGAATATGACATCTTGTATATAACGCTTGATTTTCACACATACAGATGCAGCAAGGGCTGTAAAATTGAGTATTTTGCCCAAAAAGGGAGTTTTTTAAAACCCAGAAAATTATTGCTGTATTTCAAGCTTGGATTTGACTGTCACAAAAGCACATAAGCTGTGCTGGTGCACTGAGCTTGCATAAAATGGCCGCCACCCACCTAACAGACGGATAAAAGTTATTTTTCTCTGTCACTGGACTCAGGGCAGGGTAAAAAGATTGTGCACCGGACCCACATAACTAAATCTAGGTAGATTGCTGAGTTCAATTGCAGTTCTGATTAAAGATTCTTTCCTATTCTCTCCCTCACAGCAGCAGCATCCTCTCCCTACACTAGTAACAGCAGAGTGACGTGCAGCGCTACGTGACTGCAGCTTATATAGAGCCCGGGTCACATGCTGCACTGGCCAATCACAGCCATGCCATTAGTAAGCATGGCTGTGATGGCTTCTAAGGGGCACAAAGTTAAACGCTTGCTGATTGGCTGCTCTGCAGCCTTTTAAAAAGCGCCAATAAATCACTGAACCCAAACTTTTACTGAAATGTTCGGGTCCGGGGTCCAAAAATTCTAAAGTTCGGTATGAACCCGTTCGCTCAACCCTAATTCTGACTTACCATTTCAGATGACAAACCATCTTGAATTCAAATTCTAGCTTTCAGAATCAGATTCCTATAGTTCTGAGTTACATTTCATGGGAGGTTCTCGACGATCTCAAACTCTTGCAGAGTGGGTTCACATATTCTCTTCTGATGTTCTCTCGGGTGAAGATTTTGGTGTATTGTCCTTTTGACTTGGTTTTTGTCCTGTGTCTGTATAGCCACATATACATGTATTTTATTATATTTGGTAATTGTACAATAAACTCATTTTCTACTATTAGTAGATGTGTAGTGTATTTTTAGGGGTTATTTGGTATGGATCCTGTAGTGCTGTCATCATAGTCGACCTGGAAAGTAGGAAATACACCTACCGGTAATTGGATTTCCAGAAGTCCATCATAACAGCACCTTTACATTCCATCGCTTTTGATTTTAATTAATTAGAAATCTGGAGGGTGATGGTAGACAGACCTTTAACCACTCTGCTTTTGGTCCCAAGATGGTCAAGTGCGCAACCTTCCGTGGTGCTGTCATGATGGAAATCCAGTTTTTGGTAGGTGTAGTTCCTACTTTTCAATGGAAAATTAACTAAATTCACTTTCTAATACACAAAACAGTTCAATGACAAATTGAGCTCTGCTACATTGGATAGTCATGCGGTGCAAGCACATAGCTGAAAGAAGGTAAAAAAAGTGCAGATTCCGGTTGAATTCAGATATATTATCGCCTACAGCACAATATTTATGGACAGTGTCTTGGCAGCCTGACCCCAGCACCAGGGGAATGTTATTTAGTGCAGGAGTCGAGCAGTTAGAAAGTAGGGAACATTTTCTGAGGATACAGTCTCGTTCTTCCAACTTACAAAGGTGAAGGAGAGGCGGTGGAGGACATATTGCCTTCCGGTGAAGCCTCTGCACATAATAAGCCGCTCTGCAGATGGAGGGGAGATGTCTTCTGCTATAATGAAGCATTTCTGCTGCTTGTACAGAACTCTCGGGATCATTTTTCTGTGACCTCCTGAGAGCAGCGGCGCCTCCAGCTCTGAATGTGACTAATGAGAGGACCACTTCCTACTGCCCCATCCGGAGGCTCCAGTCTGGGCTCATCATCTCTCTCACATTATCTGGTGGCTTCCAGGGATGTCAGTGTCTTATATAAACACTTCTTTCCTCGTTCATTAAAGCAAATGTTTCTGAAGTAAAGACTATGGCATGCAGCCTGCAGACTCTCAGGAGTGTGACGTAAAAGATTATGCCCACCTCAAATCCAGAGGAATAAACATCATCAAGGTGCCAGATCCTAATCGACAATCCTAATAATAAATGAAGAGATGCCGGCGGATGGTTGTCCTCCATTTGTGTCATTTTGTAGTAATATTACAGGCAACTAAAGAAAAGTGGAACTCGCATGGTACCATTATAAAAATATAAACTTTTATTGTAATATAGTATAAAATGCATATGCCATTAAAAAGGGGGGAAAAGAGTGACAAAAAAACGCCATCCTGGCGCTACACACATACCAAAAAAGTATAAATGTATCACAATATATGTAAATACAACACCTATTAGCAATACTGGATAAGGTATAAATAGAAAGAGCCAGGATGGCGTTACCCCGACACGCATTTCGGCGTGCCTTCGTCCGGGGAAGGCACGTCAAACGCGTATCGGGGTAACGCCATACTGGTTGTCTCTACACACTACCTGTTTTAGGCGAGTCTCCCTTCTGGTTCTGTTTATTTGGATAATTTCTTACCCAGTTACCTTTGAATATTTACTTCAGCATTTGAGCATTTGTTTGCCAGCACTCCTAACATTGGGGTATTGCTATCATTGCAGAGGCTGGCAGGTGTCACGCATGAACTGCCACTGGCTGACATCGAAGTTACACAGGGGAGTACTCCTGTTTGCTTGGATCATCAAGAAATCGTTTATGACCTTTCTCTGTTCATATAAACAGTCCAACATAAGGAGGATGGAATTCCAACGGGTGGAAACGTCGCATATGAGCCTATGTTGGGGGATGCTGTTCTGCCGTTGCAGCTCAAGGAGGATGTGCTTTGGGCTGTACGAGTGGCTGAAGTGCATGCAAAGTTTCCTGGTCATTTTTAGGATGTCTTGGAAGTGGAAGACTTCAGGAATTGCTTGACAACCAGATTGAACACGTGTGCCATGCAAGGCGCATGGCTCAGCCTTTCTTGACGCAGCGCTGACACCATGTTATTCCCTTTGTCGGTCACCATGGTTCCGATTTTCAGTTGTCGCGGAGAAAGCCAGGATTCGATTTTTTGATGAAGGACACGAAAAAGTTCCTCCCCTGTGTGACTCAGTTTGCCCAGGCAAACGAGGTGCAGAACAGCATGATACCGCCATGCCCTGCACATGTGCTATGCTGGAGGGACACTGTGAATTGTCCCTGCAGTGGAGGCTGAGGACACGGTGGAGGATGAGGAGGCAGAAGAGGACATTGTTGCAGGATCAACGGGATGAGAAGGAGGAGGCGGAAGCAGCGTCACCTGGCCAAGTTGTTAGTGTGGCTGCGCAGGAACCACATTCACCTAGTGGGCCGTAAAGGACATGTATTGTCTCTGACCGTAGTTACAGCTCCACACGTTGGCGCTGCCTTGCAGTTTGGCAGACATCGACAGGTTCAAAGACTGGCCCACCTTCTGTTCTACGTGTGTGTGCAGGGCTGGTACTGCCTTTTTGGCAAAGAAATGACGGTTTGGAACTCTCTACCTTTGGCTCAGCACAAGCCATCAGTTCTCTGAAAGGTGCAGAGTCCACCACTTGGAAAGGGAGGGACTGCAGAACCAGCACCTTGGACAGGAGCACATTCAGCTTCTGTGCCGTTGGATGAGTGCACGCATACTGTTGTCTCTTGGCAATCGCTTCGGTGATCGATTGCTGACGGAATGACTGACGAAGAGGGGGACGATCAGGACCGGCAGATGATGGAAAGGACAGACAGCTCCCTTGATGAAAGCTTGCCTGCCTGAAATCGGATACGTGCTACTGGGCAATGCAGCGGTTTCTACGGCAGGCTGGACCACCACATCGGAGCCACGGTTCTCCCAGGCCACTTTATGGTGGCTCTGTATGGCCACGCTTCACCTCCTACACACAGATTCTACATATGGCCATGTTCACCTCCTCCGGCGGCTTAACAAAAACTGTCACACCAATGAGTAGGGGATTTTACCCCCAACACTACGCACTGCTGCCTCTGTGTACCCATGCACTGCTACTTCCAGGGCAGGTAGGCTCCTGCGAAGCGGGTGGTCTACCCAGGGCAGGTTTGGCTCCCGATCTCTCACTGCTGCCTCCCTGCTGACTCCCGACCACGCTAGCGACTTGCTGGCTCCGCCGTTGCCTGACGGGCAAGCTGCCACCTTCTTCTCCCAATAATGATGAAGCCCCTTTGTCAGCCGGCTCCCAAGTGCAATCAGCTACATCATCATCATGGAGTACTGTCTGCACGTCACTGATGTCCTCCTCAACCATCTCTGACTGCTCGCAAAACACCAACTCCCACAACACTCTCATCACTACTTGCCTGCAGAGTGGAGGATGCAGCGGATGTCTCTTGGCTTGCTAGTCGCTGCTGACTGTCTTCTAGTAGCTCGTCCTCACTGTATAGTGGAGCTGAGCCCACAGCATACAATACTTCTCTGGCTGAGGGAACAGAAAAGTACAGAGGCAAGTTCAGGACAGGTGAGGGCACAGGGCCTGCTGCCTGGCCATGCCAACTAAAGGTTTTGTCTGTCGAACCTACCGAGTCTTGGCTGTGGGTGTCTGATGTCTTGCGACAAAGTTGAAGAAGTGAACCATTCAAGAACCACTGGGTTGCTGGTTAAGACATGACCCCTAGCTGAAACCGGGAAATCAGGCCTCTCAAAGTGACCCCTGCTGCCACGGCCCCTTACTCTTTAAGTTATGGAGTCCTTGTAATAAACAGTAGTAACACTTAAAAAAAAAAAAATCTTTATTACAATAAAATAAACAGAATCTAGAGTATAGGTTAGTAGTCAAAATGTAACATTATTATACTTTTCTTCATATAAACCACCAAATTCCCCTCCCCCACCATTGCGATGTGTCTCAGGTCTCACTATTAGGCCCCTTTCACACGGGCGAGTTTTCCGCACGGGTGCAATGCGTGAGATGAACGCATTGCACCCGCACTGAATACGGACCCATTAATTTCTATGGGGCTGTGCACATGAGCGGTGATTTTCACGCATTACTTGTGCGTTGCGTGAAAATCACAGCATGCTCTATTTTGTGCGTTTTTCACGCAACGCAGGCCCCATAGAAGTGAATGGGGCTGCGTGAAAATCGCAAGCTTCCGCAAACAAGTGCGGATGTGGTGCGATTTTCATGCACGGTTGCTAGGAGACGATCGGGATGGGGATCCGATCATTATTATTTTCCCTAATAACATGGTTATAAGGGAAAATAATAGCATTTTGAATACAGAATGCTAAGTAAAATAGGGCTGGAGGGGTTAAAAAAAATAAAAAATAATTTAACTCGCCTTAATCCACTACGCTCATCACATGGTCCATCACATGATCCCTCACCATGGTGATGGACCATGTGATGAGCACAGTGACGTCATCAAAAGTCCTTTTCCTCACAGATGAAGACAGAAGAGATGCCGGCTACGCGAACAAGTGGATTTAGGTGAGTTAATTTTTATTTTATTTTTTTAACCCCTTTAGCCCTATTTTACTTTGCATTCTGTATTTGCATATCTGGTTATTATTTTCCCTTATAACCATGTTATAAGGGAAAATAATACAATCTACACAACCTTGAACCCAAACCTGAACTTTTGTGAAGAATTTCGGGTCTGGGTACCACAGTCAGATTTTAATCACGCGCATGCAAAACACATTGCACCCGTGCGATAAAAACTGAACAACGGAATGCAATCGCAGTCAAAACTGACTGCAATTGGGTACCTACTCGCGCGGGTTTGCCGCAACGCATCTGGACACGCTCGTGTGAAAGAGGCCTTACTCAAAATCAAAAGAAAGAAAGATAATAAAAGCAACGGGGAAGCTACAACGAAAATTTAAGACGAGTAGAGTTGAGCAGACACCTGAATGTTCGGGTTCGACAAATTCGGCCGAACTTCACAAAAAAGTTCAATTTCGGAGCCCGAACTTGATCCCGAACCCAAACACCATTAAAGTCAATGGGGACCTGAACTTTGGAGCACTAAAATGGCTCTAAAAAGGTCATGGAAAGGGTTAGAGTGCTGCAAATGGCTTCAAAATGTGGTTAAGAGCATGGCAAGTGCTCTACAAACAAACGTGGATAGGAATACGACTTAAAATAACATCAAATATGTAAAAATAAAAAATAATAATCTTGATCTAGGAGGACGAGGTCCATATGGAGTAGGAGGTTGAGGAGGCGGATGTGGCAGTGTAGGTGAAAGCAGAGGTGGAGGAGGTAGCCTACACTGTTTTTTGGTTTTAATTTATTTTTATACATTTTTTAAATTTAGTTTAAATTAGGGTACACCCCAAAACATTGGGAAATATAACCTGTGATAACCCCCTCCTGCCGTGCTAAACAAACGTTCAGACAGTACACTGGCTGCAGGGCAGGGAGCACCTCCAAGGCGTAAAGGGCAAGCTCAGACCATGTGCCCAATTTGGAGACCCAGAAGTTGAATGGGGCAGACCCATCAGTCAGTACGTGTATGCGTGTGCACACATACTGCTCCACCATGTCGCACATCCCAGTTATGTCCGCGATCCAATTGGATATCTGCTCTATCAACTTTCGATGTTCTTTTCAGGGTTCAACGCCGGAGAGGGAGTGTGAGAAAGGGATACTACATCCAAGGGAAGTCAACGGATGAAATTAAATGTGATCGAGTGGAAATGTGGGACAAATTATTGAAGTATAAGCTTCCAAGTAAAGAAGGGGGCGCCCAGCAATTTCCCACTCCAGACTCGGGGAGGTAGTGACGATAAATAACAATACAGGACTCTTAAGATGCCCTGTTATTGAAATGATTAATAAAAAATTATAGGGAATGTCAATGGGGTATTTTGGATTTGGAAACATTAGCCAGGAGAGGCCCTGCTGCCGCTTTGTTGACTCTAGATAACTTCTGCCTGATCGCACGTCCCTGTGATGTCCACCATCCATTTGGATATCTTACCTATCAACTTTTGATGTTCTTTTCTGAGCCTACCATGTTGATCACGGTTAGCAGCGAATCAGGGTTCCACGCCAGAGAGGGACCGTGAGAAAGGGATACCACATCCAAGGGAGGTCAATGGCCGCGATGTGATTGAGCTGAAATGTGGGACAAGTTATTAAAGCGAAAGGAAAATGCCAATTAAAGATGAATTTTAAACATTTAAGTCCCTGTCACCTATGCAGAGCAGGGGTTTTTCATCAGCAAAAATGGGTTAATGTCACCAACCAACGTAACAGACGATTTAAAAAACTTTCAGGCCTTGTCAACTATGTAGAGCAGGGGTTTATTCACGGCAAAACTGTGTTCATGTCACCCACCAATTCAACAAACGATTTTACAAAAAATAAGGTCCCAGTCACCTATACAGAGCAGGGGTTTGTATACAGCAAAATTAATAAAATGTCACCTGACCATGTAACAGATGTTTTTTTGCAATTTAGGTCCCTGTTACCTATGCATAGCAGGGGTTTATTCACAGCAAAAATTTTAAAATGTCACCCAAGAATGTAACCGAAGAATTAGTGAAATGTATTAACCTGTCCACTAGGTAGAGCAGGGGTATATCACAGCCAAAAATTGGTGAATTTCACCTGACAATGTAACAGAAAAATTAGCGACATGCATTAACCTGTCCACTAGGTAGAGCAGGGGTATATCACAGCCAAATATTGGTGAATGTCACCTGACAATGTAACAGACAAATTAGTGAAATGTATTCACCTGTCCACTAGGTAGAGCAGGGGTATATCACAGCCAAAAATTGGTGAATTTCACCTGACAATGTAACAGAAAAATTAGCGACATGCATTAACCTGTCCACTAGGTAGAGCAGGGGTATATCACAGCCAAAATTTGGTGAATGTCACCCAACTATGTAACAGAAAAATTAGTGAAATTTACTAACCTGTCCACTAGAAAGAGCAAGGGTATATCACAGCAAAAAATGTGGGATATGTAACCGAACAATGTATCAGACAAATTAGTGAAACGACTTCAAATAAAATACGTAAAGATTAACAAAAAATAATCTTGATGTATGAGGTGGAGTTCCATATGGAGTAGGAGGTTGAGGAGGCGGTGGACGTAGCGGTGTAGGTGGAAGCAGCGGTGGAGGAGGACAAGGTAGCCAACACTGGTTTTTGGGTTTAATTATTATATATATTTTTTTAAATTGGGGTACACCCCAAAAGAGTGGGAAATATCAAAAATACAAGAATGAGCAATTGCGCTGCAGTATAACAATGGCTGGGTAAGGCCGGTATACAGGTCTATTTTGCACACAGTACGGACAAGTCCTGAGGGATCCATGCCTGGTTCATTTTAATGACCGTGAGCTTGTTCACATTGGCTGTGGACAGGCGGCTGCGTTTGTCTGTGATAACGCCCCCTGCCGTGCTAAACACATGTTCAGATAATACACTGGCTGCAGGGCAGGGAGCACCTCCAAGGCGTAAAGGGCAAGCTCAGGCCAGGTGCCCAATGTGGAGACCCAGAAGTTGCAGGGGGCAGACCCATCATTCAGTACGTGTAGGCATGTGCACACATACTGCTCCACCATGTTGGTGAAATGCTGCCTCCTGCTAAGATGCTCCATATCAGCTGGTGGAGCTGGTTGTTGTGCTGACAAAGCTTTTCCACATGTCGGCCACGCTAACCCTGCCTTCTGAGGTGCTGGCGGTGCCCCAGCTGCATTGGGGACCTCTTCCTCATCCTCTGCCTTCGCCTTGTGCTTCCACTGTGCCCCCGCTGTCAGGAGGGAATGCCACCAGCAGCGCGTCTACCAGCGTTCACTTGTACTCGCGCATCTTACGATCACGCTCCAGTGATGGAATTAAGGACGGTACGTTGCCCTTGTAACGGGGATCCAGCAGCGTGGCCACCCAGTAATCAGCACAAGTTAGAATGTGGGCAACTCGGCGGTTGTTGCGAAGACACTGCAGCATGTAATCACTCGTGTGTGCCAGGCTGCCCAGAGGCAACGAAAAGCTGTCCTCTGTGGGAGGTGTATCGTCTGTGTCCTCTTTATCCCCCCAGCCACGCACCAGTGATGGCCATGAGCTGGTCTGGATGCCCCCCTGCTGTGAACATTGTTCCTCCTCCTCTTCATCCTCCACCTCGTCATCTTCTAGAACTGTGCCCTGGCTGGACAATTGTGTACCTGGCGTTTGTGCAGGAACCCACCCTCGGAGCCACTTGTGAATAACTGGCCGGAAACCCTACGAAATGATCCCTCTTCCTCCTCCTCGTGTGCCACATCCGCTTCCATCATCGTCCAAAGCGTTTTTTCAAGGAGGTATAGAAGTGGGATAGTAAAGCTGAGAACGGCATCATCGGCACTGGCCATGTTGGTGGAGTACTCGAAACAGCGCAACAGGGCACACAGGTCTGGCATGGAGGCCCAGTCATTGGTGGTGAAGTGGTGCTGTTCCGCAGTGCGACTGACCCGTGCGCGCTGCAGCTGAAACTCCACTATGGCCTGCTGCTGCTCGCACAGTCTGTCCAGCATGTGCAAGGTGGAGTTCCACCTGGTGGGCACGTTGCATATGAGGCGGTGAGCGCGAAGGCCAAAGTTACGCTGCAGCGCTGACAGATGAGCAACAGCAGGGTGAGAATGCCGAAAGCGCGCACAGACGAACCACACTTTCTGCAGCAGCTCTGACATATCGGGGTAATTTTTAGGGAACCTCTGCACCACCAAATTCAGCACATGCGTTGTTTTTTGCCTGTCCACAGCTCCTGCGTGGTGTGGGGTTTGTCCCCCAAACAGAAACGTTTTAAAACTGCCTGCTGTCGTTACCCCTGGCTGTGCAGAAGTTGATTGTGAAGGTGTTACGCTGACCGGATGAGGAAGCGGAATAGGAGGAGAAAGCAACAGGAGGCAAACTGAAGCGCCCTGCAATCCTTGACATTCACCAAACTGCTATCCGCCTCGGGCCCAGCAGCCACTGTGCTGTTAGGGAGATATAACGTCCCTGACAGTGCTTACTGGTCAACGTATCCAGGGCCGGACTGGGTATGAAAACCAGCCCTGGAAAAAATTACATACCAGCCCCATAGCATAACTTCATTTTCTTGTTTACCCGCATGGCATTTGCTCGTGTTAAAGAGCCCCAAGCCCAATGCATGGCTACACTCACCCAGTTCTAATAAAATCTGGTCCTACCTCATCCAGGGTGTCGTTGGTGTGATGGTCCACTGGATCCAGAACAAGGTCCCTGTGGTGATAGAGAAAAAAAGAATAAATCACATAAGGAATTATAGTGACTGCCCCTGTGAAATCACCAGCAGGGGGCGCTGTGCTGGTCCTGTAAGACTGAGCCATGCCAATGTATAGCAGGGAACTCTAGGACATTTCTCCTAAGTGCAACCACACTGTACTAATGCCCACATTGTGGCCCCTCACAGTAATTAAGCCCACCTTGTGGTCCCTTCACAAAAGTTATGTCCTTCTTGTGGCCCCTCACAGTAGTTATGCCCAGATATGTGCTCCCTCACAGTAGTTATGCCCAAATATGTGCCCCTTCACAGTAGTTATGCCAGGATATGTGCTCCCTCACAGTAGTTATGCCCAGATATGTGCCCCTTCACAGTAGTTATGCCCAGATATGTGCCCCCTCAGAGTAGTTATGCCCAAATATGTGCCCCTTCACAGTAGATATGCCAGATATGTGCCCCCTCACAGTATTTATGCCAGATATGTGCCCCCTCACAGTAGTTATGCCAGATATGTGCCCCCTCACTGTAGTTATGCCCAGATATGTGCCCCCTCACTGTAGTTATGCCCAGATATGTGCTCCCTCACAGTAGTTATGCCCAAATATGTGCCCCTTCACAGTAGTTATGCCAGGATATGTGCTCCCTCACAGTAGTTATGCCCAGATATGTGCCCCTTCACAGTAGTTATGCCCAGATATGTGCCCCCTCAGAGTAGTTATGCCCAAATATGTGCCCCTTCACAGTAGATATGCCAGATATGTGCCCCCTCACAGTATTTATGCCAGATATGTGCCCCCTCACAGTAGTTATGCCAGATATGTGCCCCCTCCCAGTAGTTGTGCCCAGATATGTGCCCCTCACAGTAGATATGCCAGATATGTGCCCCCTCACAGTAGTTATGCCAGGATATGTGCTCCCTCACAGTAGTTATGCCCAGATATGTGCCCCTAGTAGTTATGCCCAGATATGTGCCCCTCACAGTAGTTATGCCCAGATATGTGCCCCCTCACTGTAGTTATGCCCAGATATGTGCCCCTCACAGTAGATATGCCAGATATGTGCCCCCTCACAGTATTTATGCCAGATATGTGCCCCCTCACAGTAGTTATGCCAGATATGTGCCCCCTCACTGTAGTTATGCCCAGATATGTGCCCCTCACAGTAGATATGCCAGATATGTGCCCCCTCACAGTATTTATGCCAGATATGTGCCCCCTCACAGTAGTTATGCCAGATATGTGCCCCCTCACTGTAGTTATGCCCAGATATGTGCCCCTCACAGTAGATATGCCAGATATGTGCCCCCTCACAGTATTTATGCCAGATATGTGCCTCCCTCACAGTAGTTATGCCCAGATATGTGCCCCCTCACAGTAGATATGCCAGATATGTGCCCCAGGGCTAGTGCAAGGATTTTTGCTGCCCTAGGCAAAAGAAAAGTTTGCCCCCCCATGTGACATCACAATGCCTCACCCATATGATCTGCCATATTAACTAACGCCAGTGCTGCAGTGCCGCCGTGTTTACATTAAAAAGCCTGCAGGGAAAGGCTATAAAGACCAGAGCCACTACATTAAGCTGCAGTGGTTCTGGGGACTATAGTGGCTGCAAGGTGTGCATTGTGTGGATGTCACTCTTACCCCCCCTCCCTTGTCACTCTCTTCTCCCCCCCTTCCTCCCTTGTCACTCTCTACTCCCCCCTCCCTCCTCACCCTCTTCTCCCTCCCTTGTTACTCTCTTCTCCCCCCCTCCTCACCCTCTTCTCCCCCTCCCTCCCTTGTTACTCTCTTCTCCCCCCTCCCTCCCTTGTTACTCTCTTCCCCCCCTCCCTCCCTTGTCACTCTCTTTCTAACCCCCCTTGTCATTCTCTCCCCCTTCTTGTCACTCTCATTCCCCCCTCCCTTGTCACCCTCTTCTCCCCCCTCCCTTGTCACTCTCTTTCTAACCCCCCCTTGTCACTCTCTCCCCCTTCTTGTCACTCTCATTTCCCCCTCCCTTGTCACTCTCTTCTCCCCCCACCTCTAGTGGAGCGTGGCCGAGCTCTGTTCGGTTTGCGGTACAGGAGCATTTGTTTCCTGTACCCGGCCGGACTGAAAGGAACTGCATACTAAGTGAGCACTTTGTCAGTCCGGCCGGGTACAGGAAACAGGGGGGCATCACGGAGTGTCAAACCGCATACACCCCCGTGCCCAGACCTGTCAGTATGTCCGCTCCATGTCAAAATCCCATCACAATAGGGATGGGGATCAGGGAATCACATTGGTGTGATCCTGATTCCCTCTCTAGGTAGGGGCTAGTCACGGATAGACTGCATCAGAGCATTACATAGTATGATATAATATAATCTATAGCTAATAGACAAATCCTCCCGTC
Source organism: Bufo gargarizans (assembly GCF_014858855.1). Taxonomy (NCBI): domain Eukaryota; kingdom Metazoa; phylum Chordata; class Amphibia; order Anura; family Bufonidae; genus Bufo; species Bufo gargarizans. The sequence continues at coordinate 929,348 of NC_058087.1, forward strand.
AGGAGTTAGTGTCACTCAAGTCCCATAAGGGGCTAGAGAGGCATCAAATCACAGACAGGGATTGTCACTGTTCATAGATTCCAATGGTGGTGTCCCAATACAATTAATTATTTTATAACATATTAATGGATCGCCTGCATAGTCCCTCCAGTCTTCACCAAACGTGATCATTCATGACAATAAAGTCAAAAATGTTGTCCTACAAAAAAAGAGGGAAACACAGTTAGACATATATACAGAGAATATAAGTAAAGAGCACATACATAACTGGTGACTAAATGACCCTGAATTCTACATTTAAACCCTGTGGCTTCAGAGTACCTAACGTATACAGGTCCTTCTAAAAAAATTAGCATATTGTGATAAAGTTCATTATTTTCTGTAATGTGCTGATAAACATTAGACTTTCATATATTTTAGATGCATTACACACAACTGAAGTAGTTCAAGCCTTTTATTGTTGTAATATTGATGATTTTGGCCACAGCTCATGAAAACCCAAAATTCCTATCTAAAAAAATGAGCATATCATGAAAAGGTTCTCTAAACGAGCTATTAACCTAATCATCTGAATCAACTAATTACCTCTAAACACCTTCAAAAGATTCCTGAGGCTTTTACAAACTCCCAGCCTGGTTCATTACTCCAAACCGCAATCATGGGTCAGACTGCCGACCTGACTGCTGCCCAGAAGGCCATCATTGACCCCTCAACAAGGAGGGTAAGACACAGAAAGAAATTTCTGAACGAATAGGCTGTTCCCAGAGTGCTGTATCAAGGCCCCTCAGTGGGAAGTCTGTGGGAAGGAAAAAGTGTGGCAGAAAACGCTGCACAACGAGAAGAGGTGACCGGACCCTGAGGAAGATTGTGGAGAAGGACCGATTCCAGACCTTGGGGGACCTGCGGAAGCAGTGGACTGAGTCTGGAGTAGAAACATCCAGAGCCCCCGTGTACAGGCGTGTGCAGGAAATGGGCTACAGGTGCCGCATTCCCCAGAAACAGCGGCAGAAGCGCCTGACCTGGGCTACAGAGAAACAGCACTGGACTGTTGCAGGTCATTCGGAAATCAAGGTGCCAGAGTCTGGAGGAAGACTGGGGAGAGGGAAATGCCAAAATGCCTGAAGTCCAGTGTCAAGTACCCACAGTCAGTGATGGTCTGGGGTGCCATGTCAGCTGCTGGTGTTGGTCCACTGTGTTTTATCAAGGGCAGGGTCAATGCAGCTAGCCATCAGGAGATTGTGGAGCACTTCATGCTTCCATCTGCTGAAAAGCTTTATGGAGATGAAGATGTCATTTTTCAGCACGACCTGGCACCTGCTCACAGCGCCAACACCACTGGTAACTGGTTTACTGACCATGGTATTACTGTGCTCAATTGGCCTGCCAACTCTCCTGACCTGAACCCCATAGAGAATCTTTGGGATATTGGGAAGAGAAAGTTGAGAGACGCAAGACCCAACACTCTGGATGAGCTTAAGGCCGCTATCGAAGCATCCTGGGCCTCCATAACACCTCAGCAGTGCCACAGGCTGATTGCCTCCATGCCACGCCGCATTGAAGCCTCCTGGGCCTCCATAACACCTCAGCAGTGCCACAGACTGATGGCCTACATGCCACGCCGCATTGAAGCATCCTGGGCCTCCATAACACCTCAGCAGTGCCACAGGCTGATTGCCTCCATGCCACGCCGCATTGAAGCAGTCATTTCTGCAAAAGGATTCCCGACCAAGTATTGAGGGCATAACTGAACATAATTATTTGAAGGTTGACTTTTTTTGTAGTAAAAACACTTTTCTTTTATTGGTCGGATGAAATATGCTAATTTTTTGAGATAGGAAATTTGGGTTTTCATGAGCTGTATGCCAAAATCATCAATATTAAAACAATAAAAGGCTTGAACTACTTCAGTTGTGTGTAATGAATCAAAAATATATGAAAGTCTAATGTTTATCAGTACATTACAGAAAATAATGAACTTTATCACAATATGCTAATTTTTTGAGAAGGACCTGTAAATCCCAAAAAGTTCTCTTCTTTTCAATAATTTGGTTCTATCACCACCACCTCGTCTCAGAAGAGGTATCTGTTCCAAAATTCTAAACCGTAAATCCCTTTCAGAATGTTTAGCCTCAGTGAAATGTTTTGATACGGGAAGATCCATTTTTTGTTTCCTAATGGAATACCTGTGTTGATTGAGTCGAAGAAACTGGCTCATATGCGGACCGCCCCAGGAAAGGAAGACCAAGAGTCGCCTCTGCTGCGGAGGAGAAGTTCATCCGAGTCACCAGCCTCAGAAATCGCAGGTTAACAGCAGCTCAGATTAGAGACCAGGTCAATGCCACCCAGAGTTCTAGCAGCAGACACATCTCTAGAACAACTGCTAAGAGGAGACTGTGTGAATCAGGTCTTCATGGTAGAAGATCTGCTAGGAAACCACCGCTAAGGACAGGCAACAAGCAGAAGAGACTTGTTTGGGCTAAAGAACACAAGGAATGGACATTAGACCAGTGGAAATCTGTGCTTTGGTCTGATGAGTCCAAATTTGAGATCTTTGGTTCCAACCACCGTGTCTTTGTGCGACGCAGAAAAGGTGAACGGATGGACTCTACATGCCTGGTTCCCACCGTGAAGCATGGAGGAGGAGGTGTGATGGTGTGGGGGGGCTTTGCTGGTGACACTGTTGGGGATTTATTCAAAATTGAAGGCATACTGAACCAGCATGGCTACCACAGCATCTTGCAGCGGCATGCTATTCCATCCGGTTTGCGTTTAGTTGGACCATCATTTATTTTTCAACAGGACAATGACCCCAAACACACCTCCAGGCTGTGTAAGGGCTATTTGACCATGAAGGAGATTGATGGGGTGCCCGCCAGATGACCTGGCCTCCACAGTCACCGGACCTGAACCCAATCGAGATGGTTTGGGGTGAGCTGGACCGCAGAGTGAAGGCAAAAGGGCCAACAAGTGCTAAGCATCTCTGGGAACTCCTTCTAGACTGTTGGAAGACCATTTCAGGTGACTACCTCTTGAAGCTCATCAAGAGAATGCCAAGAGTGTGCAAAGCAGTAATCAAAGCAAAAGGTGGCTACTTTGAAGAACCCAGAATATGACATATTTTCAGTTGTTTCACACTTTTTTGTTATGTATATGATTCCACATGTGTTAATTCATAGTTTTGATGCCTTCAGTGTGAATCTACAATTGTCATAGTCATGAAAATAAAGAAAACTCTTTGAATGAGAAGGTGGGTCCAAACTTTTGGTCTGTACTTGTACATATTACTGCTTTATCCACAGACGCATTGTCCTGTTCTCACAACATGTACCCCCGGGGTCTGTATGCAGTTCAACAGGCAGATATCACCATTCTACTAGTTAATAATATGAGACTTGTTTCTGTAGTCTGTTGTTTTTATTAACCGGCAGTAGATAAGGTAAACTATAGGAAAATGAACATACAATAACTGAGTATACAGCACAATGTACACAAAATCAATACAAAAACATAAATAAATCCCTTACCGACGATGCTTTAGTAAGAGACACACAATGTGCAGCTGCTCCTTCCATGAGGTGAAGGGAAAAGGAAGAAGGTGCCTGTCTCTTTCCCAGAAAGCACTGTGAGCAGGAAGTCAGGTGACCTAATGAATATGCATAACTTAGCAAGGCAGAAGATGCACTTACAGCTAAAGGTCACTAGATGGTGCTGAAGGCACACACATGAGCACTCACATTAACAAACTATGAAAGAAGACAGTACACTCCCGCTTGACATCAGCCGATGTCACCATTAGAGTCCTCAACAGGTAACAGTAGGATTAGTTCGGAAGTAGGTCTGATAAACAGTTTGGTCTCATTTTGTTTGAAAATCTTGACCTCTACTTTACGGACATGTCCGTCTTCACTTGGGAACACTTTAGTAATGAGGCCCAAAGGCCAATGATTTCTTTGAGCATGAGAGTCTTTAACAAGACCAAGTATTGAGGGCATAACTGAACATAATTATTTGAAGGTTGACTTTTTTTGTAGTAAAAACACTTTTCTTTTATTGGTCGGATGAAATATGCTAATTTTTTGAGATAGGAAATTTGGGTTTTCATGAGCTGTATGCCAAAATCATCAATATTAAAACAATAAAAGGCTTGAACTACTTCAGTTGTGTGTAATGAATCAAAAATATATGAAAGTCTAATGTTTATCAGTACATTACAGAAAATAATGAACTTTATCACAATATGCTAATTTTTTGAGAAGGACCTGTAAATCCCAAAAAGTTCTCTTCTTTTCAATAATTTGGTTCTATCACCACCACCTCGTCTCAGAAGAGGTATCTGTTCCAAAATTCTAAACCGTAAATCCCTTTCAGAATGTTTAGCCTCAGTGAAATGTTTTGATACGGGAAGATCCATTTTTTGTTTCCTAATGGAATACCTGTGTTGATTGAGTCGAAGAAACTGGCTCATATGCGGACCGCCCCAGGAAAGGAAGACCAAGAGTCGCCTCTGCTGCGGAGGAGAAGTTCATCCGAGTCACCAGCCTCAGAAATCGCAGGTTAACAGCAGCTCAGATTAGAGACCAGGTCAATGCCACCCAGAGTTCTAGCAGCAGACACATCTCTAGAACAACTGCTAAGAGGAGACTGTGTGAATCAGGTCTTCATGGTAGAAGATCTGCTAGGAAACCACCGCTAAGGACAGGCAACAAGCAGAAGAGACTTGTTTGGGCTAAAGAACACAAGGAATGGACATTAGACCAGTGGAAATCTGTGCTTTGGTCTGATGAGTCCAAATTTGAGATCTTTGGTTCCAACCACCGTGTCTTTGTGCGACGCAGAAAAGGTGAACGGATGGACTCTACATGCCTGGTTCCCACCGTGAAGCATGGAGGAGGAGGTGTGATGGTGTGGGGGGGCTTTGCTGGTGACACTGTTGGGGATTTATTCAAAATTGAAGGCATACTGAACCAGCATGGCTACCACAGCATCTTGCAGCGGCATGCTATTCCATCCGGTTTGCGTTTAGTTGGACCATCATTTATTTTTCAACAGGACAATGACCCCAAACACACCTCCAGGCTGTGTAAGGGCTATTTGACCATGAAGGAGATTGATGGGGTGCCCGCCAGATGACCTGGCCTCCACAGTCACCGGACCTGAACCCAATCGAGATGGTTTGGGGTGAGCTGGACCGCAGAGTGAAGGCAAAAGGGCCAACAAGTGCTAAGCATCTCTGGGAACTCCTTCTAGACTGTTGGAAGACCATTTCAGGTGACTACCTCTTGAAGCTCATCAAGAGAATGCCAAGAGTGTGCAAAGCAGTAATCAAAGCAAAAGGTGGCTACTTTGAAGAACCCAGAATATGACATATTTTCAGTTGTTTCACACTTTTTTGTTATGTATATGATTCCACATGTGTTAATTCATAGTTTTGATGCCTTCAGTGTGAATCTACAATTGTCATAGTCATGAAAATAAAGAAAACTCTTTGAATGAGAAGGTGGGTCCAAACTTTTGGTCTGTACTTGTACATATTACTGCTTTATCCACAGACGCATTGTCCTGTTCTCACAACATGTACCCCCGGGGTCTGTATGCAGTTCAACAGGCAGATATCACCATTCTACTAGTTAATAATATGAGACTTGTTTCTGTAGTCTGTTGTTTTTATTAACCGGCAGTAGATAAGGTAAACTATAGGAAAATGAACATACAATAACTGAGTATACAGCACAATGTACACAAAATCAATACAAAAACATAAATAAATCCCTTACCGACGATGCTTTAGTAAGAGACACACAATGTGCAGCTGCTCCTTCCATGAGGTGAAGGGAAAAGGAAGAAGGTGCCTGTCTCTTTCCCAGAAAGCACTGTGAGCAGGAAGTCAGGTGACCTAATGAATATGCATAACTTAGCAAGGCAGAAGATGCACTTACAGCTAAAGGTCACTAGATGGTGCTGAAGGCACACACATGAGCACTCACATTAACAAACTATGAAAGAAGACAGTACACTCCCGCTTGACATCAGCCGATGTCACCATTAGAGTCCTCAACAGGTAACAGTAGGATTAGTTCGGAAGTAGGTCTGATAAACAGTTTGGTCTCATTTTGTTTGAAAATCTTGACCTCTACTTTACGGACATGTCCGTCTTCACTTGGGAACACTTTAGTAATGAGGCCCAAAGGCCAATGATTTCTTTGAGCATGAGAGTCTTTAACAAGAACAATGTCATCAGGTTTTAGGTTGGGCTTAACTGTGTGCCATTTGGTTCTTGTCTGTAAGGTGGGAAGATATTGCCTCTTCCACCTATTCCAGAAGGTATCGGCAAGGCCTTGCACTTGTCTCCATTGGCGTTTGTAGAAATCTTTGGTGCCAAACTCTCCAGAAGGAGCACTCACTATACCAGTCTTTTGGGTAAGTAGAGAGGCAGGCGTAAGCAGTATTGGATCTCCTGGGTCATTTGATATTGGAGCCAAGGGTCTGGCATTGATAATGGCTGAGACTTCGGCCATAAAGGTTGTAAGGCATTCATGAGAGAGTCTAGCATTACCTTCTCGTAGGAAAATAGAGTTCAAGATTCTGCGGGCTATGCCAATCATTCTTTCCCAGGCTCCTCCCATGTGAGAAGAATGAGGGGAATTGAAAATCCAAGTGCATCCTTGCTCACTAAGGAATCTTTTTACACTGTTATTATCCAAGTTGGAGAGAATCTTTAGCTCATTAGCAGCTCCAACGAAGTTTGTGCCTCTGTCAGAGCGGATTTGTTTTACAGGACCTCTGATTGCAATAAAGCGCCTGAGGGCATTTATGAAGCTAGAAGTGTCCATAGACTCAATAACTTCAATGTGGACGGCTCGAATTGACATACAACTGAAAATGACTGCCCATCGCTTGGAGCTAGCGTGGCTACTTCTAGTTTGACGTGTGATAACGGACCAGGGACCAAACACGTCAAGGCCCACATTAGTAAATGGAGGGTCCATGTTAACCCTGTCGGGTGGGAGATTGGCCATTTTTTGCGTTTGTAAACTCCCACGTAGTTTGCGGCAAATGATGCATTTGAATATACATTTGTTAATACACCTTTTTACACCAACGACCCACAGCCCAGCAGCACGTAACGCCCCTTCGGTATTATGATAGGATGTTTCTCATTAAACCCTAATTTGGCCTCTTTAAGCCGCCCTCCCACTCTTAGCAGACCATTCTCATCAAGGACTGGGTCGAGCTTCACTAACACACTGTCTTTTGACACAGGTTTTTTGTTGTTGATGCAGTAGAGTTCCTTAGCGAATGTCTCTCGTTGCATGGAACAAATAATTAGATTTTTCGATTGTTCTAGCTCACTTACTGAGTATCAATTCTTACAATGGTGCCAACCTTTGCAGTTACATTCCATAACAAATGGGGCATGCTTGAAGGAACGGGCTACGTGTGCTAAGCAGGTGATAGCTCGCACAAGTGACTTCCAGGTGGAAAACCTGATGAAACGGTGACTACCGAGCTGATTGTACGAATTTACAGTGAGTAGTACAGATACTTGGGGGCGGATTTCTTTGTCAGAATCTGCATCTAACAGCTCATATGAGTCACAGGCAGAAGAATGTTCTGCGTCGTATAGAAAAGCAGGACCCGTGAACCAGACTGTGTTCTCAAGGTGACTGGCAGCAACTGACCTGGTTGCTAAGTCTGCTGGGTTATGGTCAGTAGGTACAAAGTGCCATTGCTTTGGGATAGTGGACCTCCTGATTCTTAACACTCGGTTGTTAACGTAAACGTAAAAACGCCTAGTTTGGTTGTAAATGTAGCCCAGGACCACTTTACTGTCTGTATAAAACTCGGTGTCTCGAATCTCTAGGTTTATTTCTGTTGTAATTAATTCCGCTAGTTCAACGGCTAGTACAGCGGCACAGAGCTCTAGCCTGGGTATTGTATGTTCGAGAAGTGGTGCGAGTTTTGCTTTGCCCATGACAAACCCTGTGTGGCACTGACCTTTGTTATCTATAGTTTTAAGATACGCTACAGCGGCAATTGCTTTGATGGACGCATCAGAGAATACATAGAGTTTTTGTGTTTTTACTTCTGTGGATGGCACAGGAGCGTAAGAACGTGGAACATGCAGGCTAGATAAAGTCTTTAGGGAGTTTCTCCACTCTATCCATAGGTTTCTTTTTTCAGGGGATAGTCTGTGATCCCAATCCAATGTTTCCTGAGTTAAGTCTCTAAGTAGCGATTTGCCCTGGATTGTAACAGGGGCAGTGAATCCTAAGGGATCATAAAGACTGTTTATGGCAGACAGGACACCTCTACGGGTAAAGGGCTTCTCTTCCTGGCTGACTTGGAAGGTAAACGTATCTGATTTTAGATCCCAGAGGAGACCAAGGCTACGTTGTATAGGAAGGGAGTCAGTCCCTAAGTCTAAGCTCTGTAGGTCATTTGAATGGTCTTGAGAGGGAAATGCTCCTATCAGCTGCTTACTATTGGAGGCTATTTTGTGGAGTCTCAGGTTTGAGCATGCAAGCATTTCTTGAGCTCTCTTAAGGAGACTTATTGCATCCTCAACAGTGGGTAGTGATTTTAGACAGTCATCTACATAAAAGTCTCTTTCTACGAATTGTCTGACGTCTGACCCATATTCTAGTTCGCCTTCCTGAGCAGAATGTCTAAGACCATAAGTTGCAACTGCAGGGGAGGGGCTGTTACCAAAGATATGTACCCGCATGCGGTACTCCGCAATATCTTTTGTGGGGTCATTGTCAACAAACCAAAGAAATCTTAAGAAGTTTCTGTGTTCCTCTTTAACGAGAAAGCAATGAAACATCTGCTGAATGTCTGCCATGAAGGCAACAGAGTCTTTGCGAAAACGAAGCAGTACTCCTAGGAGCTTGTTGTTAAGATCAGGACCTGAGAGCAGGATGTCGTTTAAGGAGACGCCTTCATATTTTGCACTAGAGTCAAACACTACTCTAATTTGACCCGGTTTCTTTGGGTGGTAAACCCCGAATATGGGTAAATACCAACATTCTTCAGAGTTTTTAAGGGTAGGAGCTACCTCAGCATGACCATTCTCAAATATTTTCCTCATGAAAGTAAAGAAGTGGTCTTTCATTTCTGGTTTCTTGTGGAAGCTACGCCTTAGAGAGACAAAACGTCTGTAGACTTGCTCTCTGTTGTTAGGCAAACGTTGCCTTTGAGGCCTGAAGGGAAGGGGTGCGACCCAACTATTTGTTTCATCCTTAGTGATTTCCTTTTGCATGGTTTCTAAAATCAATCTGTCTTCGTGGGACATTGCTACCCGATTCTCCTCCTTGGTCCTTTGGAACACTGAGCAACCTAGATGGTCTTTGTCACTGTCACAAGCTATGTCGTGGTCTACAGAGTCTATGAAAGAACAAGGTAGTTGAGTGCTACGTGGCAATTCCTTTATGAGGAAGTTGTTTTTACATGGTTGGAAGATAGAGGGACGTCCATTATCTAATGTGCTTGTAAGCATGCTATTAATGGAAGTTGGTTTGTGTATGCTTCCTAAGCAGACATCTCCTACTATGACCCATCCTAGGTCATGCCTTTGGGCATAAGGAGCATGATGAGGGCCATTAATCTGCTCTCTAGTTTTATGAACTTGTAAGATATCTCTCCCTAGGAGTAGGATTATCTGAGCGTTAGGATCAAGTTTTGGTAAGAGATGGGCTATACGCTGTAAATGGGGGTGATGTATGGCTACCTCTGGTGTAGGGATCTCGTGTCTATTATCAGGAATTTGGTTACATTCAGTAATAGTTGGTAAGGAAAGACACGTTTTACCATCTATGGATTCGATTAGATAGCCACTAGCTCTCCTCCCCGCTGTTTCTACAGTACCTGCACAGGTCTTTAGGGAATAAGGAGTGTTGGGCCCTTTGATGCTGAAAATGTCAAAGAAAGTAGATTTGGCTAGGGACGCATTACTTTGGTCATCTAGGATGGCGTAAACATTGATGGCTTTGTCTCTGCAGCCCTTTGGGTATACTTTTGTTAGGCAGATTTTTGAGCAGGACCTGCCGCCTATGAGTCCTTTACAGACTTCAGTGCATTGTGAAGTAACTGCTGGTGGGTTAGCTTCAGAGGTACTTTCCTCCCCGCCATGCTCTCTGGCACTGTTACTTTGTGATGAGGTCCATGGGGAAGGCCCAGGATGTAGGGCCGTGTTGTGATCGGAGTTGTTGCATTCTGTGCATTTTACACTAACCTGACAGTCTTTGGCAATATGTGATGTAGATGAGCAGCACTTGTAGCAAATGCGGTTCTCCTTGAGGAAGGCTTTGCGATCTCCTATGGACATTTCTCTAAAGGCTCTGCACTTCAGAAGAGGGTGAGGCTTCTTGTGTAGAGGGCACTGCTTACCAGGATCTTTGACTGTTTCGCGGCTGGCGGAGCCGTAATGCCTGTAAGAATCTGCAGGTGAAATGTTAGTTTTGTGCACTGCCACTGATCCTTTGTGTGGTCTGTGGTCATAGGGAGTGGCACAAGACTGTGATAGATCAAAGCTAGGGTCATTACGAATATTAGCTTCTAGCCTTACAAAGTCAACAAACACACTGAAGGGAGGGAATGGCACATTGTAGGTATGTTTGTACCTTGACCCGTGGGAGACCCATTTCTCCTGCAGGTTGTGGGGAAGCTTTAATACAATAGGTTTGACACCTCTGGCAGTGTCGAGGAAAGCAAGCCCCGGTAAATCCCCTTCGGCTTTGGCAACCTGTAATTCCATCAGTAGATCACTTAAATCCCTAAGTTTCTGGAACCCTTTGCTAGAGATTTTAGGGAATTCGTCAATTCTTTTAAACAACGCATCCTCTATGACCTCTGCAGAACCATAACATTCATCAAGTCTATCCCAGATCATTTTTAGGCCAATCTCTGGGTAGTTTATATTAATATCCCTGATTCTCTTGGCATGTTCTACAGAGTCTTTTCCAAGCCGATCTACAAGGAAGTCTATCTCCTCACTGTATGACAGACCCAAGTCTTTTGTAATGTTATAAAAGGAGGCCCGCCATGCTCTATAGTTTTCAGGGCGATCGCTGAACTTCGCCAGTCCCTTTGTAACAAGCTCTCGTTTAGTAAAGAACCTGGCAAAGTCTATTGTGCTCTGGTTACTACTAAGGTTGGTTGGAGGTGGAAAGTCACAGTGAGAGTGTGGTGTGCGATCATACCTGTATGGAGTCTCTGACTTAGGCCAGCCCGTGTCATACCGTCTTATGGGATAAGGTGGCTCTGCAGGCTGGACTGGAAGCTGGCTTCCTTGGTGTGCAGGGAAGTTAGCTGGAGTTTTGTCACGTGGCTCTGGGTTCTCTTGTTTGTAGGACTGGGTTCCGAGTGTGACTCTTTCTTTTGGACGGTATGATTCTTCTGTGGCATAGGTGACATCATCGGTTCCTGGGAATGGGTCAGCATTGCTGCTTGGTCTGGAGTGTTGACGGACGTACTCTGAAGTGCGTTGTACAGGATCTTGCTGGCCGAGTTCTGGGCTAAGCACGCTGCGGTGACTTCCGTTTTTTGGGTATTCCATTGCCTCCAAGAACTCTGCTTCAGCTATGGCGGCTGCCGTTTCTTTCTCTACGGCGAGTTTCTCTAGCTTTGCATCTAAAAGGACCTTTTGCATGTCTATTGAAGCCTGTTGCTTTGCTTTCTCAGCCTTTAGCTTTGCCTTTTCTTCTTTTATCTTCATTTCCAGCTGTGCCTTTTCTTCTTTCATCTTCATTTCCAGCTGTGCCTTTTCTTCTTTCATCTTCATTTCTTGTTCGGCGAAGGCTGCTTTGATCTTCGCGGCTTCTGCCTTTGCGCGAGCAATGGCAGCCGCATTGCTAACAGAAGACGACTTAGTGGAACCATCCTTCCCTGATCTTGTCTTGTAGCTTGATACTGTGCTACGCGACATGGTGTTGATGAAGACACTTAACCGCGTGGAGACTACTGTGCGGTGGAATGCCGGTCGCTGTGCTTAGAGAGCGGTCACAGTATGCAATCAAATGTGTCTACATTGCTTGAAGCGGCTATCCCCTTGCAGCACTGGACTGTATAGAAGTCGCTGTGGTGTCCGTTTGCAGATATTGCGTGGACCGTAACAGACTTCTGTGTAGTCAGGTGTGCTTCTTTTGCTAGAAGTCGTCGTTTACTGTCCTGTTCTCACAACATGTACCCCCGGGGTCTGTATGCAGTTCAACAGGCAGATATCACCATTCTACTAGTTAATAAGATGAGACTTGTTTCTGTAGTCTGTGGTTTTTATTAACCGGCAGTAGATAAGGTAAACTATAGGAAAATGAACATACAATAACTGAGTATACAGCACAATGTACACAAAATCAATACAAAAACATAAATAAATCCCTTACCGACGATGCTTTAGTAAGAGACACACAATGTGCAGCTGCTCCTTCCATGAGGTGAAGGGAAAAGGAAGAAGGTGCCTGTCTCTTTCCCAGAAAGCACTGTGAGCAGGAAGTCAGGTGACCTAATGAATATGCATAACTTAAAAAGGCAGAAGATGCACTTACAGCTAAAGGTCACTAGATGGTGCTGAAGGCACACACATGAGCACTCACATTAACAAACTATGAAAGAAGACAGTACACGCATTATATGATCATACAGATCGCAGTACTATGTGATAGCTTCTAAGTATAGAAACAACACGTGGTAATGTCATAGCTTAGAGGTTACATTAATGGCTTTGCATGTAGATATCCCAGGTTGAAGTCCCCAGAAAGACATTTTTTTTTTCTTTAATAGCATATACTATAATAAATAATATGTCATTAACCCTTAGGATACCAGTGCTGTACATGTATGTTGCTGGAAACACGGTTACAAATCCCAGCGCCGTACAGGTACAGAGTTCTGATCGGGCGGCCACAGGAGATACTCCCTCCTGATCATCTGCAGGGGTCCGGCAGTTATTTGGACCCCTACTGTATGCACCGGCATTGGTGAAAACAATGATGCCAGCTCATTAACCCTTGCACTGCCGTGGTCAGCGCTGACCGCTGAAAGTGCGGTATCCTGCCAGGTGCAGGGTGTCCATCAGGTCCCTGTGGTGCTGGTGGTGATCAGAACGGGGTGCCTGCTGAAATCATTCAGAAGGCACCCTGTGACAATGCCCCCCCCCCCCCTCGTATCGGCAATCACTGCTAATCGCAGGTCAATTCATTTCCGGGTTATTCGGGTTCCTGGTGACCCGATGACCCGGAATAGGAGGGTGATCGGTGGTGTAATATACACCACCAATCACTCTCCATAGATCCTGCGAGGTGGCGGAGGATGAGGATCACCTGTGATTCCCTTGAGGGACTAACCTAGAGATAACGTCCTGGAGCTCGGCTCTCCCCGCCCACAGACTTCTGTGTAAGCAAGGAGAGAGGAGCCCTGTGTCGGTCCCGCTGCATTAAACCCCATAAAGTGCCATCTGGCATATAAACATTTAGAAAGAGCTTTAGGTTAGGCAGGGATAGTGGGAAAAAAAAAAAGGGGGGGATTTCTTTGTGTGCAGCACCCGGATCTGAGGGTGTCTGGGGTCCACAGCACCCTGTGCATCCCCCATCCCCCCAGGGGTGCTGCAGCTGGCCCCCCACCCAAATATTTTGGGGCGCATGCACATTTTTTTTCTTTTTTGTTGGTGCGCTGACTGTGGCCGGCACTCTTAGCTGTAATAGAGCACCCGGCCACTGTTAGCGCATCGCCCACCCCACAGCTGATCAGCGAGTTTTTGGTACGTGAGCAATTTTTTCGGGGATTCTGTTAGGTTAGGGTGGGTTAGGATAGGATATACATAAAAACACACCGTTCCCCCCCCACACACACACTAAACACACACGCAATCCCCTTTAGCATTCTAAGATGGCCTTCTGGACCTTCTCGGCCGAGGAGGCATACACCCAGCTGCTCCGCGACTCCGAGAGCCCCAGTGAGGACGAGGATGACCCCACTTTCATGTCATCATTCTCGTTCTCCTCATCATCTAGTGATGATTATGAGCCCCAAGGCGGCAGAGACGCTGCCAGGCGGAGCCAGGAGCCCCCCATGCCAGGGACCCTGTGACCCACACTAGTATGAGCAGCCCTTGGGCTCGTACTAGTTTTCCGGCCCACTAGGCAAGTTCACCTCAGCTCCCTGCCGGTGAACTTGGCTGGAGTACCCCAGAGTATTTTGAGCCCTTAATTCCTGACTTTGTTGGCCAACCAGGAATCCAGATTCACACAGTGGGCTTCACTGAATATGACTTTTTTAGTTTTTTTTTCTTCACATTACACCACCGAGTACCATTCTTTTCCGGGTCATCGAGTCACCAGAGACCCGGAAATGCTGCAAACCGCAGGACTGAATTGACCTGCGGTTAGCAGCGATTGCCGATACGGTGGGGTTACAGGACCCCCCTCGGCATTGTCACAGGGTGCCTTCTGAATGATTTCAGCAGGCACACCATTACGATCACCGCCCGATACCAGCGGTAATCGGAAATACATAAGGCGTACCTGTACGCCCTGTGTCCTTAAGGACTCGGACATCAGGGCGTACAGGTACACTCTGTGTCCGTAAGAGGTTAAAGAGGCTCTGTCACCAGAATCAACCCTATTAGACCATACATACTGCCTGGTAGGGCTCATTATGCTGATTATGTATGATAAATAGCTGCAGAGATATCTGTGCTTTTATTCATATGCAAATAAACAATTCGAGCCCTCAGAGGCGGGGCTGAATATTCTGAGCAATGCTCTGTAACACCCCCTGTGCTCTGCACAGACCCCCCTCTCCCCATTGACTGACAGGGCTAGACAGCAGGCTGACGTCACAGCCCCACGGGGACCCGATGGACACCCTGCACCCGGCAGGATACCGCACTTTCAGCGCTCAGCGCTGACCATGGCAGTGCAAGGGTTAATGAGCTGGCATCATTCTTTTCACCAATGCCAGTGCATACAGCAGGGGTCCAATTATCAGTGACTGCCGGATCCCTGCAGCTGATCGGGAGGGAGTAGCTCCTGTGACCGCCCGATCAGAACTCTGTACCTGTATGGCGCGGGGATTTGTGACCGTGTTTCCAGCGACATACATGTACAGCGCTGGTATCCTACGGGTTAATGACATATTATTTATTATAGTATATGCTATTAAAGAAAAAAAAATGT
This sequence comes from Bufo gargarizans, assembly GCF_014858855.1. Classification (NCBI taxonomy): domain Eukaryota; kingdom Metazoa; phylum Chordata; class Amphibia; order Anura; family Bufonidae; genus Bufo; species Bufo gargarizans. Next base: position 944,518 of record NC_058087.1, read on the forward strand.
CTTTCTGGGGACTTCAACCTGGGATATCTACATGCAAAGCCATTAATGTAACCTCCAAGCTATGACATTACCACGTGTTTTTTCTATACTTAGAAGCGATCACATAGTACTGCGATCTGTATGATCATATAATGCGTCTGTGGATAAAGCAGTAATATGTATATCAGCTTTCTGAGCAAATCTCAGTGTGGTGAAGCTATAGTACATAGTGTGTATAATACACATATATACAGTAGATATGTATACTCCAGGACACAGCTCTGTATACAGTGACTAATCAACTTTTTCAGGGGTCCCAGAAATACAGTGATTCTAGCTAATATGGAACTGATTTGATATCTAGACTCCTTCCTAAGAAATAAGAATACATTATATTGTACAGTGACTGTTTCAAGACAGCAAAAAAAAAAAAAAAAAACTCAGTCACCTGGAAATAGATGAAGATACAGTAAATGAATGCCCCCTTTACTATAGTGCTGCCCATTACTCTTAATAAAATAAAGGACTACTTACATCGCACACCACTTGAATTTGTCTCTGATCTAGAGCTCAATAATATATGAATTTTATTAAAAGCCTGAGAGGGGTTTTGAACCCATAAACAATACATGTAAAGCAAGTATATTTTCACTGAGCTATAGCTTTAGACACCAAAGGTGTTTTTTTTTTTTTTTAATATATGAGATGTAGTATACCAAAAAACACAGTAAACCTAAAATCATTTGTGACACTGACAAGTGAAGGAAGTCACATATCATTTAAATTTGCCTCTTATCTAGGGCTTAATAAAATGTAAAACATTTTAGAGGCTTAAAGGGGTTTTGAACACAGAAACTGTTACAGTCATGGTCATGGTCGTGACTCCTGAACCGCATGCGGTTGTCAGCGGTTTGGTCTGGTTGTCAATCACAGGTGAGGGCTGTGGTTGCCGCTGGCAACAGTATGTATGTGACAGCATAGCAGTCTGAGCTGTATTGTGGCAGCTTGGTATGTTGTGCATGCGGTTGCACCTGGCAACCTCCCTGTTAGATGTGTGTGTATGTTATGCACTTTGTATGTCTGGTGTGCACTAGGTGTTATCTTAGGTGTGCACTATGACACTTCCCTTCACTGTGGCTGTCCGTGGCAACGTTTGGTATGATGTACATGTGGTGGCAGTGTCTCGGCCTTCTGGCTGACTCCCAGGACATGGTTGCCTGCGGTAACAGCTACAGTGTGATGTGCATTTGGACACTTCCCCTTTAAGTGGTTTCACTCCCTGTTAGTGTTGGAAGGGTTATTTCCCTTTCCTGTGTGTGTCTGTGTGGGTGTGGCCACTTTGGGCTATAAAGCCTCTTTGGAGATCAGAAGCTGGGGGGTTCTTCAGTCATGCTTTGCTGGAGACACCCTCCTGGTAATTCCATCTGCCAGTGGGGGCCACTCTTGTGGTCATAAACAAATTGTTATGTATTGTTTATACACAATATTATGAGGATGTGTTTGTGTGTCATGTCTATTCTTTGCAGCGTATGGTTTTCTGGTGTCCTGTGTGGTGTGTGTGCTCTGTCGTTTGTGTTTGTGGACAGCAGCACTGATACTTGGGTCCCAGGCTCTGTGTCTGTGGCAGGTAGGTGTTAGTACTAGTTGCACTTACCTTCCATTGCCATATGCCTGTTTCCGTTTCCCCTGTCTTTATAGTTTGGCCATCTTTAGACTCCTATTTCTCCATGTCCAGGAGGAACAGGTAGTCTACCCAGCTCCTAGCTTAGGGACCTGCGGAGGGCTAGTAGGGACCCGAGGTTCCAGAGCATGAGCCCTCCTAACTTCAAGGTCGGCTCATGTCGCTAGGAGTTAGGGTCAGATTAGAGAAGCAATAGGAGGTGACCTGCTCCCTAATTCTGTGGTTCTGTGTGGTTCTGGCCAAGTCGTGACTACCATCCTCTGTCATCGCACGGCTGAGAGTTTTCCCCATTCTCAGCCGTGACAGAAACACTGGATATGAGGAAATTGCTTCACCACTGAGCTATCAGCTATGTGCTCATGTAACACTGTAATGTGTTAGCTTACAGCATTTTAGGCACAGAGCTACAAGCTCAGCAATAGACGTACTTTGGTTGTGTGATTTAGCACACAAATACATAGTATATCTATAACTCATTCTTACTTTGACCCTGACCTATGAAGAGCATAGGTCCAACTCAGATGTGAGGGTCAGATGTCAGGGTCAAGTGTCAGGGTTAGGTGTCACATTGACATTATTTTGATACTTGACTTTGATATCTGACCATGTCCTAAAATGATGTGCCGAGCATCGCGATGCTCGAGTAAAATTAGTGTTTGGCCAAACATGCTCGCCCAACACTACTCCTCAGCTCTCATCAGCATTCCTGGAAGCAATCCTCATTCCTCTGGACAGGATCAGGGTCTTGGACATGATCAGCTTCACTTAGCTGCAGCTCTGGTCAATGATGTATGCTCCCACACGTGGATGCTGTCAGATCCTCTGCTGACACAGTTCCTCAGTCTCAGCTCCCTCTTAGATAGATGCTTCCTCTCTCTTCCTCTTCAGGCTCTATGTAGCTCCACCTCTCATGAATATGTAAATATGCAGTCTGTAGCTGTGTTTAGGAAATAGCAGAATCTTGTGGCCAAACAGCAGAATGTCAGTTAAGATCATTTAATTTACATAAACAGTGTTCAGACAAGGAGAGCTGTTTCCCCATCTCACATGCCACCCCACTAGAGGTTGTTGTCCAAGGCAACCCTCTCCATATAAACTCATCCTGAGCATAGCGTTGTGGGGGCACACTAGCATTGGGCCTGGTTGACCTTCGCAGAGTGAGAAGTTCAGAAGCACTGGGGATGTCAGGCATATCTAAAAAGAGGGGAGCTGCTGACTGCTCAACACTTTCCCTGGGTGGAAAACTTTCCACGGCCAGAGCCTCTGTGGGTACCGGCCAGGGACAACATACTATTCCGCCTCCTCCTCCTCTAAGGGGATTTCTTCTAGACTCTGAGCATGAGGAGGCATCTCCTCCACGCACACAGGCTCATCAAAATTACACCGCCTCAACATGTTATGGTGAAAGTTTTGTGAGGGCCCCCCAGTTCCTATTGGCTATAGATGGCAGGGTCTACCCCCCTCTTCACCATGTATGGGTCTGCCTCCCACTGCCCATCCAACTTCCCAGAGGTCCGTTTAGCTTTGGCCATGACTCGATAACCCAGGGCATACCCATCCCTCTGCACTGGTCTTAGGTTTGGGTGTACCACATGTCCCAGGTGCTCCCCCACAACCTTGTGGATCGCTCTCAGCCAGCCGCGGTGCTCTTGCACCCATGCGGTGGTACTTCACGGTGGTGGCTCCATCGGATCAGGCATGTGGAGATCTTCAATTTCCCATACGGCTCTCCCAAACATGAGCATATGTGGGGAGTATGCGGTGGTATTGTGTACTCTATTGTTATAGGCCCCCATCAGTTCAGGTACTCAGTCCATCGAGCCTTTTGGCTGTCCTCCAGAGTCTGCAGTTTCTGGAGCAAGGCTCGGTTGAACCGCTTGCATGCCCAGGTTCTCTGGGGGTAATACAGGGTGGTGCATGAACGTTTGATCCCATACAGCTGGTACAGCTCATTTATTAGAGTACCCTGAAAACATGCCCCCTGGTCCAAATGTATCCTCCGTGGACACCGAACACTTTTTGTAAAAAGTGTTTGCAGACCGCTTCAGTGGCCGACTCTGCCATCTGGTCTCTGGTGGGTACAGCCACCGCATACTTTGTGAAATGATCTGTCATGACTAGACAGTACAAGTGTCTGGAGTTAGAGCACCCAATCTGTACATAATCAACCGTAAGGAGCTCTAGGGGCGGTAAGGTCCAGATGGCCTGGACAGGAGGCCGCTGTTCAGTACTCTTGCTCAGCCCTCAGGGTTGATACTTAAGACATGCCTCGGCCACCATGACTGCCGGATCTGGACAGTATACCAGCCATTGAAGCCACTTGAACATTTTGTCGCTCCCAAAATGGGTGCCCCTCTCATGGGCTTCCCAGTCAGGCTCCGGTCCCAATAACATGGGGATGACAATCTTTTGCTGGTACTGCAGCTCTGACTTTAAGTATATGGTCCGACACAGGAGGCCCTGGGTAACAGTCAGCTAATCCCACTGCCTCAACAACTTTTGGCCCTCGAGTCAGACGGGCCCTCTTTTCTGGCCTAGGCCAGATCTTGGTCTGGACCTATTCTTTCCCTTTCCACAGGTCTAGGAAACCATTCTGGACTCTCTCCCAATCAGCCAACATCTTTCCCAGCACCATAGGCAATCGACCAAGGTGAGGAGTTTCAGTATCCTCTAGCTTCTCATCGGCACTCTGAGTGGACAACCCTACAGAGACTTGGGAGAGTGGATCGGCATTGCCGTTCTCCCTACATGAAGGGAACTTGATGCGGTATTGGTTCTTAGAAAGGCGAGCCTACCACCTCTGCTCAAGCTCACCAAGCTTGGCATTCTCCAAATATGTTAACAGGTTGTTGTCCGTCATCATGGTTACCTCTGCACCTGTCAGGTACTCCGCAAACCTTTCGGTCATGGCCAACACCAGTGCCAGTAGTTCCAATTTAACCGCCTCCGGACCGCCTAACACAGGATCGCGTTCCGGAGACGGCTGTCCCAGGCAGAGTCATGCATCTATGCGTCATCTCGGGAGACGCGAGATTTCCTGTGAACACGCGCACACAGGCGCGTGCGTTCACAGGATCGGAAGGTAAGCGAGTGGATCTACAGCCTGCCAGCAGCGATCGTTCACTGGCAGGCTGTAGATGCGATTTTTTTAACCCCTAACAGTTATATTAGACGCTGTTTTGATAACAGCATGTAATATACCTGCTACCTGGTCCTCTGGTGGTCCCTTTTGCTTGGATCGACCACCAGAGGACACAGGCAGCTCTGTAATAAGTAGCACCAAGCACCACACTACACTACACCCCCCTGTCACTTATTAACCCCTAATGAACCCCTGATTACCCCATATAGACTCCCTGATCACCCCCCTGTCATTGATCACCCCCCTGTAAGGCTCCATTCAGACATTTTTTTGGCGGGAATTGATTTTTTTGTTTTTTCTTACAAAATCTCATATTCCACTAACTTGTGTCAAAAAATAAAATCTCACATGAACTCACCATACCCTTCACGGAATCCAAATGCGTAATGTTTTTTAGACATTTATATTCCAGACTTCTTCTCACGCTTTAGGGCCCCTAAAATGCCAGGGCAGTATAAATACCCCACATGTGACCCCATTTCGGAAGGGGGCATGGCGAGTTCCTAGAATTTTTTATGTCACAAGTTAGCGGAAAATGATGATTTTTTTTTTCTTACAAAGTCTCATATTCCACTAACTTGTGACAAAAAATAAAAACTTCCATGAACTCACTCTGCCCATCACGAAATACCTTGGGGTGTCTTCTTTGCAAAATGGGGTCACTTGTGGGGTAGGTTTACTGCCCTGGCATTTTAGGGGCCCAAATGCGTGCAAAGTAGTTTGAAATCAAAATGTGTAAAAAATGGCCTGTGAAATCCGAAAGGTGCTCTTTGGAATGTGGGCCCCTTTGTCCACCTAGGCTGCAAAAAAGTGTCACACATGTGGTATCGCTGTACTCAGGAGAAGTTGGGGAATGTGTTTTGGGGTGTCATTTTACATATACCCATGCTGGGTGAGATAAATATCTTGGCAAAAGACAACTTTTCCCATTTTTTTATACAAAGTTGGCATTATTTCTCACCCAGCATGGGTATATGTAAAATGAAACCCCAAAAGGCTGTCTTCACTTTGTCCTTCTTGGCCACTGGTATCTGCCAATACCCACCAGCCAGGTCAAGAGTCAAGAAGAACTTTGCATGACTCAGTGCGGACAACTTTTCCTCCATCCGTGGAAGGGGGTAGGCATCCCGGACCGTCTGGGAAATCAGCTTCCGATAATCCACCTGAATCACCCAGTTTTCCAACATTCTGGCTACCATCTCCTAGTATATTTTAGGTGTCATTCGCTGGTAACGTTCCCTGATCGGTGCAGCATTGCCAGTGGGGATTTCATGCTCAATGGCGGAAGCACACCCAAAGTCATCATGTCTCGAACGCCTCCTAAAATTCCCAAAGGGTATCTTCCAGCAACTTCTGTTGTCCTGGAGTCAGGGTCTTGCAGTCCATCCGTGCCATGATCACTCGACCGTTCCACTCTACTGTCGGGTTCTCCCTTTGATGGCCCTCTAAAGTATAGGTCCTGGCTGATCTCCTATCTGGCTGTAGCGTGAAGCTCCTTTGTCGATGGATATCCCCTTTGGACATATAAACATTGGCCAGCAAAGTATTTCCAGAAACGGTTAACTCACAGTCTTTAACATTGAGGCAGCATATAGGCACACATCCATCCTTCATAAAAGCGAGTTCCCGGGCTACCAGTGGGCAAGTCTGCATTTCTTCCTGGTAAGCAGGCTCGATCAGGACCTCCAATCCATTTAGCTGTTGTCCAGCCCCCACCGGCAGCATCAATATTTGCTCTTGTCCAGTTGGGATCTTCACCGGGGTCCTCCGCCGCACCTTCACGTGTCCAATGGGCCAACCTGACATGTTGCTCTTTTGCAGACTACAGCTATTTACCATCTGCTGTAGAACCTTCTGGATTGGCTGGTGTGTAGAGGCCCATTGCCAATACTTTGGCCCTTCTTTGGCATAGAGTTGATGGTCTAGGTCTCTCAGCACATTCATACCTAGTGTCACGTCCATTCTTCTCCGGGACGAATGGTCCACCAGCACGACGCCCTTCTTGCCGACGTTTTGCCTAAACAGTCGGACCCGCATCCAGACTATGCCTCGGACATCCATCTCTCTGTTATTGGCAGACGTCAGCCTGATGACGCTCCCGTCTTCCAGCTCCATCATATGTCCAAAGTGTATTTCAAAGAACTACAGAGGCATAAGGGTGCACTCTGACCCTGTATAAACTAGGCAGCGTACCTTCTGGCATTCCAACTCAGCTTCCATAACGGGGCTTCTGGCATACAGGTCATGGTTAGAGATGAGCAAATTGAAGCTGTTGAAGTGGAATCCGAATTTAAGGAAAAATTCTATTTGCGCCGAAGCTGAATTTCCTCGCACTTTGTGGTAACGAATCACATTTTTTCCTAAAATGGCTGCTGCACGTGGGAGGACATGTAGAAAGGAACTCTGGGAAGGCGGGATCACACATAATACCATGCATGCAGCCAATCAGCACCCAGCCCTGTGATGTCACAGCCCTGTAAATAGCGGCAGCCATCTTAGATTCTGCCATTTACAAGTGTACTTAGTGCAGTGTACAACTGCAGGCTCTAGGGACAGTGATAGAAAAGACATGATTGTGGTGAAAAAACGATTAATACAGTTAGGTCCATATATATTTGGACACTGACACAAATTTTGTTTTTATTACCTGTTTTCTAAAACATATTCAAGGTATAGTAATATAATGGACATGGACATAAAGTCCAGACTTTTAGCTTTCATTTCAGGGTATCAACATTAAAATTGGATGGTAAAAGATTTACCACAAAAAAAAAATTGGATGAAGGGTTTAGCAGTTTCAGCTCCTTTACATGCGGCACCCTGTTTTTAAAGGGACCAAAAGTAATTGGACAATTGACTCAAAGGCTGTTTCATGGGCAGGTGTGGGCAATTCCTTCATTATTTCATTCTCAATTAAGCACATAAAAGACCTGAAGTTGATTTGACTTGTTGTGCTTGCATTTTGAAGATTTTGCTGAAAAGTAAACATGCGGTCAAAGGGGCTCTTCACGCAGGTGAAACAAGCCATCCTTCATCTGCGAAAACAGAAAAAAAAACATCAGAGAAATTGCTACACTATTAATAGTGGCAAAATCTACAGTTTGTTAAGAAAGAAGGCACTGGTGACCTCAACAAAGCAAAAAGACCTGGACGCCCACGGAAGACAACAGTGGTGGATGATCACAGAATAATTACCTGTCACGGCTGTTTAAGGGTAACAAGAGCATACACAGTAAAAAGAGCTACTGACCGGACCCAAACTAGGGAAGAGAAAGGGTGACCCCTGTCAGACCCTCAACACTCTCCCTATGCTGCTAAAGCACATGCCCGGATCCATGTGGTGGAACGAGGCATGCCCGCATGCCTAAGACTGATGAGCCCTGTAACCCCTACAATAGTGGAAGGGGCACAGCCACCGATGCCCTGCTCAGAATATGGAGGGAACCGTGGCCACCTCAGATCCAGTCGGAAAATCACCAGGTACACAACAATGTCTGCACACTTAGCTGATGGAGCTGCAACCGCAGAGAAGACGGATCCAAGGGCCGCTGGCAATATCCGGAGTGCTTGCAGCAACAGAACACAGGTCCAGAGAACTAATAGCTTAACAAGTTAATATACTCAAGGCAGAGCTACAACTGAAAAGAGAAATATAATCCACGCCCTGCAATAGGAGGAGGGGTGATTTAAAGGCAGGGAAATCAAACGCAGGAGGAACAGCTGGGAGTAAAGACATCATCACAGGGGTGGAGACACAGAGCTGTGAGAACGTCTCAAAGCTCTGGTAGTGACATTACCATGGTAAAGAGAAACCCCTTCACAACAGCCAACCAAGTGGCCAACACTCTCCAGGATATAGGCATATCAATATGCAAAGAGAAGACTGCATGGAAGTAAATACTGCACGGTGCAAGACACTCATAAGTGTAACGGTCACGTACACACACACGGGGGGGGGGGGAGGAAAGTGACCACTGCACTCCACCCTGGCCCTGCCTACTTGCCTCGCGAGTCCTGATGACAGGGGACAACTGGACGGCAATCCATAAGTGCTGGGAGGACAGACCAGACAAACAACAGAACTTGAATGGACCGAGTCAATACCAGGAGAGCAACGAAGAACAAATGGAGCAAGCAGAGAATAGTCAGGAGAAGCCGGGGTCATAAATACCAGGAGAGTCGAGAAGTACCAAAGGAGTCAGCAGAGGATCGTCAGGAGGAAGCCAGGGCCAGAATTCCAGGAGAGCAGCAAAGTACACAAGGAGCAGGCAGAGGATCGTCAGGAAATAGCAGAAAGTAAGTACGCCAGGTAATGCAAATACACATCAGGAACCTAAATAACAGGCAACCTGTGGCCAGCAGGCTGCCTGTTTAAATACTGAGTAGCAGGGGTCATGTGACATTGCCAGCGTCACATGAATCACCCTGCTGCAAAAGGCTGAGCACCGAGTGCCCAGCTTGGTGCTCAGGCTTTATCTAATTGCTGGGGGGACCAGGACACCGGCCGTGCTGAGGAGACATGCGTGGCTGGGTCCGTCCCGCTCCCCATCACCTAGAAGATGAGGATGCTGCACGCGTCCTCACTCCTGTACAGATGCAGGGCGCCATCTGCACTGCGGAGCGCATCGCCGGCACCCCGTGACAGTACTCCTCCCCTTATGCGGGGCCACCAGACCCAAGACTTAAGGCGATAGCTTCCCAGGATGATCTGCATGGAATTTTCTAACCAGTCTAAGGGTATGAACCTCCCTAGCTGGTACCCAAGACCTTTCCTCGGGTCCATAGCCCTTCCAGTGGACCAGGTACTGCAAAGAATTACGCACTCTCCTGACATCCACGATCTTAGACACCACATACTCCACAGAATCATTAACAAGGACCGGCAGAGGCGCGGCTTGCGATGGCACGACAGGTTCAAAATATTTTTTAAGTAGAGATTTAGGAAACATATCATGAATGTGGACCGTCTCGGGCAGTTCCAACCTAAATGATACCGGGTTAATCACTTTGTAATTTTATATCGCCCTATAAAACGAGGAGCACATTTTCTAGAAGCTACCTTGAGCCAGAGATTCTTGGAGGACAACCACACCTTATCCCCAACCTGAAAGTTCACCCCCTTAGAACGTCTCCCATTGGCCTTGATTTTCTGAGTATTCTGAGCCTTTTCTAGGTTTGATTGAACCCGAGCCCAAACTGTGCACAGTTCCGAGGAGACCCTATCTGCATCAGGGTTAGAGGAGGAGACGGATGACCTAGAATGAAAACAAGGATGGAAACCATAGTTACAAAACAATGGGAAGACACCAGCAGAAGAATTAACACTGTTATTCAGAGCTAATTCAGACAACGGAAGGTATTTAACCCATAATTGCTGGTCATCAGCAACATAAGACCTAAGGAACTGTTCTACAGACTAATTGAGGCGTTCAGTCTGCCCATTACTCTCAGGGTGGTAGACGGACGAAAAAGATAATAATAATAACATCTGGCATTTCTGACAGAAAGCCCTCCAAAACTTGGACACAAACTGCACACCCCTGTCGGATACATTATTCTCCAGAATACCCAGGGCCGGTGCAAGGATTTTTGCCAACACAAGCGAAGCTACATTTTGGCCCCCCCCCCCCCCCCCCCACGCTTCTCCTCTCTGTGGTCCAGGTATCTTCTCTTGGCTTCAGACAATGGCTGGTTTTTAAGTACCATATTTTTTGCCCTCTAAGACACACCTAGGTTTTAGAGGAGGATAATAAGAAAAATATATTTTCCATTACACCTCAGGTCAGATCAGCAATCAGACCCCCAATGTTAATCAGACCTCAGCTCACAGCCCCAATCAGACCCCCAATGTTAATCAGACCTCAGATCAGAACTCCATGTCAGACATCATCCCCCAGCCATCAGCCCCTAATGTCAGCCATCAGACCCCCATGTCACATTTCTCCCCCTCCATGTCACATTTTTCCGCCCTCCCCCAGGGTGCGCCCTAAGGCGGCCGCTTGGTCTGCCTTATGGTAGCACCGGCCCTGAGAATACCATATGTAACGGTCAGCGTGGCGCTGTAGAGCTGCTCCAGAGACTTCCAAGCAGAGTTGCCATTTCCAGTAGCTGTGCAGCTCTTACAAGAGCTTATAGCTGTTCCCTACAACACGAGACGAGGCTGCGAGTTGAGGGTAAGAAGAACAACCTTTATTGGTGCCACCATTGGCCTTATATACAAGTCTCCATGGAAGGGACCCTCCCCCGTGGACCTGATTGAGAACTGCGTGACAACCACACAGACCAATGGAAATAATCACACAATTCAGGACAGTCCCACACAATGTCTCCCCTCTGCCTGGGAGATAATCAGGTTAGACACTGTAGGTAACCTAATTATCTCCAGACAGGAAAACCACACTGTGTATAAAGACCCCATTACAGGACATACAATGTCTCCCCCCTGACTGGGAGATAATCAGGTTAGACACCTAATCAACTCTAGACAGCAAAACCACATTTTCTTTTTATACATTAAAAGTACCCCAAAATCCACAATATTCCAACAGACAGAGGGTTTCTGTTGCATGGCTCCCTCTTAGTGGAACACGCTGGCAGACCCGGTTTGACCCCTTTTCAGGGCAACTTGGGGCTGTCTAGTCTCTGTTATGCGGGGTTGAGATCAATCTGCCGTGATAACCCATCCGCGTTGCCATTCTGTTTTCTGGGCCGGTACTGGATGGTAAAGTCAAAGGGTTAGAGTGCCAGACTCCATCTCAGTAGCCGGCCATTGTCCCCTGCAACACTGTTTAGCCACACAAGCGGGTTATGGTCTGTAACAAGTGTCACTCCTATCCATATAAATATGGAGTCAATTTCTTTAAGGTCCACACCAGGGCTAATCACTCCTCCACCGCCGCATAGCTGACCTCTCGGCAAATAAGCTTTCTACTAAGGTAGGCAACAGGGTGCTTTCCTCCATCTTCTCCCACCTGGCTCAGAACTGCTCCCAGTGCGAACATTGAAGCATCTGTATGGACAATAAAGCGTTTGTTAGGGACTGGGGCAGCCAAGATGGGCGCATGAACTAAAGCAGTCTTAAGGGCTTGGAACGCAGTTTCACAGTTCGGAGACAGCAGGACCTGTCGGGGTAAATTTTTCTTGGTCAAGTCAGTAGGGGTTTGGCAATGGTGCTATAGTCTGGTATGAAGCATCTGTAATACCCGGTTGTACCCAAGAAGGCCAGTACTTGAGTCTTGGTGCGAGGTGTGGGCCAGTTAGCCACTTAGCAGGCTCAGGTCGCTGTTTCCCACACCCCACCCGGTGTCCCAGGTACTGGACCTCAGCCATCCCAAACTGGCATTTGGTTTCAGAGTCAGGACAGCGGCCAGAATTTGATCCAGCACCGTTCCTATGTGAGCTAAGTGTTCCTCCCAGGACTCACTATAGATTGCTATGTCATCCAGGTACGCACAAGCGAAATCCTGGAAGCCATCAAGGAGTCTATCCACCAAGCGCTGGAACGTGGCTGGGGCATTTCTCATCCCGAATGGCATGACCTTAAACTAGTGCAGGCCAAACAAGGTAACAAAGGCCGACTTGGGGATCGCCTCATTGGCCAGGGGAATTTGCCAATAACCCTTACAGAGGTCAATGGTGGTTAGATAGTGTCCCCTGGCTATGCAATCCAAAAGATCCTGTACTCGGGGCATAGGGTAGGCATCAGTCACCGTCCTGTCATTTAACTTGCGGTCTTGGGCACTAATACTACAGGAGATGCCCAGGGGCTGTCTGAGGGTTTGATTACCCCTAACCTCAGCAGCTCATGAATCTCCTTCCGCATCCCCTCGCTAACTGCTTCAGGGATGCGGTATGGGGGCTGTCGGAGTGGGGCTTGTCCAGGGGATTCTACTCTGAGTCGTGAAAGTGGTGTACCCAGGCTCGCCGGCACCCTGTGACAATAAGCCTTAAGAATAAGAAGGCTAGATTGGACTTTGCTAAAATAAATCTTAAAAAACACCTCTGGAAGAACATTCTTTGGACAGATGAAACCAAGATCAACCTCTACCAGAATGATGGATAGAAAAAGTATGGCGAAGACATGGTACTGCTTATGATCCAAAGCATACCACATCATCTGTAAAAGATGGGGGAGGTGATGTGATGCTTTGGCATACATGGTTGCCGGTGGCCCCGGGGCCCTAGTGTTTATTGATGATGTGACACAGGACAGAAGCAGGCGGATGAATTCTGGGGTTTTCAGAGACATACTGTGCGCTCAAATCCAGCCAAATGCAGCCAAACTGATTGGTTGGCTTCTTATAATACAGATGGACAATGACCCAAAACATAAAGCCGAATCAACCCAGGAGTTTATTACAGCAAAGTGGAACATTCTTGAATGGCCCAGTTAGTCACCAGATTTGAGCCCCTGAAGGGATTGAGTTTAAAAAATGCTTTAGTTCCTCACATTTTTATGCAATCAATTAGTTCAACCAACTGAATTAAAGCTGAAAGTCTGAACTTCAACTGCATCTGAATTTTTTTGTTCAAAATCCATTGTGGTAATGTACAGAACAAAAGTTAGAAAATTTTTTGTCTCTGTCCAAATACATATGGACCTAACTGTAGGTGCAGGGAAAGGATAGTGAGGAATCGTTCCACAGCATTTGTGTAGAACAGGGTTCAGTAGAGGAGATTACATACTGGGTAATAAGAACAATCCTATTACACCTTAGTGCACGGACTGGGGATCCAAATTGCCATTATACAGCTCTATCATTTTCAGCAAACCGTTCTTGTTATTGGTGTGCAAGTGCTGTTTGATACAGCCATTTATTACAAGGAAATATTTCTAGAGTACGTTTTACCTTATTTTTCACCCCAAAAGTGGGGGGCTAATATAAAAAGGCTGGGGCTGGTGAGAGGCAATGAGGCTTATATAACGCTGCTGGGAGCTTGTGACAGGCAATAGGGTCCTTTATAACGCTGCTGGGGGCTGGTGAGAGGCAATTGGGTCTGATATAAAACTGCTGGGGGCTGGTGAGAGGCAATGGGGGCTTATATAAGGCTGCTTGGGGATATTGAGAGATAATTGGGGCTGAAGAGAGGCTGTTGGGGGCTGGTGAGAGGCATATGGGGGGCTGATATGAGGCATATAGGGGCTGATGAGAGGCATGGGGCTCTTATTTGAGGTCTGATTGGGGTCATTCACATTGGGGTCTGAGCTGAGGTCTGATTGTGGGTCTGATCTGAGGTCTTATCAACATTGGGGGTCTTATTGGGGCTGTCAGCTGAGGTCTGATTAACATTGGGGGTCTAATTGGTGGTCTGACCAGAGGTGTAATGAAAAATATATTTTTTCTTATTGTCCTCCCCTAAAACCTCCTATAAGCAGTGCGTCCTATAGGGCGAGAAATACGGTATTTGCCCTTGTGTGGTGCATTTATATGTGAAGACCTTTTTGCCGTGTATTAGTGGGAAAGAAAAATCTATTTGCCCTTGTGCGGTGCAGTGATATACTCTAAAGACCTGTTTGCCGTGTATTAGTGGCAAAATAAAAATATATTTGCCGTTCTGCGTTGCACTTATCTGTTGAAAAGCCTTTTTGTTGTTGTGTAAAAGTAGAAAATAATTAGGGTCTAATTGCTGTTCACCAATGCAATGATATACTCTAAAGACCTGTTTGCAGTGTATTAGTGGTGAAATAAAATTATATTTGCCGTTCTGCGTTGCACTTATCTGCTGAAAAGCCTTTTGTGTTGTGTGAAATGAGAAAAAAATTAGGACCTAATGGCCATTCAGCGGTGTAGTGATATACTCTAAAGGCCTGTTTGCCATGTACAGTATTAGTGGCGAAATAAAAATATATTCGCCGTTCAGCATTGCACCTATCTGTTGAAAAGCCTTGTGAAGGAGAGCCCTTTCACTATGGATTCGTTCGCACCTTTTTGTTTGTATAGTTCCTGCATTTTGGCTGTTTGTTCAGTTCCCGAGCGGAGACCATCCTCCCCTGGAATGCTAAGAACCCTGCATCTGTACACTGTATAATTGGATGCGTGTGTGCCAATAAACTCAGACTTGTTTACCCAGCATTAAGCCTCGGCTCATGTGTGGGGGTTATAATAGTCCACCTGTATGGCTTAATTGCGGTCCGGCTGAAGAAAAGGGGAAGCCGTGATGGTGAGAGTTGGTCAGACCATCTCAAGCCTTTTGGGTTGTGTAAAAGTAGAAAAAAAAAATAGGGCTTAACTGCCATTCAGCGATGCAGTAATATACTCTAAAACCCTATTTGCTGTGTTTTAGTGGCGAAATAAAAATATACTTGATCTAACATTTGGTTATTTGATCTAACAGTATGTCAGACAGAAGTGCCAGGCCCTGCACAGGGGAGTGGCAGAGGCCTAAATGTTTCTGGTGCAGGCAGATGTCACAGAAGAGTAAGGGGGCATGGCAGCAGGGTTAGCAGCAAGAGGGCTGAGCTTCCGGTGTCATCTAACGGTCATGTCTTGACCAGCTACCCAGCGGTTCTTCAATAGTTGACATCAGACACCCCCAGCCAAGAGTCGTGGGTTCCTCTGACACGATGCTTAGTTGGCATGGCCTGTGAGCAGTCCCTGTGCCCCCACCTGTCCTGAACCTTTCTCTCTCATTTTCAGTTCCCTCACCCCGAGAACTATTATATGCCGTAGGCTCGGCTCCAATTTTCAGCGAGGAAGAGCTACTAGAGGGCAATCAGCAGCTACTGTCCAGCCAAGATCTGGAGGAGACATCCACCGCTTCCTCCGCTAGGCGGGCAAGGTGCTCCAGCCTACTGCAGCATTACCCAATGGCACGCACCCGGTTTCAGGCAGTCAAGGTTCCACCACCTCAGCCGAAGGGAGCTGTCTGTCCTTCCCATCATCTGCTGGTCCTGATGCTCCTGCTCCTCCTACTCCTCTTCACTCATTCCATCAGCAATCGATCACCGAAGCGATTGCCAAGAGACAACAGTATATGTGCACTCATCCAACATCGCGGAAGCTGAATGTGCTCCTGTCCAAGTTGCTGGTGCTGCAATCCCTCCCTTTCCAAGTGGTGGAATCTGAACCTTTCAGAGAACTGATTGCTTGTGCCGAGCCGAGGTGGAGAGTCCCAAGCCGTCATTTCTTTGCCAAAAAGGCAGTACCAGCCCTGCATACACATGTAGAACAGAAGGTGGGCCATCCTTGAGCTGTAACTATGGTCAGGGACAATAAATATCCTTTACGGCCCACTGGCTGAATGTGGTTCCTGCACAGCCACAACAGCAACTTGGCCAGGTGACGACGCTTCCGCCTCCACGTTGCCATGCCGTTGGTCCAGAGACAATGTCCACCTCTGCCTCCTCATCCTCCACGATGACCTCAGCCTCCACTGCAAGGACAATTCACAGTGCCCCTCCAGCATACCACATGTTCAGGGCACGCAGTGTCACGCTGTTCTGCACCTCGTTTGCCTGGGCAAGCGGAATCACACAGCGGAGGAACTGCTCCATGTCCTTCATCAAGAAATCAAATCCAGGCTTTCTCAGCGACAACTGAAAATCGAAACCATTATGAACAACAAAGGGAAGAACATTGTGTCAGCGCTGCGTCAAGGAGGGCTAAGTTATGTGCCCTGCATGGAACACGTTTTCAATCTGGTTGTCAAGCAGTTCCTGAAGTCTTCCAACCATCTGCAAGACATCCTAAAAATGGCCAGGAAACTTTGCATGCACTTCAGCCACTCGTACACCACAAAGCACAACCTCCTTGAGCTGCAACTGCAGAACATCCCCCAACATAGGCTGATAAGCAACATTTCCACCTATTGGAATTCCCCTCTCCATATGTTGGACTGACTGTACGAACAGAGAAAGGCCATAAACTATTTCCTGATGATCCAAGCGGACAGGAGTACTGCGCTGTGTAACTTTGATGTCAGCCAGTGGCAGCTCATGCGTGACACCTGCAGTTTTCTCAGACCCTTTGAGGAGGCCACATTATTTGTCAGTCGCCAGGACTACGGGATGAACAATGTCATTCCAGTGCTTCATGTTCTGGAACAGATGCTGGTAAATCTGGGTGGTCAGGGGACTAGAGATGTGTTGCCTAGATCTCACCGCCACATGAGCCCTGTGGGGGCTGAACTGGAGGAGAATGACATTGGAGTGCAAGCAATGTATAGTGAAATGGGGGGTTTTGCTACACAGATGACAGAAGAGGAGGATCAGGAGGAGCAGAAGCAGCCAGAGGAGCTACAGCGTGATGAGGAAGATGAGGCAGAGGACCCAGACACACCGTGGCAGTATGCAGTGATGGAGGCAGGGAGTCCCTTAGAGTCACTTGCGCAAATGGCCCGCTGCATGCTCACTTTCTTGGGTAGTGACAGCTGAATTGTCACCATTTGGCAGAAGGATGACTTCTGGCTCTCCACCTTGTTAGACCCTCGCTACCAGTCCAAAATGGGGGCCTTTTTTACACCCGCTGAGAGGGAGGACAAACTGAACTACTACAGAGACATCCTATGTAGTCAATTGACCCTCTATCTTCACCATCGTCCATCCTCTCGCAGGTCTGAACGGGGGGCCCTTTGCGCTCACGTTTCACTGCTATGGCTTCTGGGGAGGGGTGGGGTGGCAGGAGCAGTACCAGCTCCATCAGCAGCAGCCTGAGTCTAGAGTTGCTGATGAGCAGCTTTCTTCACCTGCCCAGTGAAAAAAACTACTCACCAGCAACAGCATCTAGACCTGGCATACTTAGAGTGCACCCTGCCAGCTGTCATTGAATATCCACTGGACTACTGGGCAGCCAAACTGGATGTGTGGTCACAATTGGCAGAGTTTGCCCTGGAAAAGCTGTCTTTCCTGGCCTCTAGTGTGGCATCAGAGCGGATGTTTAGTGCGGCGGGGGCCATAGCTACCCCAAGAACAACTCGCCTGTCCACCCAAAATGTAGAAATACTGACCTTTGTCAAGATGAATCAGGCGTGGATCAACCAGGATTTACACCCACCAATTCCTGATGCATCAGACTAGATCATCCATGGTGCCACACCAACACTTTGACAAAAGGGACCGGTTTCTTCTGGCTACCTGACTCAACTACTATTCTGATGCTGCCACCCGCCTGATGCCACACATCTGATGCCAAGTGCTCCTTCTTTCACCCACCATCTTCAGATGGTACTGGTATTGCCACCCACCTCTGGTATTGTCACCGGGTCACTCTGTTGCCTCCTGATGCTGCTGCCACCTTCACACTATGTCACCTTGACACTCTGTGGCCTCCTGATGCTGCCGCCACCTCCACACAATGTCACCTTGCCACTCTGTGGCCTCCTGATGCTGCCACCACCTACAGACTCTGTATAAGAGCGGCTACTGTACGCCACTGTTCCCCCGCTTATCGCTGCAGTCCCAGGCACCACGCTCAGTGTGATCTGTATCCGGTGCTTCCCATTTCACTGCTGCGGTCCTGGGCTCTGTTTCTGTAGCTGGTACTGCTTTTGAGGATTCCGCTCCACAACTTCCACCCAGCCCTGGACACATGGATGCTTCATGTTACACTGCTCTGAGCACGGAGCGCATCACTCCCTGGGCTGTGTGGGTTAGGTCAGGTGACCTCCCTGACCAACCCTGGCTCTCCTCCAGATATTCAAGTGGCTCAACCATCTTCCCAGATGCCTCAGTGTCAAGATCTGTCACCACCAGACATCTGGGAAGCTCTGACAGACGTTCTTCAGAACCTCCACCTTGAGGTTCCTTTTGTTTTGCTTTCGTTTTCTCATCTCGTTAGCCTCTCTCAGCTTTCATGTAGTTGCACTGATTGCATCCCTTTAAATCCCTTCCCATACTGCTTCACTTTGTTGTTTATTCAACTCCTGGAGTGTGTGCATGCTGGATGCTACTACTGAGTCTTCTACAGATAAATTTTGTTCATTCATTTTCCTGTTTGCTGGATCCCAGGTGACCCTGACTCCCTCCGTATCAAGTGTTGGGAGCCGTTGGTTGTGTCCCCTCACTATTATAGGGTGTTCAGGTGTTATACAGTCGAGGTACGAGGATATGCGATCATCTACCATTGATATTTTTGCATAGGCTGAGCAGTTAGGGAGAGAGCCAGGTCTGTTGCAGGGCTCTCCCTTTTGGTTCCTTAGTTTTGGATCCAGTCAGTCGGATCTTCTTTTTGTGTCTTCTAGTTTTCTGTACAACTTCCGTGACAAGATCCATGAGTTTGCTGATTCCTGAAACTCTTGTGTGCTCCTGACTTATACTTCGTTCTTGGACTCTGCTTATTATCTGATCCCTGCCTACTTGTCTTCTCTCCTGTTGCCAACCCGGATTGCCTGACCTGTACCTGTGCAGCCTGCCCTGACCCTTTGCCTGTTTGACTACGCCTCTGCCTCATCATTCGATACTGCACTGTTGCTCCTGGTAATGACCTCGCCTGCCTGACTATGCGTGTACTTCTGGTACCTACCCAGGTATCTCTTGGTCCACCTGGACCAGCTACCACTGACACTGGGGTTGCTCTGGAGTAGCCCTTGATAACAACCCTAACGGCTCAAGTCTATCCTCACCATCTGAGGCTCTAGTGAAAACCAGGTAGTTGCTTAGATATGCCCCTCCAGAGTATAGTCAGTCAGTGGCACAGTGGGTTCACTTATATGTTGAAAAGCCTTTTGTGTCGTGTAAAAGTAGAAAAAAATTGGGGCCTAATTGCCATTCAGCTGTGCAGTAATATATTCTACAACCCTTAATAGTGAAATAAAAATATATTTGCAGTGTCCTGAAACATACTGCTTAATATTGTGATTGTGTTTCATGTAAATTGTGCTTATTTATGAGTTCCAATAAAGTTGCATAGGGAGGGGGAGGTTCTAACAAGCCTCCCAAGGCTGACTCCTCCCTGCATACAGTACCACCCTCCTTGGGCTGATCTGGGTACTGTTGTCAGACTGCAGGGTGGCGTCCATTGATACCTCCTCTTCCTGATCCGATGCCAAGAATAGCTGCAAAGGCACCAGATGTTGTATATTGCCAAAAAAGGTGTTTTTTTAAAAACCAGAATATTATTGCAGTATTTCAAGCTTGGATTTGAATGTCACAAATGCACCTATGCTGTGCTGGTGCACTGAGCTTGCATAAAATGGCGGCCGCCGCCCACCTAACTAAAAGACGGATAAGTTATTTTTCTCTATCACTGGGCTCAGGGCAGGGTAAAAAGATTGTGCACTGCACCCACACAACTAAATCTATGTAGATTGCTGAGTTCAATTGGAGTTGTGATAATCAATTCTGTCCTATTCTTTCCCTCACAGCAGCAGCAGCATCCTCTCCCTACACTAATCAGAGCTGAGTGACGTGCAGCCCTACGTGACTCCTGCTTATATTGAGCCTGGGTCACATGCTGCACTGGCCAATCACAGCCAAGCCATTAGTAGGCATGGCTGTGATGGCTTTTAAGGGCACACAGTTAAACTGTGCAGCCTTTCAAAAAGCACCAAACACCAAACCCAAACTTTTACTGAAATGTTCAGGTTCGGGTCCGGTGTCCAAAAATCCTAAAGTTCGGTACGAACCCGAACTTTAAAGTTCGTGTTTGCTCAACCCTAGTCATGGGTTAAAGTTCTTCACAATGTAAAAGAATATGGGGGGGCACGAATATCGCCATATGTTCGCATGTTCAGCGAATGACAAATGAGCAAAGTTCGCCGTGAACCGACTGCCGGGCAAACCGCAAGGCCATCTCTATTAGGATGTATCTCCGTGACATCTACCCCTCCAGGCTACTACACAGTGGCTCATCACCACTGTCACTTTGGTACATTACTGTCACAGCGGAGAGTGGGGAAAACCCCCCACAGTGCAATAGCTGAGGCTGCAATGCCAGATAACATGGAACAGTGAGCAGGTCACCTCCTAATGTAACCCTGAGTTCTCCCTAGACTCCTAGCGCATGAGCCGCCTCAGAAGGTAAGAGGGCTCATTCTCACCAACCTAGGACCCTGCTATCCCTGCTACGTCCTAGGCCTGATGACAGGGCAGAGAATACCTGTGCATCCACGACACGGATGACAGGCATCTCCAGAGGCCCAGTAGCTTACAGGATGCAAGGCTATGGGTGAAGCAGTACGGCAGGTAAGTCACACAGCAACATAACAATGCTATCTGCACTTACCTGCCGCAGCCAAGATGGACGGAGGCTCCAGGCTGGGAAACCCACAGTCTTGCCTTCGCTTAACCCCTCCGGGAAAGCACGCCCCTTCTGGAGCCATCACACACCACAATCAAACCTCCAAGAAAAACCAACACCATAACTACATATACCAGGTGGGGGGAGGAATGACAGAAACACACCGGAGGGGACAACAGACACAGCAAAGGAAACAGAATAATAAATAAGGGTGACTCAAAGACATAATCACAAACAGCCCAGGAGCAGAGCTCCACACCAAGCTGACAACCAAAATCAAACGGACCTTAATTCTCCACCACACCAACATATAGGGAGGCCTGAGGTCACACCCACCACACGTACCAGACACACCTTAACCCGTGCATACTAAAATGAGGAAACACCCCATCCAAGGAAAAGTGTCTCACATGCAAACCAAGCTGCCAAAGGCAACCGCATGTGAAGACAGAGTCCCGACCTAACCAAGGGTCATGACAATTACCTATTCTCTGATGATTATACTGGTTCTCATGTATTCAGCTTATTTGATTTTCATGTATTCAGTTTAGTTGTTTTAATGTTGGTTTTTACACCTTGCATGATATTTTAGAAGTTCTTGCATTACTCTCTATCGAGATCTCTATGACAGAATTGAACATAACCACCTTCAATGTTAGAGGATTTAACACACCCCAAAAAAGGTCTCAAATCTCCACACTACTGAAAAAAATTGGAGGGGACACATGCTTTCTTCAGGAAACGCATTTCAAGACCAGAAAGATTCTGTCCATATCCAAATCACACTATTCACGGTGGTTTTATAGAACATATGGATCTGCTTCTAGAGGAGTTAGTATAGCGATTAGCAAAAACATATCGTTTGTTCCAATAGTAGTGCAGCAAGACTCTGAAGGCAGATTCATATTTGTGAAGGGTAAGATTGGTCACCTATTGGTAAAGCTTGCAGGTCTTTATGCCCCTAACACCCGACAACAATCGCTGGCTTAAAACGACCCTGACCAAATTTCAAGACTTTGCTAAAAGGTGTTAAAATATTGGGGGGAGACTTTAATGTCTCCTTGAACCCTTGAAACGCTTGGAGCAATCCAGAAATGATTAAGGGAATTGCACTTAATAGATACCTGGAGGACATTAAATGTCTCAGTAAAAGACTTCACATTTTATTCAGTGTTCCACTGTTCCTATCAACGATTAGATTATATCTTCCTGTCTAATCCCCATATAGAAATTCTAAAAAAGCCTTCCACAGGCCCCATTACAGTTTCCGATCATGCCCCTGTAACAACTTCACTAACCTTCATATAAGGGAATGGATGTGGCGCCTAAACGAAACCCTGTTAGACTCAGACAAGCATGTCTCGGATATCACTTTCAAATTAACCCATTATTTCCAGGATAATAAACAGTAGAACACCCCCCAGACTATTGTTTGGGAAGCTCACAAAGCCTTGATTGGTGGTGAATTTATTGCCCTGGGCTCCATGCTTAAAGGGACTCTGTCACCAGTTTGTTTCTAACCCCCACTTTTAAAAATATTGTTCTGTTCATGGAGCCCTTGTGATTACTATGGTGTTGTTATAAGCTAAATCTGCTGGCTCGTTTTGTTAAAAAAACGTTTTATCTAACCTGTCAGTCATATTCTGTGGGGGTTATAATAGTCCACCTGTATGGCTTAATTGCGGTCCGGCTGAAGAAAAGGGGAAGCCGTGATGGTGAGAGTTGGTCAGACCATCTCAAGCCTTTTGGGTTGTGTAAAAGTAGAAAAAAAAAATAGGGCTTAACTGCCATTCAGCGATGCAGTAATATACTCTAAAACCCTATTTGCTGTGTTTTAGTGGCGAAATAAAAATATACTTGATCTAACATTTGGTTATTTGATCTAACAGTATGTCAGACAGAAGTGCCAGGCCCTGCACAGGGGAGTGGCAGAGGCCTAAATGTTTCTGGTGCAGGCAGATGTCACAGAAGAGTAAGGGGGCATGGCAGCAGGGTTAGCAGCAAGAGGGCTGAGCTTCCGGTGTCATCTAACGGTCATGTCTTGACCAGCTACCCAGCGGTTCTTCAATAGTTGACATCAGACACCCCCAGCCAAGAGTCGTGGGTTCCTCTGACACGATGCTTAGTTGGCATGGCCTGTGAGCAGTCCCTGTGCCCCCACCTGTCCTGAACCTTTCTCTCTCATTTTCAGTTCCCTCACCCCGAGAACTATTATATGCCGTAGGCTCGGCTCCAATTTTCAGCGAGGAAGAGCTACTAGAGGGCAATCAGCAGCTACTGTCCAGCCAAGATCTGGAGGAGACATCCACCGCTTCCTCCGCTAGGCGGGCAAGGTGCTCCAGCCTACTGCAGCATTACCCAATGGCACGCACCCGGTTTCAGGCAGTCAAGGTTCCACCACCTCAGCCGAAGGGAGCTGTCTGTCCTTCCCATCATCTGCTGGTCCTGATGCTCCTGCTCCTCCTACTCCTCTTCACTCATTCCATCAGCAATCGATCACCGAAGCGATTGCCAAGAGACAACAGTATATGTGCACTCATCCAACATCGCGGAAGCTGAATGTGCTCCTGTCCAAGTTGCTGGTGCTGCAATCCCTCCCTTTCCAAGTGGTGGAATCTGAACCTTTCAGAGAACTGATTGCTTGTGCCGAGCCGAGGTGGAGAGTCCCAAGCCGTCATTTCTTTGCCAAAAAGGCAGTACCAGCCCTGCATACACATGTAGAACAGAAGGTGGGCCATCCTTGAGCTGTAACTATGGTCAGGGACAATAAATATCCTTTACGGCCCACTGGCTGAATGTGGTTCCTGCACAGCCACAACAGCAACTTGGCCAGGTGACGACGCTTCCGCCTCCACGTTGCCATGCCGTTGGTCCAGAGACAATGTCCACCTCTGCCTCCTCATCCTCCACGATGACCTCAGCCTCCACTGCAAGGACAATTCACAGTGCCCCTCCAGCATACCACATGTTCAGGGCACGCAGTGTCACGCTGTTCTGCACCTCGTTTGCCTGGGCAAGCGGAATCACACAGCGGAGGAACTGCTCCATGTCCTTCATCAAGAAATCAAATCCAGGCTTTCTCAGCGACAACTGAAAATCGAAACCATTATGAACAACAAAGGGAAGAACATTGTGTCAGCGCTGCGTCAAGGAGGGCTAAGTTATGTGCCCTGCATGGAACACGTTTTCAATCTGGTTGTCAAGCAGTTCCTGAAGTCTTCCAACCATCTGCAAGACATCCTAAAAATGGCCAGGAAACTTTGCATGCACTTCAGCCACTCGTACACCACAAAGCACAACCTCCTTGAGCTGCAACTGCAGAACATCCCCCAACATAGGCTGATAAGCAACATTTCCACCTATTGGAATTCCCCTCTCCATATGTTGGACTGACTGTACGAACAGAGAAAGGCCATAAACTATTTCCTGATGATCCAAGCGGACAGGAGTACTGCGCTGTGTAACTTTGATGTCAGCCAGTGGCAGCTCATGCGTGACACCTGCAGTTTTCTCAGACCCTTTGAGGAGGCCACATTATTTGTCAGTCGCCAGGACTACGGGATGAACAATGTCATTCCAGTGCTTCATGTTCTGGAACAGATGCTGGTAAATCTGGGTGGTCAGGGGACTAGAGATGTGTTGCCTAGATCTCACCGCCACATGAGCCCTGTGGGGGCTGAACTGGAGGAGAATGACATTGGAGTGCAAGCAATGTATAGTGAAATGGGGGGTTTTGCTACACAGATGACAGAAGAGGAGGATCAGGAGGAGCAGAAGCAGCCAGAGGAGCTACAGCGTGATGAGGAAGATGAGGCAGAGGACCCAGACACACCGTGGCAGTATGCAGTGATGGAGGCAGGGAGTCCCTTAGAGTCACTTGCGCAAATGGCCCGCTGCATGCTCACTTTCTTGGGTAGTGACAGCTGAATTGTCACCATTTGGCAGAAGGATGACTTCTGGCTCTCCACCTTGTTAGACCCTCGCTACCAGTCCAAAATGGGGGCCTTTTTTACACCCGCTGAGAGGGAGGACAAACTGAACTACTACAGAGACATCCTATGTAGTCAATTGACCCTCTATCTTCACCATCGTCCATCCTCTCGCAGGTCTGAACGGGGGGCCCTTTGCGCTCACGTTTCACTGCTATGGCTTCTGGGGAGGGGTGGGGTGGCAGGAGCAGTACCAGCTCCATCAGCAGCAGCCTGAGTCTAGAGTTGCTGATGAGCAGCTTTCTTCACCTGCCCAGTGAAAAAAACTACTCACCAGCAGCAGCATCTAGACCTGGCATACTTAGAGTGCACCCTGCCAGCTGTCATTGAATATCCACTGGACTACTGGGCAGCCAAACTGGATGTGTGGTCACAATTGGCAGAGTTTGCCCTGGAAAAGCTGTCTTTCCTGGCCTCTAGTGTGGCATCAGAGCGGATGTTTAGTGCGGCGGGGGCCATAGCTACCCCAAGAACAACTCGCCTGTCCACCCAAAATGTAGAAATACTGACCTTTGTCAAGATGAATCAGGCGTGGATCAACCAGGATTTACACCCACCAATTCCTGATGCATCAGACTAGATCATCCATGGTGCCACACCAACACTTTGACAAAAGGGACCGGTTTCTTCTGGCTACCTGACTCAACTACTATTCTGATGCTGCCACCCGCCTGATGCCACACATCTGATGCCAAGTGCTCCTTCTTTCACCCACCATCTTCAGATGGTACTGGTATTGCCACCCACCTCTGGTATTGTCACCGGGTCACTCTGTTGCCTCCTGATGCTGCTGCCACCTTCACACTATGTCACCTTGACACTCTGTGGCCTCCTGATGCTGCCGCCACCTCCACACAATGTCACCTTGCCACTCTGTGGCCTCCTGATGCTGCCACCACCTACAGACTCTGTGTAAGAGCGGCTACTGTACGCCACTGTTCCCCCGCTTATCGCTGCAGTCCCAGGCACCACGCTCAGTGTGATCTGTATCCGGTGCTTCCCATTTCACTGCTGCGGTCCTGGGCTCTGTTTCTGTAGCTGGTACTGCTTTTGAGGATTCCGCTCCACAACTTCCACCCAGCCCTGGACACATGGATGCTTCATGTTACACTGCTCTGAGCACGGAGCGCATCACTCCCTGGGCTGTGTGGGTTAGGTCAGGTGACCTCCCTGACCAACCCTGGCTCTCCTCCAGATATTCAAGTGGCTCAACCATCTTCCCAGATGCCTCAGTGTCAAGATCTGTCACCACCAGACATCTGGGAAGCTCTGACAGACGTTCTTCAGAACCTCCACCTTGAGGTTCCTTTTGTTTTGCTTTCGTTTTCTCATCTCGTTAGCCTCTCTCAGCTTTCATGTAGTTGCACTGATTGCATCCCTTTAAATCCCTTCCC